>NC_139937.1:3315176-3668184 GCF_963514095.1 Eutrigla gurnardus | reverse complement strand
TATTTTCCATATGTATATGCACACACACACTAGTCCTTAATAATGGAGAGAGTGCTTGCATATACGTAATGTTTTTGGACGGGTTAGGAGAGAAGAAGATAAGAGGCTACAGATACGAGTGATCCATGTGTTCTTTCTCCGAGTCTCTTTTATTTGTGACTGAGAACCTGCAGCTGAAAGTCGTTTCTTTACAGTGCTACTTTCTTCCTTTGTTGCCGTGGAGATTAAACCTGTTTAGATTCAGTTGGATGTTTCTCTGATTTGACCCACGCAGGAACAGATACTGTATAGTCTTATGTTCACGCTACGTGTCTTACTCTAGTAACTGCACTGTCCACTGATGAAGTCTACCAATTCCACGCTACCTTCGGTATGCCCTCTTTACGCATTCATAGCTTTAGCCTGGCACTTAATGTCAGATTATCTTTAAGTGGTTGGTTTTTAGAAAGGGTGGTCTGAACTGCTGGGAAAAAAAGTGAATCTTTGATTTGATTTTGTTTTTGAATGTTTGTACATATTGCATGACATTAAAGTTTAAGCACAAAGCAGAATTATATCACTAACTTATTTCATAGAGGTTGGCATATTATAGATAAAAATATATAATTGGTCGGCACATAAGATATCAACATGTTGAGCATGAATGTCTCTTTTCAGGTACAGAAATCCTGCACTAAAATGTCATTAATTATTGTTTGAATGTAGCATTTGCTTTTATGGATAAGTTGTTCATGGCACTGAAGTCACGGCTCGTAGTTTCCAAAAAAACATGTTTTCTTGCCGTCTGTTCCCACGCTAACTTATTAAATGTTCAGAGCCTGCAGCCGCGTTACATGATTAGTCAGAGGGTGTTGTGAGCCTCGGGAAGCAGGGAGAACTTTGTATGTTAAGATGTTCATGTTTTGGCTCCGTCTGTCATAAGTGCAGAATAATAAATTTGGTGCATCGTAAAGTAACTTTGTTCTGTCTTCATTTCACTCGTTAAGTGTGAAGGCCACCGGTAAACATCTCGTCCTTTTAATAGACTTCAGCTCTTTTTCTGCGTTCGCTGCTGTTCAGTTTACACGTCCTGCTAATTTACGAGAGAAGGTGAGATCTTTTCTTCTGTTGATAATTAATAAGTTAAAGGCTGTTTGAACAGTTGTCCCACAGTTTGTGTTGAAAGTCAGGGGAATCTGTAAAAAGCTGTTCCATATTTGCTGACAGATCAATACGAAGTGAGTGATGTGTACCGCTGCAGATCAATCAAACGTTTCTCCTTGGATTGCCTTTGCCAGACTGATGCTGTTTCTTTCTTTTGTGTTCCTGCAGCCGGACGGGCGGAGCAACAACTTGGTTGTTTCTCACGAGGAAAAGAAGAAAGGAGGACGAGAGGCTGAGATCGACTTTGGCTTCACGACATTAAGTCGGTGAGTGTTTAGCCAGTCAATCATTCTTGTGACTAGATAGTGGATTGAATGTGGAGCAGTTATCTTCCACACACAGTTAACTTGTGTATCTAACATTAGTCATCAGGAGGTCAATAAATCAATAACTGTGATATTTAAAAGCGATAAAGAGGCAGAATTAGAAATATCTAAATACAGAAGAATATAATAACAATAAAATAATATATATTTATATTAACAAATCCAAATTTAAAAAGTGCTCAGTTGAGCCCCCATAATAGCCCCTTCCTTAACTCTCAAAATGCTCAATCTTCTTACATAAATACATAATGTATATCATAGATAGAAAAGTAACATTCAGGAGAATACTGGTTCTCTGCATGTGAGAAGTATTAATAACTATCCCTTCACAACAAAGAAGGTGCCTTTCCTCCTTGTGTAACGTTGATAAAACTGCTGTACTGGAGCTTCAGTGGCACACACACACACACACACACACATACACACAATTCATGCTGCTGCCTCTGGAAAAGCAACGCTTCATGCAGGTTTGCACACTTCTCTGTAATGAATAACTACTTAATGAAGTCTGTGAAAGTAGAAGCTGTAAATCAACCCTGTAGTGCTGCTATATACACGACATTAATGAACTTTTGAGTTCGTCCCACATATTTTCTTATTTATCTGCATGGAACATTTGAAGCAGAAAATGCATCTACTCAAAAGTATGGATTTGTTTAACTATAGCCCAACAAATCCTTAGACGCAAATACATTCATCATAAGACAGCAGCATCGCCCGGTTAGAAAAGCCTTTTTTTTACCGCTGTACAGGATTTCTCAGTCCTTTCTCTGAGTCATATATTTTGTGTTAGAAGCTGCACTCTCCTTCCTCAACGACGGCCGAGGGAATGGAAGAAGAAGAACTGAAGACTGCTGTTTCAGGTGTGTGTGTGTGTGTGTGTGTGTGTGTGTGTGTGTGTGTTCGTGTGTGTGTGTGTGTGATGCAGCTGAGACGATGAAAACTAGCTGTGGGGATATTTGGATGATAAAGCCATTGTGCTTGTCAGCACTAACTGCCTCCCTAATATGCCAAATGTGCACATCCTGTCAGAGCTTCGGCTTAAATGATAGGACTTCTGCAGGTGAAGCCCAAGTGCCTCATTCTCAAAAGTTTTTGCAAAACAGACTGTGTAATTATATCTGATTTACTGCCGGATTTTTTTGCTCTCTGCAGCTTTTTGTCCACAGTCTCACACTGGTACAAAGAAAGGGAAATGAGAGACTATTGTCCATGCATTGGCACGAACGTAGCAAAACATTAAACTGTTTGGAGTATGTTTAATCCGTCCTAACTCCGACTACAGGCGACACACATCACATCGCGTCATGGAAGGAAAGTCAGTGGTGTTTGTGGGAAACGTGTTTTACATGTTACTGGATGCAGTGAATAGTGTGTAGAAAAGAAGCTGTAAATATGTGGCGAGGAATGAGTGAGTGATTAATCTTCGTCGGCTAGAAAAAGGCGAGGAAGACGCTGCTCACTCACACAGATACCTCATTTACATTTGGTGAGCCTCTCTGATCTGTGTTGCCGGGTTATATTCTCCTTTATTCTCTCTGAACTTAATCTGTATCATCAATAAACTGTCTTTTGGAAATTCATTTTTACTAACCACGTTTCTTCTTGTTGACCTTTCCTGAAGAAGAAACGCTGCCACCTCTTGACTTGTGATGGAGTCTGCTGTGGGTGTGCTGGTGTCCCAGTTCAAGGCGTATGCTGGCAGCGATGGTTCCTCTGACACTCTGAGCAGAGATGAGTTCCACAGACTGGTCACCGCCGAGCTGCCCAACTTTGTCAAGGTAAGGACGGTGGGTTTAACAAACCCGGTACTGCTGCGAGGTCTCAGTGAAGTTGTGTTCGTTTGCTCATTCCAGAGGGTTCACAACAATATAGATTGCACCCATTGAAATATTTAGCTGAGTGTTTGTTTTGGGTCCAAAATGTGGCAGAAATATGCTGGTTTATGCTGCAGGAATTCATTTTATTGACTTGCTTGTGTATATATATGTATATATATTTTTGTATATATATTTTTAGTTTTAATTCAAGGATAACAGTGATTTTCTTCACTTCAACAAATCGATCATAGTGTTAATACAACTTATTCCTCTGTGCTCCATTGTTGTCCATCAGTAAGCCATTATGTTCCACATCGTTCTTCATCACTACGAACATTGACAGTGTTTATTTTGAGTTCACACATTGTCCTGCTGCCATAAATACTCACCAATACAACAAATATGTGTTAATCCGCGCCTGGAAATAGTCCCCAACAAATGCACTATTTATTCCTTTTTGAGGACCATTTCCTGAAAGCCGCAGGGCTGAGCTGTTTTAGTGAATCGGGAAGCCTATTTTAAGAGTACAATTATGCATTTAGGGCTGAAATATCTTCATCTTGAGAAGGAACACATGGGTTTGTTGCCGAGAGTCACAGAAAGGCTGGAGACATCAGAAATTATTTAGAGAGAGAGAGACAGTGTTGTTATCTGTCCTTTCATGGAATTAATTGACATTACAAAAACATAGAGTAACACCAGCCTTATCACCAGCCTTATCTGCACATTTTTGACAAAGCGCCAGACTCAGCGATCTCAGATTGTAAGACCGGAGTCACCAGTGAAACCGACACAGAAAACCAGTAGCATATTGTGAGTTTGCTCTGAACCTCTTCCTCATACAGGCAGATTCATATTGAGATGGGTTTCATCTGGATGCCACATTGGCTCCTCTCACTGTGACCATATAATTAACTCTTAGTCATACTTGTGTTCAAAAGGCCTCTTCTGTTCTTCGACTCGGGCAGAGTTTTTAACGCATGCTTTCTTACTGCACTCAAGTCAAAAAACAGCACTTGGAAAATAATATTTTACTCTCTCCCCTCCCTCCTGTCATCTCGAGCGGTAATATTTCATGCTGGGACAGGATATAACTAGTTAATATTTCACTGCATTCCACACAAAAAAAACAATGAGTTTGTTGTTTGTTTGAGTTGCCACCCTTCAGAGACCTCAGTGATCCGCTCTAGCCTCGTTTAGTGGTCGTGTTGCCGTGTTTAACCAGAGCCCGATGGTAAAAAGCAGTTGCTCAACATAAAATACAAGTATGGAAAATTCCACGTCTTTCTCTTTGTATGAAAAGTTGAAATGGCTATCCTTAGCCACTAGATGGGGACAGAGGCGCCGCTCCTTTTGCCAAACCACCTCTGCTGACGTTGCATTAATTTGTTTAACTGGTGTACGTGCCAGTGGTGTCAGCTTGCATCAGTCCCATCACCCCACAACCAGTAATATCACAGTTGGTCCACTTTTTTTTAGGTGTTTGATGTAATATCTTCCTGTTTTCCTGCAGAATGCTGCCGACCCCACTGCCATTGACCAGCTCATGAGCTCATTGGACAAGAACAATGATGGAGAGCTCAACTTCCTGGAGTTCTGGCAGCTGATTGGGCATCTGGCGAGCGAGCGCGGAGGGTTCAGCCAATAGAGTGTCGTGTCCTCAGATACTCCGTTACAGTGTGATGCATGTAACTGACTTGTCTGAGTGCCATACAGTTTGAAAGAAAAAAAATGGGTTAACGGCCAAATGGAAAACACCCTTAAGTCTGTTTTAATGCCCAACAGCGTTTTTCTGACCAGTTGTCTGCGTTTCCTCTCACCAGCAACGGGCACTGACTCTGTCACAGAATACTACTGAACAATTAGTGACATTAACATGATTAGAACCTGTCCCAGCTATTTCCCAGCACACACACACACACAGCTGCTTGTACATGCATGTCTGTGTGTGTGTGTGTGTGTGTGTGTGTGTGTGTGTGTGTGTGTGTGTGTGAGAGAGCATTATGTATTATTGGCTGTGTGATAATTGTAAAACACATGACGTGATGTTTATCATCTCCCTCCAGTGCACAAACAGAGGCTTGTTGTTGGCAGAGTTTTCTGTTCAGAGTTGGAAATAAAAGTTGAACAAGATGGCGTTTCTTGCCTCTCTGCCTCCATTTCACAATGTTCTAGTAGGTTCCTTTCTACCAAACGCTAACCTTCCATTCTTTGCACAAGTGAGTAAAAGTCTCAGGGTGTGGCTGAGTACATCTGTCTGTTGGGAAAGCTTTGAACACACGCGCACTCAGACATGTGCGCGCGCCTGTTCCTACATGTTGAGAGAAAAGTGCCAAAAAAAAAAAAAGAAAGAAAAATAAATGCAGACGAAGTGCGAGTATAAAAGAGACATATAAAAGACTTACACATATGTATAAACCGAGTTTAAAGGTTCGCTCTGTTTTCTGGAACACCAGGCATGTTTGTTACTAAATGTTGGTGAAAAAGTGCAGTGTTGCTCAAGCTGCGCCTCTTTCCACATTCCTCCTCTCCCAGGCACACGCCCTATGACAATGAAGAGAGAAAAAAAAGAGTTGGCTGCAGTGAGAAGTTAAATCACGGAGAAGATATGTGTTGCTGCTTAATCTAGCGCGAGACTGAGAGGAGGATCTGTGGGAAGAAGAAGAAGAAGAAGGAGCGCAGTTGCAGAAACAGTTCCTTGCCTTTTGTTCCTCCGTCCTAACGGTGAGTCCGCTTTATTCCCATCACCGCTCCTCCGCTGCGCCTCTACTTTATTGTGACTTTTCTTCAGAATGATGGCTTTTACTTTATTTCCCCGCTGCGTCAGGCTGTTTGCATAATTACGAGCGTCTCTATTGCCGTGACCGAGCTTGGTGGCCACAGGGATCATGTTCCCCTCGGTAATCTAACCCCCCGATCCCCTTTTACACTTCCACGGTAACCGGAGTCCCGACTCACGTTGACTTATTTATCCGCCGTGTGTCACTCTGCCTCTGGCCGCTCTACAAATTGTCGGGATTAGGTGGGGCTACATGTAAACGTGGGGACGACGTCCCCCCCGACGTCTCCGTTACGCGCCGCGGCCCGCGGGCACGAGCGCCGCCGAGGCCGTTCTCGCCTCGTGGAGCGGCCGGTGACACGGCGGTCAGATTCGGGGCTCTTATCGGTCTGAATGATTAACGTTACGATAAGACTCCGGTAGAAGCGGAGCTGATGACGCGCAGGAGAAAGAGCGAGCTGGGCGATGACAGGTAATATGCTGAGGGAGGAAGTGAGTCAGTCACACCCAGAGCAAACAACACGGCCAGGGTGGAGCCGGTACCGATTTATCAGTGTTGGGAACCAGCAGGCACAGCAGGGTCAGTCTGGAACTACACGAATACATATATACATCATATTTATAATACTGGATATGAAAGATAAAGCCAGGCTTTTGGGGGTCCAGGGGGTGGTTTATTGGGTTGGGTGGCCCTACCTGATCTACCTGTAAACTGGTTTGTACATGTCGAGCTTTAAAGCTCACTAAACTCTCACGTCCATCATACTTTATTTGATTTATGACCTGAGAAGAAGTGAACACTGTGATACACTGACAGCATAATTGTCATCTGCAGTGCTTTCGAATCCCAATTAGAAATACACGGATGATTCAGTATGAGACACACTTTTATTCATATTTGGCTATAGTATATTGAAAGACACTTACATGATATATATATATATATATATATATATATATATATATATATATATATCATTATAAATGCTGTCCAAGGACATGCAAAACATTAGCAACAGCGTAGCCGATAGAACACGAGGGAAACGGATAAAACAGGATAAATATCCATTAAAAAGCTACAGAGACGACACAGAAGTCATTTAGTAGTTTTGAATTCAGTCAGAAAAAATCCCCAATTGTACATTAGCTACACAAACATTCACTGTATTGACAGGAAACATTTAATTAAGCAAATTAGAAACCGCCTAGTGCAGCAGGGCGGATCAAGATGGTTTCAGGGTGCCAAGATATGTCTGATATGAGGGTTTGTAAGAAACAGGATAAGAAAGTATAGGGGGAAAGCCAATGGAACTCTAGTTATTTGTATTTTAGATGCTTTCATCCTTCCTTTTTTATTTTTGATAGTTTTAACTTTAAGGCCATGAAAAATATTTTCAAACGAGATAAATGTCCCTTAATCTGGTTTTAATCCACACAGACATCTGTCATTGGAAATCATGTGTCACATGTAGAAGTTTCTTCCTTTTTAAAATCGTTCTGCTCCGAAACGTCGTGAGTCACTGACCCGACGTGTGTGTGTGTGTGTGTGTGTTGGTAAATTCCAGTAAAAAGCCACAAAATGTCCCAGTGCCTCAAATAAAACAATGCGCTGGGCCTCACACAGGCATTCATTACACTTGAGTCATGATAAGCTGAGGTTCCGAGTCTGAATGGAGTGGCGAGAGAGGCCGTGGGAGAGCTTCATCGGCACTCAGCACACACTCCCAGTCAGGCCACCTCCTGCTCTTATCAGACCAACCCCACTGCACCTTCCTTTCTTCCCATTTGTAATTCCGTGACCCCGATGTCTCCGATTCTGACCGAAGCCGACTTGGTTTCGTGTTCTTCTCATTACGCTCGGAAAGGACTCTAATGGATGGTGGCCTGCCAGGCATTTTGATGTATGGGCTGCACAGAAACACACACACACACAGATGCTGCCTGCTCCCGTGCTGGTGGGTGTCAGGAAGGTGTTGGGACAATTATAGCAACCTATTAAATAATTATGAACAGCATGCTGATGACAGATGCTCACTTGTATATAGGAAAGAGATGTGTGTGTCCATCTTGGCATGCATGAACATGTCGGTGTGTGTGTGTGTGTGTGCGTGTGTGTGTGTATGCTGGCATGGCAGGGAGACATGAAACACAATCCAAGGCTTTGAGTGGCTGCTCTCACTCACCCAGTAATTAGGTTAATGCAACAGAAGTCCTAATTGGTGTCGTCCTTTAGATGTGTGTGTGTGTGTGTGTGTGTGTGTGTGTGTGTGTGTTTCTATTCTGTCCTTCTGTACGTCTTGGTGGTTGCGTAGTGTGAGCATTGAGCTGTGGCATCTGTGTCAGATGGGAGATTCACCAGCTTCTACAGTTACTCACTAACATCCCTGCGGCGGCGGCCGCCGTCCCCCCGGTAGTTTTTCCGATACACAGTGGAAAACCCCGCAGCAGGGGCCTCCCTCCGCACTGCTGGGATGCTTATCAACAACTTTACTCAAGTGCCTGCAGCATTTATTCAGGCCATTTTTTCATGTTCTGTGAGCCGTTGCCTTGGAAATGTTTGTTGAGACAACAGAGAGATGAATGGGAGCAGAAACCTGGAGCGACCCCTCTGCTGGCTGAATTATGTCTGGGCTAGGATGCACATGATCCACTGCTCTTCACACTCTCCAGCAATAAAACATTATGTCCAAGTCCGGTGTGACAAAATACGGCACACAGTCATTTCCAGTCTGCTGCTTTTGACTAATACCATGCTACATACCAAGCATGTAGATGAATCATCCTGTTCATATTCTGTACAGGATGATGTGTCCCATTCCAATACTGTAGCATACACAGTTGTTTTTGCAGTTAGTATAAAGATAATCAACAAGCTGTTATCACCAGCTTCCTTTGAGCATTGCATTGTGGGGGAATAGTGTATGAACATACTTACACACCGTGTCACTCTGCGAAGACAAAAACGTTTTGCTTGTTTTTTAAAGAGATTCATATATATTAAAGTGGTCGCAGCTGTCAGCAGTTCCTCTATTGAAGTTGTGAATTGGGTTGTGACATAACGGACATTTTTCACAGCAGACATTTTGAGTCCATCAGCGTAGGAAAAGCACGGGTGTTGCTTTTAATGTTAAAGAGGCCTCGGCTCTATTCAGGACTTCCAGGGATCCATGACGGTGTGACAGCGAGCCGGCACGAACAATAACGGGACCCTGAAACCGAAGCTGCTCAGTAGAACTGACCCATCACTCATTTTACTATTAACACCTGCAGCTTCTCGGCGTGCACGCTGACGGTTTCATCACAACATAATTACAACCGGTGTAGAATTATCACCTAGTCTGGGACGAGGGATGTTTGCTGAACGCATGGGTGTGTTTCCGTCTGGTGTCCTGCGTCGGGCAACGATACGCAGCAAGAACCCCAACATGCCCGAATGGTGACTCTGAGATCCTGTCAACGACGGCAGCTTTTAGACGTTTCAGGTCGGTTTGATGTGTTGGTGCAGCGTGTCACAGTGTTAGTAGAGTTTGAGGGGAGGTGTGCTTCAGCAGACGGGCAGCAGGCCGTAATCCGAACCTGTGTCCTCCCGCTGGCTTCTGGAGATCAGATGTCCACCGTCAGAGATCACGGCTCCCATTGTGTTTACCTCAGAGTCCCCTGCTCCTCAACCTTCCACCACTCCATCCCTCCTTCTCTCTCTCTCTCTCTCTCTCTCTCTCTCTCTGTGTGTTACGCTGACATCACTCCTGTGTCTCACCTTTCCCCCATGTTTACGTCCAGGGGACACATCCATGTTGCTGATGACTATAATAACTACTCATTTGCATGAAAATGTGTCTTTTAAACTCGGCAAGTATTGGCAAGAACCTCACGATACGATACATATCACGATACTTTGGTCATGATACGATACATATCACGATACGTTGGTCATGATACGATACATATCACGATATTGCGATAGAAATAAAGATGAAAACACAAGTTGTATATGTACATCAGATGATATTGAGGACAAATTGAATCAAAACTATTTCATTCAAAACACACTGCAAAAATGGAATTTCAAGAAAGTAAAAAAAGCCTTGTATCAAGAAAATAAGTCTTATTTTTTGTCCAAAAAGAATATTAATCTTGTCAAGCAAGTTTTGCATTAGAAAAAATATCTAATTTTAAGAAAGTATGCCTTACTTTTTCTTGATAAGATATTCCAGCTAATTTTGAGCTAGAATGAACCAGAAAAAGAGTATAAAAATGTTTTACGATCAAACCCAGCGGGGCACCAAGATTATTTGCCTTATTTTAAGAGTAAGACCATTTGCACAACATCTCAATTCAAGAATGCCATGAAACAAGGACAAATGTTTTTATTATTAATATTTTCATTTTCATTACAGGACAGTTGCTTGGTGAGATTGAAAGCCATATGGGATATGTTGTGAAAAAAATAGTAAGCTTGAATATACGAGGAGAGTCTATGGGTTGTATCAATAACAGCGCTTTATTAGCACAAATATCAGGAAAACATATTCCGGCAGTTATACGTGCACGGACCACCCACACTGGCTCATACGGTCCATCCCTCCGGGTGCTGTCTTCTATGTATGTGTATGTATGTTGTCGAGATGCACATATATCATATACTCCCCCCCTGTGCGGATTCCGCTAAGGAATGTGTCCTATGTATATTGTTTGGCCCCTACCCCCGCTGCTCTCTCGCCTGTGCCTGTGGGTGTGTATGTGTGTGTAGTAATTTAAAACATGTGTGATTAGCTTATGTATTTACATTTTTCTCCACAGATATTATGCTGCAAACCAGCTGCAACATGATGTTTAGTTGCTATGCTGCTACAATAACTGATGTATTATTATTTTGATAGTGAGGTTCAAATCAAAACTGGCTTTTCAATCTGTTTGATTATGATGGATCTGGAATGCAGAAGTGCCCTTTTTTTTTTGGATGTTGAATTGAGCAATTGTATTGCAAAGTTAATAAAAAAAATTAACTGGTGCGGTCGGTGGCGCAGTGGATGAGGCAGCCCCCCACGTATGGAGGCTCAGCCGGTGGCGCAGTGGATAAGGCAGCCGCCCCATGTACGGAGGCTCAGCCTCGACGCGGAGATCAGTGGTTCGACCCCCGCCCCGGCCATCTCCTTCGCGCATGTCTTCCCCCTCCATCTCCCCTTTCCACACTGTCTCTCTCATAATAAAAATAAAAAAGGCTTGCATGGCACTCCAGCCATAAAAAAAAAAAACTGAGAATGTTGTGGTATCTTGATTTAAGACATCACTTTTATATTTGTTATGCTGTTTTAAGAAATTATGTCTTATTTTAACTACTTTTATGCTCATTATCAATCCCAGATTAAGGTGTACTTTCTTAAATTAGTAAAGAGACTTAAATTCTAATTTTGAGTAATTTAATCTTGAATTAGTGTTTTTTTCATTGCTTGTTTTAGAAGAATTTGGATTAGTTTAAGATTTTCTGTCTAGTTTAAAGTCTCATTTTAGTCTTTCGGAGCTAAGAAATTTGGGCTTATTTTAAGAATTGCTTGTCAAGCAAAAAAAGCTTACCCCATTGGCAGATTTTTTTGCTTGATACAAGATAATTTGATTGAATATGAGAATATTTTACTTCTTTCTAGAAGGGCTGTTTTTGCAGTGCAGCCTCTCCATTTTATTAATTCCAATGAAATTCACTGCAATAAATATTGAAAATAAAATGAAAAAGGATAAAGTACTGCATTCACAACGCGTCTAAACATGAATCGTTTTTTTTTTTTTTTTAATTGATCTTTGGAGTTGAAAAATCGATATTGTATTGGGCGGCAAAGTATCGCGATATATTGCCGTATCTATATTTTTACCCACCCCTACATATTACATATTTAAAATGAAGGGAAATTTTGTAATATACCTTGATTTTAATACATTATGATATATAATATTATACAAAGTTAATAATGAGTCTCTCATCTTGATCAGTCTGAAGGGATTCCAAGGTTTTGATGTCCTCTCTTCTGCAGTGTGCATGCTTTAATAACATTCATGAGAACGGTACCCAGCAGCATAATGTCTGAGTGTCTAAGATACGTTCATATCTCTCCTTCCCACTTCCTCTTTTTTGACTTGTTCTCCGTCTCTCTGTCTCTTTAGATATGGAGTCAGCCATTAAGACGGTGGTGTCCACGTTTCTTAGTTCTACCAAGGGGAAGGAGAACCTCGACAGTGGTTCCTTCCAGAAACTGGTAAAGAAACAGCTGGGCGGCCTCATGCAGGTAAGGAGCTTCATGTCTTCTTGCTGTTCTGCTTCATCCAAATAATCCATCAGTCTGTTTGAGTGTTTGTTTCTCCCATGAAGTAACCGTATTCTGTCTTTCCTCAGGACACAGACTGCTCTTCTGCCGTTAAGGAGATGCAGGTGGGATTGGATGAGAACAATGATGGGAAGGTCAGTTTCCAGGAATACCTCACTCTGATTGGCTACCTGGCCACCAACCTCAGTCAGAGCAAGTCTGGAGCCACAACAGATGCGTCGTAGATGCCCGTGAAGCAGCTGGTGGATCCGAAAATGAACGGCCCCTTCTTTGGGGCGTGTTTTTTTTTTTTAAGTATCTTTTCTAATTTCCATATGTTCTAAACACAATGTATTTCACATCAATCCATAATCATTCTCATTCGGTTAATTAACCAGTTTGCATAATGCTCTTGATGTCTGTCCGGATCAGCCTCCTTTTTTTTTTCCAATCATACCATCTTGATCTCCACTGTCAAGGACACATTGAAGGACTCTATGCTGGGAGTGTCTTTTTAAAACCAATTATGCAAAAGATACTTACTGTGTTTTGCAAATAAAAGATTTATATAATAAAATGACATCCTGTGTATTTTTTTTAAAATTGATGTTTCATCTTTATTAAAGGTTGAAGCAGCAGAGGAAGGTTTTTACTTCAGAGACGTACGTATTCCGAGGACAAATGTGTCCTTCAAATAAAGTTTGAGTCAATGGTGGAATAAAACTCAAGTATGTAGTAACATTTCAATGTACCTCTACTTTGCTCGAGTGTTAAAGGCAGGGCAGGTCATTCTGTTCAGAATTTCTGTTATATTCTTTGAAATCCTTGTAAACGATAGCAATGAATAAATGAAATGCTCACATACAAAGATGTAATAAATATAATCTGTGGCCGTGGCAGGACTGGAAAAACCCCGTCCAATCAAAAAAATGTAACGTCTGAAAGAAGGGTGCGTTCAAAGTCAATGTTTCTGTGGTTTCTCCAAATGACTCACTCTACCTTTAAGGACCATTTGCATTAGAGTGTTCCTTCCAACAGAATACTATGTATGTACGTATGCAGCGGTTCTCCCTGGTGAAGTCTGACATCGTCTCACGGCACCGCTGCAGTGATACCTGCTCCTTCACAGATACCAGCTGCCTAAATATAGCTGTGACATCCCAACAAGTCCAACCGGCAGCCTTTAGATGCACCGACTACTGCAACCCGATCCCCACATACAGTATTCACTTCCTATTGTGCATCGCCCTGCACTCTGCAACACTATACATACATGCATATGGTACAGTCACACACACACACTGTGCTACCCCACTCACTGACACATTATACTGCAGCTAACCAGGACGACAAACGTTTCATCTCTCCGTGCTGGGCGTTGGTGTCGATGTTTGTTTGCTTTCACAAGCTTCCACATCATTCACTCCAGTGTTCATAATCAAGTGTTTCTCCCATTTATGTTTTGCCCTTCATTTACCCTTCGTGCCCTTTGGCTCCCGTTCTATCCGTCATACCGCTGGCATGCGTTTCGCAGCTTGAGGCGTGAATGCATTTGTGCGTTTGCCTGTGTTTTGCTACATCTTTGTGTGGGGATTTCTCCGCATGGCTGCCAGGTGTGATGGCTCTATTCATCGGTGCTACACTAATCCTTCGGATACAGTATCAGGCATGACCTCCCCCTTCCCTTCTCCTCCACTAAACATCCCTCCACACATACCCCAACGCTCTTTGAAAGCACATTTGAAGGCTTATCAAGTTGTTCATCTCGCTCTTTGGTACCGTATTTATTGTAGCACTCCCTCTAAACCTGTTCCTTTCTTTGACAGGAGCACCGAATGATTGCACAACACGGTCGCAGAATACTTGCTGTGCATGCTGGGAAATGCTGTTGAGTTTCGTCTGAGTATGAAATGTTGCAGATCATGTCTAGAACTTCAAATGTACACTTTCATCCCGCCGGTAGGTGGTCGTATTATAAGTGCTTTTTAAAAAAGATTTACCTAATGTTGTCACGGTTACAGTTTCAGTTGTGTGTTTTTTGTGGATATGTTGCCTGTAAAGGGGGGTGGGGGGGGGGGGGGGGGGGTGACAGGTGAATCTCTCATGTGTCCACTAAGAGGACAGCAGGTGTGTGATGCGTAAACAGAGAAGGGGGGAGAGGAGGGGTGAGTGAGGGATGTATTTAAGTCGTTGTCCTTCTCGTCCTCCTCATCAGTCGCTCTTGCCTTCTCTCTCTGCACCTGACCAGGCCGTCGCTCGCCCTCCGCTCAGGTAAGAAAGGATGACGACTTCATGTATTTTTCTCACAGGTCGCTCCTTTTCTTTGACTTTTTTATTTTTTAGGTTTGAGGTGTGCAGCCGGTGCACAGAGCTGTCTGTAGGTGGACTGCCTGTTGAAAGTTACTTGTGCAAACCCACAAAGACAGGAAGGGCTTTCTGTTTACTCAGTGATAACATGTGGAACCAATTTATCTTCAACAGAGCTGCCAAAAAATGTGTCTTTCAGATAAGATTTGATGCCGCTGATTCATGAGGATTTGCGGCATTGTGTCCCCGAGGACAGAATGGTGCACGGTGTGATTGACAGTTAGGAGAAGTCTCACAGTTCAGAGGTGATGTAGGTCCTAGAAATGCAAAGAGTTACACCTGTCTCCGGTGTTCTCTGCCATCCGGTGGAGCTCACGTAAGAGCCGGATCAGGTTGCATCCTGGTCACATCTCCTCCGCTGGTTTGGCTGTTCTACCAGCTTAGAGTTTCACTCTTATCAGCTGGCTCACATGTCCGGCTGTCCGTGCCCCGACTCCCAGAGGTCCTCTCGCCGGTGCAAAGCAGCAAACAGATTTAGGATCCTTTTTATCTGTAGCAGAATCTTATCAGGACGGCTGGCAGAGAGGAAACTCTCCTGATGAGGAAACAGTGAGGGAGAAGTTTCCAAATAACTCTATTGTCACTAGAAAGTTCTCAGCGATGGCATAATTCAGTTTGTGTCTAAGAGAAAAAAGAGAGAAAGAGACTTCAACACGTACTGATCGGCAGCAGGTTTGTCCTCCGTGCTCTTTGCAGGGTAACTGTCTGACATGCTCCCCTCTCGTTTTCTCTCCCTCTCACCCTCCCTCTGAATCCTTCTGCAGAATGTCTTTGCCCAACCTGGAGAACGCCTCCACCCTGGAGAACGCCATGCAGCTCATGATCCAGACCTTCCACAAGTACTCCGGGAATGAGGGCGACAAATACACACTGAGCAGGGCCGAGCTCAAAGAGATGCTCACCTCGGAGCTGGGGAACTACCTGGGGGTAAGCAGATGCTTCAGGGGGAGGAGACGCACAGTTCCATGCGTGTTAAACCTAACATTTCTGTTTCCTGTCCTCACGCACGCAGAACGCCCAGGACAAGGAGGCCGTGGACAAGGTCATGGGAGACCTGGATTCCAACAATGACGGGGAGGTGGATTTCACAGAGTTCATCATATTGGTCGGGGCGCTGACCGTGGCCTGCAACGACTTCTTCCTGGAGTACAACGACAAGCCAGAGAAGAAGTGAACACGGCCTCCGCACCGAAATGTGTGCCCAGCAACCCCCCCCCCCCCCCCCCCCCACCCCCCCCCCCCCAGGGAGGAAACCGCTACGGCAGGAGAGAAGGACATTGTGTCATGGACGTCACATTCACAAATACACACGTCTAATAGTCATAGTGTGTTGGGTGTTTGTGTATTTGCGTGTGCATCGTCCAATCAATCCATTACTAGCTGTATTTATTGCAATGTGACAATCTGGAGAGTTTAAAGTCAGTTTCAACACCTGTCATTGTTGAAAATGTGAATATGTCTCTTTCTTTTTTCCTCTTCATGTATTTTATAACTCATTCAAAAAGGAATTTCTCCCTGGAAAGAATAAATGTGACCTTCGCTCAAACGATACAATGTTGGTGCTTCTTTATTACAGCAGAGAGGATGAGTACGAGCGCATGGTGGCCACCAGGTGGCAGCAAGTGGACCCCAATGGAAGCTCATATTATCGAAGATTGCGTTGCTTTTGGTTTGCTTTGCCCACGCTGGTTCAGCACTTTATCCCAGCAGTGGATGGGCGTGGGCTGGAGATGAGATCATATATCACTGGCAGAGAGACATAAATGTTACATTAATGAAATGTACAGTATTCAAGGTCTTCAACAGTTTCCTCTGTTCATTACATGAGCACTGAGCAGGTAGCCACTGCACCTACATTCCTGTTTTTACAGAAAAAAGAGAACATGATGTGACCTTGGCTGGGCCCTACACACCGGGATTGTTTAAAAGAGCTGCTTCCGAAAAAAGCACTGCAGTGTGTGTGTGTGTGTGTGTGTGTGTGTGTGTGTGTGTGTTACCAGCCTCAACATTAGAAAGACAGGAAACGTTTCTTTCTTTCATTCCATCCTGTGATGAAAGATTAATGGGAAACTTGGCTAATACTGTAATTTACAGACTATAGGTTGTGTGTGTGTGTGTGTGTGTGTGTGTGTGTGTGTGTGTGTGTGTGTGTGTGTGTGTGTGTGTGTGTGTGTGTGTGAGGGTAAAAAACATGCCACACAGACACATACTCTGATGAATCTGAACCTACAACCTTTATTGGACTGGTTAAGGTGTGCACAGGAGCAGATTTGAGAGTCAGGAAGGAGAAGGGTGAGAGATGGGGGAGAAAGCATGATGAGGAAGTGAGCAGAAAGGAAGGAGAGTGGAAAGGTCAAAGAGAGAGAAAAAGTGGACGGCCGCACTAAGTCCGTGTGGAGCCGTGCAGGCTACAGTTTTCACAGGTCTCTGACAGGCTTTTCACACTTGCTGGGGATCCCCATGGGTGATCCCGTCCTCTAGAGACAGGAAGAGAGAGGGGGAGATACGGCTCCCAGTCCAGACCTGAACACTTGGCCACATGACCGTAGAAACAAGTCCCAGCGTGTGACAGTGACTGAGGATTAGAGTTTTTTCAGAGATCGTGGTGGCTTTCCTACGGAGTAACAGCTCTAACAGTCTTTGTCTCTGCCTTTATTCCTCCTCACTATCCGGATTGTGCTTGCCGTGGTCAGATTATCCTGTTTTTTTCTTTTCCTTTCAGTACGCCACATCATTATAAAGTCAAAGATATTTGCACTGTTACCTGTCTTTTCATTTCTGCTTATTAGTTTTGCATCTGTAACTTATTGCCTGGTGTGACTGCTTCAGCATTGGCCCGCTTTTCATTTCTCTCTTGTTTATTGAAAATGACCCCCAACCCCCCCCAACCCTTCTCCACACACACACACACACACACACACACACACACACACACACACACACACACACACACACACACACACACACACACACTCCCTGCATTTCTGAAAAGGTCTTTTGCTTCTCGCTTGGTTATCAGGGAACCTCAGAAGATTGTGGAAATATGCAGATCAGCAAGTCCATGATGAAAAAGGGAACGTGCTGTAATGGATGGGTGTTTAGAGAATGTAGGTAATCGTTATTCTAACTGGACTACGTCAGAAATGTGTTTGTCTGTGGAAGACCGGAGGAGAGAGAACTAGAGAGAGGTGGCCAGAGATTAAAGGAAGGGAGGGACACACACACACACACACACACACACACACACACAGAGAGAATGCTCTTCTGAACATCGTATCTGACAGATGTGATTATGCATCGGGGTGTGGGGCTAGCAAACATGTACATACACACACACGCATACATGTATGCTCTGAACATTACATACTGAAATATGAAATTACATATTAATACACGTTAATAGCTTAATTCAATGGGTAGAATTCCCTTCCCTTGCATCAATACAATTCGATTTACATGTTACTTTTTTCGAACACTGACCTCTGCTCCACCTCTGCTCCACCTCCACCGAGCTCTAGATCCAGCTGAGGAAAAGCATGTTCCACTGTCCTGGCTCCGATTCCTCGGTTCTCTGGAGCTCGTCTCACTGCAGCTGTGCACTCTGGCACAGCAGGCGGCTGCTGGCCAGCCGCTAACGTGCACAACTCGCTTGTCCATGCATCTATACAGGGATATACTTCATCCCTCTACCGGGTAATGCAACCATGTTCTTTCTAGGCTGCGTAGTAGAGTTTATATCACATTCTTGTTTAATCTATACAATCATACAACACGGCGTAGCCTCTCTACCAGCAACGGACCCTTGCATGAGCAACACATAGAGAAATTGTAATAATATATTCCTAATGCTATACTGTGGTACGCTGCTAGGCTATGTTAAAATATACTGAATCCGTTTACTGACGTGGATTTCTGAAAAAATCAAATCAATGTATACAAACGTCGATATGAACCTCCCTTCCCTTTTTTGATAAGCTCCCTCTGATATCAGTCAAAATTGAGAATAAGTGATGTCATAGTTGAAGGCGGGCATGTCGCGTGTCAATTAAGCGGTCAGCGTCGAGAAGAAATGTCGAGAAGCTGGCGGAAGGTTCGACGGGGAGTAAATCGGAGCATCCTGGCTCCCTGACTGGCTGAAGAGGGGAGCAGGGAGCGACCTTTCCACCAGAAACGGGAGGTCAGTCCATTAAACATCTGGACAAAAAACTGCAGGTAGGATTATGACGGTGTTTTCCTTTTTCTTTATTCAAGGAAAACAGTTGTTCGTTGCAAAAACGTTACTATAAAGGTAATGGGCCTGATTGCCGTTCACTTCCAGTTCTGGTTTCCAGTTCAATAGACACAATAAAACCCAGACCCCCCACCCCCACCTCCAGGCCCTTGTCCTGCTGTGCTGATTGGTCGGGGAGGGGGTGGGGCTGTCAGGTCAGCGTGTTCTCGGCCTGGGAACGGTCAGCCTGGCGGGCTGATGGTCTTGACTGTGTAATTCTGGAAAAGCGGCTGCATGAACATGCCCAACGTGCCGAAGACGCACACAAACACAAAGATCCACAGGAAGAGGCGGTCGATCACCATGGCGACGTACTTCCAGTCCTCGCTCACCTGTGGATGGGGAGGAGAGAAAGGGGTTTAAGACGGGGTGAGGAGACTCTCATGCTCCTTCTAACTACTCCCCTGCCTGCCTTCCCGTATGCAGAGGTTTAATGGAGGTGAGGGGTTAATGTGAGCGGGGACACGCTGCGCCACACCGCTCTGATGAGGGTCAAGGAGGAGGAGAAGGACGTGAGAGCCGAGAGAGAGCTGTGGAGCGGGGAGACGGAGGGATGTGCTGACACCGTAACCCCTGTGATGATGACTCGGGGGAGGGCATGCACTGTGCCAGGGAGCGGTCAGCATGGCAACAGGACGGGAACTATGTCTATTATGGACATGATGACAGAGGGTTGTGTGTCTAACCCTTTCTTTCATTCTGAGAGAGAAGGCTGGTCTCTGAATATGAGGAAAAGGGATAAAATCTGCCCCCCCTCTGACGCCGTCTGGGTTCCTCTGTTCCAGCGCTTCTCCAGGCGTACATCGTCTCTGTGCACACTTCACGCCGCTGCTATAATTACATGTCTGTGTTGAATATTCAGAGAGCTATGATTGCGTCACCAGATCTGTCTCCTCTACTTACGCTCTGGTGTAGTCCCCCATGCGTTTCAAATGGCAGAGCCTGTGCAGCTCATGCTGCATGTTAAGGTTAGAAACACGCGCACAAAAATAAGACGCTTTTAATGCTATGAGACAATGATTTATTTTAAGATGGAGACGAGCCCAAGCAACACGTCGGCAGGCTGGTATACATATTTCAGTTAAGCACAGATATACTGCTATTGAAGTGTGTGTTGGCAAGAAGCAGAGCAGTAAATGGCATGAAGGATTTATTGCCTCATTTTGTGTTTAACGAAAATAATTTAGTTAACTAATAATAATTTAAGCTATTCAAGCCTACATTGCTGTATTTTGGGGGTTATTTTGATCACTTCGGCGCAAAGCAAAAAGCTATAAACAATCACTGAGATTATCACGTTATAAAGTGGATTTAATGAATGTGTTAACTAACAGGTGTTTGTGGCAGCATCGGCATTTGTGTCTCTGGCTACCGAACGAATGTGAGCCCAACATTTCCTCTCAGCTCTGTTTAGGTTTCCACCAAACCTCTTTGGCTAACTGTGTGTGTTGTTTAGGTTACAGGGTCAATAAGCATTTTTGAGATATCCATTACAGCAGCTTTAAATAATTAAAACTTGAATCAAAGATTACTACTCAGTTGCTATTATTTGTCATTTCTAACTATCTGTGTTATTCATGCTATTTGTTGAAGAAAGAAAATTAATATGAGACAATAAATACATTAACACTGATCATTGCTGTAATGGTGTGAATGGTAACACACAATGAATATAATACTCACGCTCTGATCATCATCCTCACTCTTCATGTGGTTGGCGATGAAGCGTACTCCTTCCACAGCCTCCTCAAAGCCTGGACAGGCTTGAGCCAGCAGGGCCTGAGTCAGAGCAGGACCTCCTGCTGCTTGCTTCCCCCGTGGCAGGTTTCCAGAGCCCCCTTCCCGGCCCTCCCTGACCCTGTTCAGACCATCCATGGATCCCCCTGCTCCTCCCAGATCCCCTCCGAACTGTTTAACAGACGCCCGGTTCACGTAGCAGGTACAAGGGTCATTGTCCTCCTTGCTGAAGACCCCCGTGGAGGTTCCCCCTCCGCTCCCGCCAGCGCTGCCCAGCCCGAGCCCCACCATCAAGGCCCCGGCCTCCCCGCTGCGCCCACCCTCCTTCTGCTCCTGGGCCCTCCTTCTCTGACGCAGCCGCTGGCGCTCGCAGCTGTTTCTGGGCTGGCGCATGAAGAGCAAGGCAGGAAGCTTGTTGAGGAACACCAGTTTCACCCAAGGGGGCATGGTGTGTGTGGTGGGCGAGCGGTGGTGCACGTTGAGCACGCACACACTGGTGACAATAGAGAAAGTGACCAGGACCATGGTGAACATCAGGTACTTCCCCACGAGAGGGACGTCCAGTGAGGTGGGGGGTACGATCTTGGAGATCAGCAGCAGGAAGACAGTGAGAGCCAGCAGCACGGAGATGCAGAGCGTCATCTTCTCGCCGCAGTCCGAGGGCAGGTAGAAGACCAGGATGGCCAGCGAGGTGATGAGCACACACGGGATGATGAGGTTGATGGTGTAAAACAGAGGCTTCCTGCGAATGATGAAGTCATACGTGATGTCCACGTAGGTGGGGTCGCCCGGGTTCTCGTTCCGTCTGCCCGGCAGGGCGATGATGTCCCACTCCCCGCTGGGCGTGAAGTCATCCATGCTGGCCACGTCAGCGCGGAGAACCAGATCGATCTCGGTGCGGTCATAGGTCCAGGAGCGGAAGCGCAGCGTGCAGTTCTGCTGGTCAAAGGGGAAGTGCTTGACCTCGATCTTACAGGCTGACTTGTAGATGGCCGGGGGCAACCAGAAGATGCTGCCATCATAGGAGACCACCGCGTTAGAGTAGAAGGACACCTCGTACACGCCGTCAGCACTGAGACGGATGAAGGGGGAGACGAGAACAAAAGCAGTGAGTCATCAACAGAAGCCTTTGAGTGATGTAATTAAAAATAGTATAATGAGAGGCCATGTTGCCTCTCATGGTCAGTGGAACACCTCGTTAAGCGTCATGTGTTGGACCCACACACACTTTGAGGTGTCTGAGGGCGACGGGGTCACACACACTTATTTCTACAAACGCAGGAAACACACGTCTGGACAGGAAACACGACTCGCAGGTCAGGTCGAGTTAAAGAGCTCGAATCACACTCTTAAGTCACAAGTCAGCTGACAAAATTCAAGCTGTAGATTGAATTTCCATTTAATCCAAACATTTGACAGGAGATCTAATTAATGATGGCTAGTGCTGTGAGGTGTGACATCATGTAAAAGGATAATCCATCATTTTTGACTGATTACACAAATGACCCACCTGCCAAAGAGCACTTTCAGGAACATCGACTTTCCTGCAAATTCAGTTACAAAACCTAATTGAGACCAAATGAGCGGCTCTATTACGGCTGTTTCCAGAGCTAATCCTGCTGTTTAGGTGACTGGCAGTGGGAGGGCCGCGTGTCGACCTGGGGTTTGTGAGATTAGCAGGATCATTTTATTGAAAGTGCCCGGGATCTTTTAATCTTTAGTAAAGTAAGAAGGAAAGAGGAGAAGGCCAGACAGATCACTGTACTCCGATGAGCTGATTTACATACTGGAGGCTGACACTCGGTTTCCATTTCATCGAGGCAAGTGGTCTGCACCTCGCTCAGACATGCAAGCTGGTTGCAATGAAAAAAGTGAGTTTCTGTTTCACACGTGTTCTGTAATGTATTACAGTTAATTGCATTGAACACAAAATTTTACACGTGTGATTTTGCATGAATTCGCCATATGGTTGATTTGACCTGTATCGCCGTGACCAACTTAAAACTAGGTGGAGAGTTTCTGTCTTCCTAAATCGGTCCTGCATGTGAAGGTGGCAATTCAAATTTAAATGAAAACACATTATTTATCAAGCATCTTGGCACACAAATAAATAAATAAACAACAAAAACTTTTTTTAAAACAACCCAAAAAAGAGAAAAGCGTGGATATGTGCGTGTGTTCATTTTCAGTTAACTGCATGCCTCTACTGTACATCTACAGTATCTGTGTGTGTGGTGCAGATGACGCCATCTTTGAAGTGTCTCATGAGACTTGGAGGGACTGTATAGTCATGTAGCATGAGTGATATGAGCAGATTACAGTGGACATATTCAGTCATGTGTGGCAGGCTTGCATGTATTGCACTGTGAAACCTCTGGCATTTAACTAATGTGCTTTTCCAAGGTGACTTACTGTACATGGCGGCAGCCGGATCAAATCAGCAAAGAGGTATAGCTTTAAAACATCAGGAGCTCCATATGTGAATTGTGTTGAGCTCTGTGTTGGGTGTGCATGCTTCCACGAGTCTGAGTGCATATTCAGAACTGAGGGAGGGAGGGCGAGCGAGTGACTCACTTGTTGTAGAGCACCACGTCAGGCAGCCAGATGTGTTTTGAGGGCAGCCTGACCTTCAACATCCCATCAAACTCCTCAGGGACCCAAGTCAGACGATAGTCCTGCCACTCCTGAGGGCCAATAAAAAAATGAAATGCTTAATCACTTGTGCACACAACACACAGCAGAGAGAAGATGCTTTGAGAGGAGCATAGAGGAGAAGGGTCTGTCTGTCCGTCCGTCCGTCAGTCAGTCGGTCATGCAGTGGTCAACATGACACATCAGAAGCCTGGGGAACATCCTGTGCTGTGTGGCCCTCTACTCTTACATCACTAACTATAAACCATAAACACAGATTATAGTGCTCATGTCAAACCCTGAACATTATTTCAATCCCACCCAGCCACGAACCAATCAGCATGATGGAAGTCGTTTTGTGAACTCCTACTTTTTTTACTATATATCACAAGTATAGTATTTCAGTACGTTTCACACTAACGGTTTAAAAACAAAAATCACATGTAATAGTCCAGGTAGACTGCAGGTAGGCTACAGCAGAGAAGAAGCTGCAGGTGTGTCTGCGACCACAAGAGGGCGGAGCTCCACGTCCAGAGAGGTGACTTTCCGGAAATGAAACCGTATAAATGTTTGCGTTCACGGGCCGCCGAGGGCCGCTGTAAGCACATTCAACATGCTCACAGCATGTTGAATGTGCTTACAGCGGCCTATGACGTGCTTACAGCGGCCTATGACGGGAGGTTATAATTAGCGTCACCTCACCTTAGTCTGCATACATCCTAACTAATGACTGAATGAATGCAGCACCTGGCTGAGTGACACGCCAGCGAGGTTCGTGTCCTGCACAGTAGGGGGCAGGCCGAGTCTGGCGGCTAGCATGCTAACGCTACATGCTAAGAGCAGTGGACTCGTTGTCTTATGAGAAACGAGTAGCGGAGCTGGACCCGGAGCAGCTGGACCTGCAGCAGGTTGTGGAGGACTCCGCGGTGCCGTTCAGTCAGGTGAGGACAACAACCATAGATATGAAATGACAACAACACACCGCTGAACGTAAAATAGAAGCAACCTTTTCGTTGCCTAGCAACGTGGCTGCTCGGGTGCGTAGTACAATCTGTACAATGATATGTGTGTTGAGTTTGTATTATTTGTGTCCACATCTCGTTTTATTTGCTGCTTTGTTTATTTATCTGATTTTTGTCTCTGTCTAAGCTGTTGTATATTTGTACATGTATTAATAAGTTATATGGACGGATTGCAGAGCGCCCTCTGTCGGTTACACAGGGGTCTTGCTGCTGGTGTTTTTAACATTTAACATCTTCTATTTTGTAGCAGTACAATATTCTAATCCTGCAGTAGTGTGTGCGTCAGCAAAACGTCACCACGTCCTCTGTGCAACCTTTTATTTTTTAAAGACAGCGTTATCTTGCTCTGTCTCAGTCATTGCCATTGCCAGGTTGAATTGTCTCACCTCAGCGAAGAACAGCTCTTCTGTCTGGCTCTGCTATGTTATGGCCATGTTGGAGCTGTAAATCGCATGCTAGGTCATCTGCAGTAACTGTGATGCATTATGGTCATTACAGTTTGTCTTGGCTCAGGACAGCTGTCCTTGGCTCCTCTGCTTTCCAATAGCACGGGATCCATAGTGCTCTGATGGCCGTTCTACGCTCCGTTACATGTCATAAATCCTAACTCACTCAGGTCAGGTTTGTGTGTGTGTGTGGTGAACCTGAGACAGAAAAATGCATGGAGCTCTGAGCAATTTAAGCAAGCATCCATGACGGTGACATTGTTCAGAGAGAGGCTTCATATAGATCTAAGTGAACGTCCAAATTTAAACATACGGCCGTGTAATTTGTTCTGACACCTGCTCTCAAAAGCAAGCACCTATGTCGATGTTGACGAGGGTGACTGCATTTGTATACCTAGCACGTGTACATGTTACAGACCTCAGCTGTAAGCGTGCAAAGAGCCAGCCATGTAGAAGCGGCTCGCAGCTCAGTCGGGGTCACATTATTCACAGGGTGAGGTAATGTTAGGTTTCATCCAAAGCCACAAAGACTTAAAGGGGGGACAAAGAGGGGTTCAGTTTTGCTTTTTGGTATGGTTGGTTATCTGTGATTTGGTTGTAAAAACAAAATCTGTGTGCGTTTCCTGCTCGTAAATTTCAACTCGCTTCTCATATTTCTCCTGTCAGATTTTGGGCCGTGCGTTGTTTGATGTCTCTCTCACCGTCTGATGCTGCCGTCAGATCTCAGGGCTGCTGCTCCACATGAGTGGAGGCAGGATCACACTCTGAACAGCCACAACCAGTGAGACATATAGAACACAGTGGATGCTACGTTCTCCTGGTGTGATCCAGGATTATATAATCTCAATCATGCATACCGTAGTCTATTTTAGAGCGAGCATTATTCAGTGTCCACATTTACCATCCAAATGTGGTGAGTGATGAGCTTCCACTGACCTGGCAGTGCAGCTGTGAAATCAAAGGTAAAAACAATCCCAAATCAAATAATTTAATTCATTGTTTGCGCATAATTTTTAATAATCTTTCCGTCTTAATTAGTTTTTTGTCCGTGTGGCAGAATGTATACTGTGTTAGGATGGTAAGATGAGGAGGAGAGTGTGGAGTCTCACCTGTGTTAGCCAGACGTTGGTGGTCATCACCTGCTCTCGTTCGTGCTGCAGAAAAAGAAGATATGTCTTGTATATTACAATCTATGATCAACGGGGTACCGAAGCGCTTCCAAAAGGACGTTGCTAACAGACATTTCTAAAAATGGCGTAAAATTGATTCAGCAAAGACGAAAGATCCTGATTTTGAATCCCTATAGGTTGAGTCCAGCTTGCCTCATGCAGCTGGATGGTGTCTTTCATTGCTCGGTAAATGTCCATGTATTTCAAACTCCACACCCCCAGTTTATAAAGTTTCTAGAAAAAAAAGGCCCAATCTGAAAGAACCCCGAAGACGAGTAAATATAATAAGTATGTCTTTATATTTAAAACCAGTGGATCGGCTCTTTAAGTTACACAAAGATATACTACAGCTGTTTTTATTCTTCAGCTTGTTTGCAGTGATGGAGAGTACATTTACTCAAGTGTTGTACATACTGTGTACAATTTCTACTTTACTCGAATACTTTATTTATTTAAATTTGTCCGCTACTTTATACTTTTACTCCACTGCAGTTCAGAAGGGTATTGTACTTTTGATTGCAGCTTACTTGTTACTGCATTAACAATAATAATAAAATTCATAATAATGTAACAGGACTTACCTCAGGTGCATTTTTAGATAAAGTTTCCTTACTTTTGTAAAAAGTTGAATGCAGGGCTTTTACGTAAGAGAGTATTTAAATTGTGGCATTGCCACTTTAACTTAAGATGTTAATGCTTCTTTAACGGCTGTTTTTTTGTCTGTCTTTAAGGAAATATTCTGTATAAGCTCTAAATAGATTTCAGTGAAACTCTGTAGAGTGATGAGGCCTTGAGCCAAGAGCTAAATGATTATTACTGACCTGAGATTTCCTGGGATTTCCATCATTAGCCAACTCCTTTTTTAGCTTTAACCCCGAGCCATGAATACAAATTATTTTTTTTCACTAATGAAATCGGAAGGTACTGCGGTAGTCAGCATTAGTGCAGCTTCTGCACTTCACCAATACCTCCTACGTGTGATGAATACCTTCTTTTGGAGTCTCAAATGATGAGTGTCATATACGTTTGTCATGCTGTTAGTGGTGCACACAGATTGAATCACAGACGTGTGCACACTCACCACGCTGATGAGCTGGGCCAACGACACCATCAGCTGCACGGTAACCAGCTCGGAGCCATTCGTCGCAGGGCGGATCAGTTTGTTGTAGTGGGCGGGGTTTAAGAGATGCTCCACCAACCGCTCCTCTGTGTCGGCCCCGAGGCCACCTGCAATGGGAACGCATCATCAACATCACATCATCAAAAGCTGCAGCTATCGCCAGGCAAACATCTGTTTCTTCCTCTGTGCTTCTTAAAATATAACCCGTGTCATTCTGTGATATTAAGTCCCGTCACACAAGAGCAGGAAAATCAGTGGTGCTGTTGAGTTTCTGTGTTTTCTTGTGCTCCTGCCATCTGTGTGTATCGAGAAGGCAAACCTTCTGAACCACGGCGTTACTCATCACTGCCAGCTGGAGCACGTCGGCACAGCTCGATACACACTTCTCACCAGATCTGACATCATCAGAATGAGTCAACCCGTCCGGATGTCTCTATCGCCGTCCTTTCTGTCTCCATCGCTCCCTCCGTCTCAATCTGTTCTCCTCTGCTGTGTTGCACTTCTCCCAAACTGCCAGTCTTTGGTAGCTTTGGGTTATTTTCACTCCATTTCTCACTTCCCTTCCCCTCTCCCCCCCCCCCACTCTCTCTCCATCCTGTCTGCCATCCCTCCCTCTGCAGCAGAACGGAGTCGTTTCTGTGTGAGCGATGGAGTTTGGGCAGAGCTGTCACAACAGCTCACACAGGAGGGGAGGTGTTTCACTGAGAGATACGATGCACGGAGAAAAACAACTGTCATGCCCCTCTTCCTTCCTTCCTTCCTCTCTCCCCCGCTCCTCGCTCCCTGCCTCTCTGGCATCTGCTCGCTCCTATGCTGCGTCGTTTCCCTCTTTGCAATTCCCTCGCACGTTCGCCCTGAACATAAACACAGGCTGTCCACTCAGTGCCAAACATGTAACATGTGATGGGATAAAATGAACACACAGTTACGTTTGACTTACAAAATGTAGGAAGTCTCGAAGTTCAACGAGACGAAACATTTCATTTTCAAGAGAGGCCTAAACACAAAACAAAGATGAACACGGACACTAAAAAGATGATGTAAATGGGAAAAGAGAACAATCTAAATAATATACAATAAAATCCAAAGACCCAAACAGATCCTTGACCTTCTCTCCCCTCTTTTAAATACATCATTACTGCACAAAACGAACAAGAAATGTACCGAATGAATAATTGCTGGACCAAAAATATGTAGTCAATTAATGAATAAGTCGGTCAACATGAAGTATGTCATCAAGATTATCAAGCTCTTCTGGTTTATATAACTGTTAATGTAATACATTTCATAGGCCAAATGACTCATGACCAATGATTCTTCGATTAATAAAAAGATGAATCACCTGATTAATCAATACTGAAAATAATGCTTAGTTGCAGCTCTATGACTGCAAGCAACAAAGAGGGGAAAACACTTTCTATATGAAGGGAAATGCGATCAATAAGAACAGGTATTCTTGAGATAAAAAAATGGATTAATTGCATTAGAGAAGTAAATGTATGGAAAAAGGAAACTAAAAATGTAATATTAAAAGCTATAAACACACCATTCATACTCAATTAATGTTATTTCCCTGTTTTTCATATTTCCATCTGAATGTGCTTCTGAGCTCCTCCGTCCTCCCCCCCCCCCCCCCCCCCCCCCCCCCCCCCCCCCCCTGCCCTGTAGCACTGCTGTGTTCACTGAGCAGGAATGATAGCCTCTGTCTCTGGATCAATGAGGCCGCTATTCATGCCCCGTAAAATAAACACGCAATTCCTTGCTACCCCCTATTTTTAATCTCCTGCTTCTTCCTGCATCCCGTCTCATTTTCTTTTACACTTTCTCAGTCTCTCCATCAGCCGAGCCGGCCCGTGTTTGCTCTCCTCTCCCCGACTGTCTCCCTCGTTCTCATCCTTCCTGTTATCTCCATCTCCTCCGCTGCTGACAGCCATGTCCATTTATTACTCCTTCTCTCACTAATTCACCATCATCAATACACATCCTGTCAGCATGTGTAGCATTCTGGTTGTTTATCGTGCATTGGCGCCGGGTTTTTTTTCTTTGTGTGTTGCATGTGTGTGTTTCTTTGTGTGTGCACATATTCATGAGGGAAATAAACACTACTGTCTGTGCCTCCACTATATGAGTAATGCATATTATTCCCAGAAGCCCAAGGCAATAACACTGCCGGATGAGAGAGAAAGCTCGAGTTCACTTAAACAATGATGAAGCAGTAAAGGCCTACACTTCCATCAGCCATACTCATAATGCAAATGGTAGTTTCATGCTCAGACTAACTAGATGACACGTTAAGAGTTTGGCTAAATTGTCAAAAGGTTGTTTTTCTTTGTAAACAGAGGATTATTATTGCTTTATTTCTTACATTATTTTAAGCATCTTAAAGCATCTGCACTTAAATATTTGGGGAAAAAAAGAATGATCCATGATCTTTGCTCCAACGCTCACCAAACTGACCTCAGAACCTTCCCCAAACCTTATAGCCAGTGAACCCCCCCCAAACTGTTTATTCATTCTGTTTATTGGATGCCAAACTTTGTTTTCTGTCTCTTGTATATATAGAATAGATTTCATCTCTTAAAAATGGAGACCAAGGAACCTTTTTGATTAGTCTGTTTTCAGCCCTACACGAAACATCAGAAGGACACACTTCCACATCAACTCCTGCATGTAGAATTAAAAGGTTCTGGCGTATGCGTTCCATGCAAATCTAAATACAGATTTTCTCTATTGGCTTACATATCCACTCTCTGAGTCTTCGTATTTTCGGCTTATTTTTACTACAATATTTACATGCATGGATAAAAGTCTGGACTAATATTTTACGACCCGAAACAAATTAGGGACCCAAACGGAGAGCTTTTCTGGTTAGCTCCGATCTCGAAGACAAGCCTGATATAAATATCTACACACTCCAGTCTGACCACTGCAAAAAAAACAAAAAAAATCCTCAGCACTTACTAATGCTTCTAAACAAAGACTGATCTTTCTTTCTGCATCTCCTCATACGACGCGGCGTCATGCTAAAGGCCCAGCTGGGTAACGTTGCTGGTAGCTCAGGTTGTATTCTGGTTGTTTTCCAGTTCAAATATTGCAAACTTAATGTGACACAATGAATATTTCAGCAGGACTCCCCATTAGACCACAGAGCGAGGGAAGTTACAGACCACCAGGCAAACACACCTCAGCGACACAGTTCAGTGTTCGATGCTTCGCATTGCTTCCGTCTCTCTCTCCTTCTTTCAAACAGCCACTGATCAACCTCACAAAGTGTGTAGCATTACTCAGGTTTTTTTTTAAAACCCGCTCTATGCAGTAAGTTGTTTGATCATATAAAATCGTCAACCGTCAAATTTTACAGCGTTGTTTGCAGTTTACAAAGCCATTAGAGGCCAGAGTCCACACGCGCTGTAAAGACAAATGTGGAGAAAATGAGGGCGAAGCGAGAGCTAAATTGAATTACCCCGCAAAGACTATTACAGTGATGATCTCTATTTATACAGCTCACTCAAATGAGAAAAGGTTGGAGAGACAGAAGGGTCGCTCTCTGCTCTGCGCTCTGCCAAAGAGGCTTTTTGGCTGCAACTGGGACCTGCTGAAATATTCTTAAATCAATAATGGAGGGATCCATTGATCTAGTAGTAACACCCAATTGGCACAGCGGTGCCCATAGAACTGAGATATTAATATTGATCCTCCATCCAGCCGCAATATCAAAGCACTTCAAAAACAAAGCCATCCCACTGTGGATATCTCACTGAGGACGGAAGGAACTTTATTGTCGCCAAATCTTCACTCCAGAAAAGAGAAACTAGTTGAGTTTGTACTTTTTATTTCTGATTGAAACAAGGCCACTAACAAACTTTGGGTATGCACCTACTTCCCTTCTCTACTCAAGAAGAACACCGTAATGCTAATATGGATATAGACTTCATCACAAAGCCCTGATATCAAATCACATGTAATGTTATATTTGCAGAAATGAAATCGTTAAAAAGAGCACACAAATGAACAGGATATTATTAAACTCATTAAATTCACCAGAGACAAAAGATGAAAGCGGATAAGCCGGATGCCACAAATACAGAAGATATGTAGACAAATGGGAGAGCTGAAACAATTAAGTTATTAGTATTAACAGATTGGTTGGTGTTTCCATTCACTGGCTGTATCGAGATCACATTGAGCTTGTGTCTTATCATGCAGAAGTCCCGTTTAAAATCCCAACAAAAAGCTTGTTTGTGTTCGAGTTATCTCGAATGCACTTCTATACACACAGTCATACAACATCAGCAACATAAGCACAACCTTGCCTCAAAATAAGTCAACCTATTACTTTTTTTAAATACACAAATTAAAACTCTTAACTTTCCAAACGTCTCTTATCTGCCTCCTCTTCTCCACTGCTTAAGTTTTTATTAAACCTCTGTGCTCTCCTTCTGCTTCCCTCTAATCTCCAGGGCCACACACTGCTGCTACTACTACTCCACACACACACACACACACACAGTCTTCTACAAATCACACATGAGAGCACACCATTTTTACTCACGGGATCACACACATTCTCACATACAGGCCTCTGTTGTGTGACTGCTGCGTGTCTTATCACAGATGCAGCTCCTATCTGCAGATCTGATCCTGTTGCTGCTGTGTGTCTGTGTGTCGGGACTCGGTCCAAAGAGATGGAGATGGAGGAAATGAGAGAGCGAGACAAAGACAAAAAGTGACAGAGAGAGAGGCAGAGAGAGAGAATGGGAGGGCTGTTGTAATGTGCAGGTTGAGGCGCTGCATAGATCAGCGGGCTGGAAGAGTGCAGCAGAAAAGTGATGACAGGCTGAACTGACTGAGCAGAACTTTCTAGACTGTAGCGCTGCCAAGGAAATGGTTAGTTGATATTCACTAAGTGCATTCATAAAGCAGAGGACAAAGACCACGGCGCGTGCTTACACACTCACGCAGTCACACATGTAAAAGGGGACGGCCTGTCAAACATCTGTTTTCAGATAGACAGCTGATAGACGCGTCACCGCAAAAAATGATCCAGACACACTTGGCGTCCTTGGGTAATGAGACTGTCGCACACTGCACTGCATATCCAGTAACCCCCTGCATCAGGTCAACGCAGCACCACAGACCTGTTTATTATGCATGGCCTGCAGGGGAAATGACAAGAGACATCCTCCTCACACAGCAGGACGGCCACATCCTCGCGGCAGCGTCTGAGACAGGTGGGGAAATGTCCTTGAGTGTCCTTGTGCAGCCTCTGAATGTGAGACAGTGTGCGTTGAAGTATAAGGTTAGAAGTGGTTGTATACATCTGAAGTGTTTTGATATTTCTCCCTCTAATTCCACAACCACCGATGTGAGCAAATGCCTAAGGATATAACTAAGTCGCATGTTGTCTTTGCTAAGTACGTGTTTTACAATTATGTGGTTTGAAGGGAAATGTTTTCAAATGTGCTTATGCCCAGGTGTGCGACCATGTGTTCGTTTCTTCAAACGCGTGTTTGCGTGTGGATTGAGTTTGCAGTCTCTGAGGATGATGCTAATCAGATTTTCTGCCTTAAGGGGAGATGACTCATTAGTATTCCACTGCTTCTGATGCTCCTTAAAGTGATATCTCATGTTGGTAGCTTTTTCTAGATTTCTTGTTTGAAATCAGGGAATGATCAACCAGAAGAACTGAGCGCTCTGGGGGGCAACTGAATATATTATGCCGCGGCTTCATAAACAAGTATCTGTATCACATTCTGTTAGTTCTATTATTTGGAGCTTTCTATTAGTTTTATTTATTACCATATTGTAGTTTGTTTCATTTGCATTGTAGTACTACTAATCGATTAAGAGCTTTAAAATGTGTGTGTGTGTGTGTGTGTGTGTGTGTGTGTGTGTGTGTGTGTGTGTGTCTGTGTGTGTGGAGCTCATGCTTGAACTTATAAATGGCAGGTCGATGAAGGTGAAAGTAATTTTTTACTGTATACTGTCTGTGTGATAGTTTCCCTCGATGTATTGTGATGAACTGCGTAGCGTAAAGCTCTCTTTAGGTGTGTGTGTGTGTGTGTGTCTGTGTGTCTGTGTCTGTCAAAAACAGCTTGAGTGTGTGCCAGAGAAAGCAGGAGCATGTTGTCGCCATGGGTGATGAGCAGTTAGTCAATGCAAGGCAGATGGCCAGGCGTGTGTGTGTGGATGGAGGTGTGTTAGTGTGTGTGTTAGAGGGTGTGTGTGTGGTTATGTGTGCTGCTACACAGCCAGTGACAAACAGTCTTTTTGCTTGGAGGCACTAAGCTGACCTCTGCCCTGTCACTTCTATGGATTGGCTGAAAATATTAAGGCGGCTGTAATTCAACCAATCAGCTGACGTGTTTTCCGCTCTGCTTCGGGTGAAACCCTCACTGAGCAAGAATTAACACCAAATTAGAGCCAACTTATGGAGGTAAAATATGTCCCTTGTGAAACCCTCGTGGCTTTACGCTTAACACATACGTGGTTTGCTCCAAACGTGCTGTAACAGTGGTGTTGTAAATAGGAGCGGTCCACTCGGCACACGTCCTCCATGAAGACAAAAAGAGCGTTCAGCAGACTGAAAGCAGCCAGAAGGCTTTTCCTGCACAGCTGAGCGACACATCATTTGTCCTTTGATGACAGGATGTAGAAGTTGTCTGAGCCCAACGTGTCTCTCATTAACCTGCCCACTCAATGCAAGACCTCAGTGTTAATGAGAGAAAGAGAGGAGGGGGTTAGTGGGTGAGAACATCATTTCTCCCCCCCCCCCCCCCCTCTCTCTCTCTTATATTTAGAGTAAATGTTGATTCCACAATGGCCAATAAAGGTTTTTATATTTCGATGTTTATATCCTCATTCACAGAGACTGTATCTGTCTGTTGTGTACATTTAACTGCTTTAAAACGTCTCTATAATGTGTAAATGCTACTTTACTGGTTATAAAAGTGGCATTTACCCCCAAATATATATATAGCAGTAAGCTAACTAATTAGTCCATACTTGTGAAATTAATAATAATATAAAACATGATTGTGATACAATAATAATCACATGGCGTTACTTAAAAGTGAGGCCATTAAACGCACTATATTTCGTCGAGATGCCCTGAATTAAATGGTTTCTTTTAGGTAGTAAACCGGTAATGGTGTTGGCTATTGCATCTCTTTCTACACTGATATATGGAGTGGGCAATATTTCTCCACTACATCATTCCGTCGCGCTCGCTGTTGTTGTGCAAAAGATGGTGACACAGCAGCGGAAGAGTCCGTTTCTCGTCGGCATCCAGCCGTTCCGCTTGTTTTCACACTCACAACCCCACTCCGAAGCCCTGGATGCGCGGACGCGCCGTGCTTTTGGCCCTGTAAAGGTGACGATGCACACAAAAGCGCGTCGATGGAGCCGTTAGACGGACAAGTTACTCACCACCCGCAATGGCGAGGAGAGCCAGCAGCAGCAGCAGCGGCGGCGGCCGGCCGTCCATCATCGTGCGTCCGAGCGCGCTCCGAGCCCGAAAGGTGTTCACCGCGATGGAGAGGCCACCCCAAGCACGCCCGCAGTGTTACTGCCCTCCTCCTCACGACCCAGAGCCCCTTCACTCTCCACCTGGCATGGTGACGCGAGGGCTCTCCGTCGGTCCGCACTTCTTCGCCCGGAAAGGGGGAGGGGGAATAGAAACACCTCGGCGGAGCCAGGTGAGCTCTGCGCTGGGTCGTGCGGTGCCGTCTGTCCGAGCTGAACGCCGTTCAGCGATGCGACGCGCTGGAGGGAGGCAGGCGGGGGCGGGGCGGAAGATCGGGGGGGGGGCTGATGGGGGGGATGTGGTGGCATACCTCAGAGCTCGGATCGCGATGCCAGTGTCTTCCCCGCACAAAGTCACACATCAGCATATAATATTCAGTGCTCTTAGGCACGAACAGTGTGGGGTAGCCTGCTCAATGGTGACCTTGTCCAACTTAAAGGCATCTCTCCTCTCTATCTGCTTTAGGTTTAATATTAGCAGCAGGCCAAATACTTGTGGCAGCAGAGGTAGTTTATTTCTAAAATGTATTCTCCCCCAAGCAGATGTAAAGAAATGTAGGCTACACGTATGAGAACATCTAGATCAACCCATTTATGTCTACATACAAAATAGTTTGGTGAGAAAATAATAAAATATTGAATAATTTAGACTTAAACAAGCACAATTTGGACACTTATAATTATAAATATTATAGATGTTGAGGTGTGAGTCTCTCTTTTTCTGTGTATATCTGACACACAGGACTACCTGAGCCTATCTGTGACCTCCTCTCTACTTTTCCCTTCCTGTCACTTGTCTTTTGTTCAATGTCCACTGAAGTGACCGCAAATCACCATTCACAAAGTCAAACACGCAGGAGTCAGACTGATGGGGAGGGAAGACAGACCCAGACAGGCAGGGGGAAGGAGTTGAGTAGGAAGGGTAGCCAGGTAGACGCTGGATATTGCAACATGGTTACGATAGGTCACTGAGAGTCGGGTGCCTGATGATAACATAAAACTAACGACTGATTTGAATGATGAGGGGCGGAGGGACTGCAGCAAATGAAGAGGGGCGCAGGAGGAGTCAAAAGAGCGTGGGAGGCAGGGATGGCTGGATGGATGGATGGATGGATGGGGGAAGAGTAAACTATACAGGAGTGCAGGATGGAGGGAGGAGGCGGTTGCCGTGGTGACTAAGAGAAACCAGAAAGCTCCGGGAGGAAACGACCTGTTTCTCCTTCATTTTGTCTATTTTCATCTCAGACGCATACACAAAGAATACACATGCGCAGCTGGCACACACACACACACACACACTCATGCATAAATACACACAGTGCATAAGCACACACACACGTTCATATGCATGCACATGCAGGCAGACTTTCCCACAGTAATGTCTTCCTCTTCTCATGCTATCTTTATGCACTCTTCCTCTCTGTACAGTTCTTTCCTTCCTCCCTCTCTACCTCTCCTCTGCAGTGAATGAGCTGACCTGACAGTGCTCCTCCTCTGCACTGAGTGCTGTGAGTCTCTGTGAATTATTTAAAAGCTGGGACCCCCACAAGTGCTTGTCTTCCCCTCACACCCCCTCTCCCTCTCTCCTCTCTCTGTCCCTTCCTCTCTTGCTGTCATTCTGACTTCTGGTGCTGCAATTACTTCCTGTGGTTCTGTCATGCAACACTTAACAACATAGAAATCTGATCTATGAATCACAGACTGATTGAAAGTGTAACAGTAAGGGGAAAAGCATGAGAAATAATTACTTTCACTACATCTCTGCAAATGCTGCTGTCACTTTGAAAAACTTTTCTGTATTTCCGAGACAAGTAAAGACTTTTTACTACATTTACTAGACATCTGTAGTTACTGTTCTTTACACGACCATCGAATGAAATACAACACTGTTTTTGATTGAGCAATCCGGTGGTATAGAAGTTGATTAATTTAGCTCCACCTCAACTAGATACACCATCAAAGTGCAGCTTACATGTTAACACAACAGTGAAATGTAATTACTGATATAACAACATAAAATATATTTTCATGCTTCATGCATATACTTAACTTTTTTTAATAATTTTCTGCATATTTGTCCTCTGATAATACTTTTGGAGTTCTTCTTGTGTAACTTTTTGAAGGCAGCACTTTTATTCGTATCTTTGTATTTTGGTATCACCTCTACTTACTTAAGTAAAGCATCTTGAGCTCAGACAGCAGGTGAATTCTGCTCATCATCACTGTCCTGTGAAAATCACGCATCGCGTGAAAATCAGCTATGAATTATGAAAAATGTGCCACTGACGATGCAGTTGTCAGACTTCAATGACTTAAACTGGTTTAGCAGGATACTTTTCTCAGCCAATAAAGGAACACATAATACTTCATATTATAAAACAACCCCCACTAAAAATAAGAGGGTAATAGTTTTCACTGGATGGTGCTGATGGAGACCAAGACCACTCAAACAAGCGTTAAAGATTGTAGGCTCGATGGTTACCGAACGCAGCATTCCCAAAAGCAAGAATCATGTGTCCAGCACCCTGGGCCTCAGTTTGTTTTGACCTACTTTGGGATTTAATTAAGAGAACATGAAGGACCAACCACAACAGATCACACGGATGGAAGGAAAGGTGATAGTTAGCGGTGTCTGCTGTTGTGTAACATTGCCATCGTGACACTCTGGGTACGGCACGATGGCCAAGATTAGAGACGTCTCCTCAACCGGAAAGCCCCGGTTCAAGCATGTAGAACTAAGCATCTGCCTTGCTGAAGTGTCTTCGAGCAAGACGCATATTTGATCCGCGGCCTGCCCTGCATTTGGACCCTCACAGCGGGTGTCATGTGATCAATCTATAAGGTGACAGTACGGCGAGTGTAGCCTCACGCTATTTTGCTGTACTCATTTCTGGCACTGCTCTGACATGTTGAGCTTCCATTCACAAACCAAGCAGGGTATTCTGTGGGGGAGCTACACTATGGCTCTATGGCCACGGTTATTCATAGCTCTTTTTATATCGTAGCCTGTCTCTCCTCCTTCTTTCTCTTCTTCTCTCCTCCCTCTCCGCATCCCTGTAGAGATGGCCCTACCTCACTCTAACTAATCACCATGGCAACCTGGTAATCCCTGAACAGAAAAATTCTGACTCACACACACACACACACACACACACACACAGGACTGCGTGCACACACACACATGTGCACACATGGGTGCACAATCACTCTCACACACACACACACACACACACTCTCTAAGAGAGACTCATGCAAACCAATACACTGGTGTTTACTGGTTAGACATATCTTACCGCAAACACACGCTTCCATGCATCAGCGTGAGGATAAAGCTTCCCTGTGTTGTGTGAGAAGCTTCATGTGTGTGTTGGTGAGGATTTTCTTTAAATACGCCACCAGTCGGGTTGAATAAATGCTGTGTGTGTGCACTATTCGGTATGCATTTTCTACAGGCGGCTTATGTGGGCGCACATGATTGTCTGTGTTTGTGGGCTACAAATAGGTGAGTGCGTGCGCATGCATGAGGTTGCATGTGTGTGTGCGTAACTGTAATTGATTTCACACTCAGGTCAGTGGTTTTACAGCTACAAGAGAGAAGCACACACTGAATCTGTGCTCGGGTTAGCTTCTCATCTCCTTTTCACACCTCTTCCTTTCTTTCTCTTGAACCCTGCTTTGACTTTTGCTTGCGGCACATCTATTAATAACACCGTCTAGAGTTATTATGAATTTTATTTTATTTATTGAATAAAAGTCTTACAACTCATATACAGGCCGCATCATTGTGCGGTTAATGGGAAAAAAAACATGAGACAATATCCGTTCATACACACATCATTTATGCATTCAGAAGATACATTTTAGGGTAAAGTTTTCAGTTCATTCACAATAAAGTAAGATAGCTTTTTCATATTTAGATTACATTGAAGGCACTTGAATATACCTGATATTCACAACACTTACTATTTGTACACTTACACACACAAACAATTTTGCTGACTGAGGACTGTAATGTTATGAGACTCCTCCCACTACACTAGTTCTAATCCCCTAATCAATAAAGCTCTTTCCCTTGACAGACAGAGTGGTTGGCAAATTAGCCTGATTTTCAGCATAGATCAATAGGCTGATTGACGTGTTGGATGGATGAATAAAAATACTCCAATCAGGTGTATTGACCTCACAGACCGAACCTAACTGGGTGGCATGGCGCTAATTCATGAGGTCAGCACCTCCGTGTGAGGGGAGATTACAAACTGATCAGCTGACTTCAAATATCCGGTTGGTTGCAGTAACTGCAGGGCTTCATGTGCATCGTTTCAGGCATCATAGAAATCTTTGGTGTGCATGATAGTGAGTACGGTCGGCAGGGCCAATGGTTTTCCTGTAACTATAAATACATTCAGTAGGGTTTTCAGATTGAAAACAATTAAGACAATGTGATCAATGGTTATGTTATGTATGACATGAACCACTGTGGCGCATGGAATAGATAGACGTATACTTAACAAGGTAGTATGCAGGGCGATCCAAAGCAGCATATCTGTGAGTATGTGTGCGTACACATGTATTAACTAGTTAATGTGCGTGTCCATGTGCATCTGTGCATGCACGTGTACTACATGTATGCACGTGTGTATTTATGTCCTGGCGTGTTGTTCAGTGCGGCCTGGGCACAGGATGCTGCAGGGTCATGTGTGCCGCTCCAGTGAAAGGCAGTCTGTGTGTGCAGTAGTGGTGGACCAGCTCAGGGATGCTGGAGAAGACACAGCTGCTCTGATCCAGCGTGAAGCCCAGACCCTTGACACTCTTCGTCTGGGCCACAATGATGTGAACACAACTCTGACTGGTCCTAATAGAACAAGGCAGAGCAAAATATACAGATGTATGTCAGGAGAGACAGGCTTGCAAGTAAGAGGCACACAGCAACAGCTGAAACGTGTACGATGCTGAGCAACGGAAACATCATAGAGTTGTTACTAAATAAAAAACCTGCTCTCTTATCTGTCTCTTCCTAAATGAGGCCGTGCATTTTCCGAGTTCAGTGGATGTGTAAATGGGGTTAATGATGTGGACTCTCAAATGAATGAGCAGCGTACAACAAATGTGCACTCAGGCGCATGCACACACACACACACACACACACCCATGTGCACACAATTGCACTACAGGATTTCAGCGTTTATCCAGAGAACCTGTTCCTGGCACACTTCACACAGTAGTGTCAACTCCACAAATGACACATTCTCATGCATTAACGCTTTAAGTGTTGCCACCACATCCCCAGTTACTGTAATTCCTTAAAAAGAACCAAACACAGACTCACTGTTGAAGGCAAAGTCAGTGGACACACCAACTTAGACATATATATTGTACAGTATTAAATACACTGTTTAACTTAAAATACATGTGCCATGTCCATTTGAAACGGGGCTGAAAGACATGTGGCGTTAGAAAAGGAATTATTAAAATCAGAAAAGCATATTAGTCTTTCAAGCTAAATGTCCCTGTTAGGTGTAACTTAGCCGGAGAAGAACTGAGATTGCGATGCAGCGAACCAAAAGTGGATAAAAATAGCTCAGTAAATGACGGCGTACATGTCGCACCATATAGCGTGCCTGTGTTCAACAATCACACAAATGAAACGCACACATCGGCGAACTCACTTCAGAGCGATGGAGTACTTGCTGGTTCCTGATTCGCTGTCCCTCACCAGGAAGCTGGCCTCCCTGCAGCGCTGCAGCTGAGCCTCCGCCTGTTGCCGACTCACGCTGCCATGGTACCAGCTTGAAGGGGGGCGAGCGAAGGAGAGAGAGAGAGAGACAGTGGATCACTGACATATAACACGGCAACATATGGAGATAAGTCAGATGTCAAGACAATGATAGGTGATGATGGTGAGAGAGAGAAAAACCAGGAAGAGACTGACTGGAGGGGCCGAATGCACAGACAACAGAGATTTAGAGTCTCCATAAATCAGACTGACGTATATGGTGGACCCAATGAGTTAACAGTACCAAAGGTGAACTTGAGAGGGCAAGGAGATAAATCAGATGGACGGACATAATGTATGTGGCTGCTCGGTATCTAGGGAGGCCCATTAGGACACGGCGTGGTGCTGACAGTGGTGACAGGCGAGAGCCATATATAACAGGACTGTATGTGGCCGTGAAAAACACGCTGACATTCAGCCAGAACACGAGAGGAACGAATGCTGGACACGTGCTGAAACATACGGGGACCATGCTGGGAGCATGTCAGCCCAAACTGTGGAGGGCCGTTCCTCCAGAGCTTCACACAAACACGGACAGTAAGGTAAAAGGAACGGGAAAGAAGAAATATACGTATTCTTTAGTGCCATTTACTCTACACCAGTGATCTTCAGCAGAGTTACTGCAGGGGGTCCCCGAAATGATTTGATCCCAAACTTTTTTTTCTTCCAAAAATTGAAATATGTCCAAAAATACGTCATAACATGAATGCAACCTACATCAAGGAAATATCATTTTTTGTTTAATATTATGTGAAATTGTGATGTAGAAATGCCAAAATATAATTAAAATCTCTCAGCAATTATTATTTGAATGGCTGAGCGTTGTTTGTGATCATTACAAAGTACTGTTATATACTAATATATACTATTATAATTGGCCCGGTTTAATAAGGAACACAATTTTATACGATTTGGGGTCCCTCCACCGGGTCACTATAAGCCTTGGGGGTCCTTGGCCTGAAAGCGTTGTAGACCTCTGCTCTACAGTGTATGAGAATTTTGAGAGTTAATTTTGATAGGAACTAATTATACACAGACATGACATGAAGGCGACCAGATGTCTCAACCAGCATCTCGATGTCCCAACCCTCATTCAGTCATTCAAGGTTGGGGGTCGATCACAAATCTATTAGAAGGCTCAATTATTAACAGATTGTCAGTCATTTTTTTGACTAGTCAGGGTCTATTGAATCTTATATAATGATATATATAATAATATATTCAAATATTTGCTACGTCATTATTTGTGTTTGGGGATAGGTTAATTGGTGACTCTAAATTGCCCGTAGGTGTGAATGTGAAAGTGAATGGTTGTCTGTCTCTATATGTTGGCCCTGTGATAGACTGGCGTCCTGTCCAGGGTGTACCCTGCCTTCGCCCAATGACAGCTGGGATTGGCTCCAGCCCCCCCGCGACCCTAAATACAGGATAAGCGGTAGAAAATGGATGGATGGATGGATTATTTGTGTTTGCTCAGACTATTTTTTGCTAGGTCTCTTATTTCTTGACAGTATATTGTATCTCGAGTGTCTTATTGAATATGATGTCTGCATGGTAATAAATGATGTGCATACGTCATATGCAACCTTTCCCTCCTCCTTCCTGTACATAAGTTACCTCTGCTTCTCCAGGGGGAGGCTGGGCTCCAGTTTGGCTGCCTCCACATCCAGCGGGGCACTGGGGGACGTAGGAGACGGAGGGGAGAGTTTGTTCTGAGTGGGAGTGGGTGAGAGGGGTGAGAGTTTGAGAGTGGGGAAAGAGGGAGATGGGGGCGTGAGAGGGGAGAGTTTGAGAATAGGAGAGGAGGGAAAGGAGGGAGAGGAGGAGGAGGAGGATGGAGAAGATGGTACGAGAGTCTTATGGCTCCAGTTCTTCTGCCTGAGGGTGTGCTGCTGCTGCTGCTGCTGCTGCTGCTGCTGCTGGCGGGTGGAGGTTGAACCGTTCTCTTTAGTGGGAGAACAATCCACCGCCTCGAACTGAGCTGAGGGAAGCAAGGGAGACGATATCAACCTTTCACAATAAAGTCCTAGTAAGCCTGCCAGAGCTACCAAAGTAAGCACATCTCTGGAAACTGAGTCAGAGGGATTGTTTTATTTCCTCTCTAACGCAAACACAGAATTGTTGTGGCATTGCTGAACAAATAAAACTCACGGCATCCTTCCTCCACGCCCTGAACCCCCACCCTTCCCATCATCCCTCTCTCTCTTTCTCTACCTGACAGCGCTCGAACAATGTCCTCCTTTCTCCACTCCCAGGGCAGTTCGTACTCTCCGGCGGGACGGATGTCAGACTCCGGCCGCGTGACGGGGATCCACACCCCCCCACTGTCGCCTTCCAGCCCGCCCTCATATGGCGTGTCGTAGATGTTCGGAGGTGTGGGCTTCCCCTCCTCTCCCTTCGCCTCTCTCTTTCCTCGGTCCAGGAGAACACACACTTTCAGGAGGTCTTTGGAGCCCCGTCTACGAACCTCTGCAGCACAGTGGTCATGCGGTTAGCTCACGGCATTAAGATGAAGGGTTATCACTCATGTCATAGTAGATAAAGCATTGTATTGCTTATAGGACACTGTGATCTGCACTTGTTAAAATGTCTTCTTTTAGAAGTGTTTTGAGCCCAAATAGGCTCCTCTGTGTTTTGATAAAATAACTGCGCTGCTGTCAACGAGCCAATTTGGCCTCAAAATGTCATAAAGAAGACATTTTAAATGAAGCAGCTGACAGTGTTGCGAGTCCGTGGGGAGCTTCTTTTTTTTTGGACTCAGCACTTGGACAGTATTATGTGGGTTTCATGGACAAAGCAGTCATCAGCACAATGTTGTGATCTTAGTTTTGGAGCCTCTCCTGTCTAAGTTGCCATGCTCAAATAAATTAAAATACAGAATACGGCAATAAAGAACTGTCTACATGATATTCTGCTACATTAACAATACGATTCAGTCATCTCTAGTGTAACTTTTTATATCCCAGTGTTGCCTTGAAATTATACATTCAGCTGCCAATTTATTAGAAACACAGAGCTAAAACGAATGCTGTCTAATTCAATAGTCCTGCAATATATCCAACCTTCATGAAGTACTTTGCCTACGCTTATTGATAAAAGCGTGGTGGACAAAATATTGACCTCTCATTATAGCATAACAATTCAACAGCAGCAGCATTCAAAATGAAGATTTAATAAATATATTTCTTAAAAAACGTATAAATAAAAATAACTGTGGCCCTTCATGAAGCTACAATTCATGCAGGGCTGTTATATGACACTGCATTAGTTCGGTGTACTGAATAAACGGTGTATTTTATAATGGGAAAAAGTAGCTTCATTCATTTTCTTCCAAATATTTTCTGCCAGCTTCCCAGTCTGAACTCAAACTGTGAAAAAGTGTGATACCGATACATTTTTCTTAGATTTCAGTTAATGCATGGTGTCCTCACTAGTTTAAACCGGTTTCTAGGCTTTTGATCCCTAAATTAAGTTTGGTCGATGTGTTAACTTTCAGGGGGATTTTATTTGTTGTGTTTCTTTACTGTCTGACAGGTAGCCTGTGTGTCTGCACTATTGTGTGACCAAACAATGGAGCTACAGGGAGAAAAGGTCAACACAGCTGCTGATTGGCTGGCTGACCAGGCCACTTCCTGGCTGCTGGGAAGTGATTGGGCGAGACCAGGGGGGGACCTGTAGGTTTTGGGAAGGGGTGAGGGGGGTCTTTTGGTTCTTTTCACACATAAGGGACCATAAAGTGTGTGTGTGCGTGTTAGAGGGGGGGTCGCAATGGGGCCAACTTCCTATCAAGAGAATGGGGCAAAGGAAACAGAGCCAGGAGACAGGAAGTTGGAAGAGGAAGCTGCACCCATTGTCCCTGCACAACACTGTTCCTACGGTAACCGCCAGCAGCGAGGAGGAAATCAGAGAGACTGAGGATCTAGTTTGGCCTTAAAAATCTCCTGTAAAACGTCCCTATAGCAAAAATGTGAATACAGAGAAATGTGCCTGTCATATAATGTACATAGTTTATCAACTATAATGTACAAAGACACTTAAGAGATAAATACATGTAATTATGCGATAATGCCACTTCCATAATTGTAATTGCAGAGCTAGACAAGCCTAAACTCACCTGTGATGATGACCTGGGCATCATACGGCTCCATGTACCCATCATTCACTCCTGCTCTCTCAGCCTCCCTCTGCTCCTTGGTTTTCTCTGCATCAAAAGGATCTGCGTAGTCCTCGAGGATAATCAGCTGTGAGAAGGAACTGAGCGTCAGAAAGAACAAGGCTGGGCTGCTGTAGGTATTCAGATGTTACATTTACCTGGAGACAACAGAGAGCAGGCAGGGGGACAGGGATCTGATACAGGTGAGGGTGTGTGGTGTCCATGACTTTGTGACAAATAATGGAGGGACAGGCATAAATAGTGCAAAGAGGTCAGCGCATTGTGTGTGCCTGTTTGATCTGACACAATGTAGTGAAACTGCATTGTGTTCTTTAGAGAGCGATGCAAGCTGAGTACAGGGTTATGAACGGAGGAACACAAAGGAAAGCACTGACCTCAAGCCCAAAACGATTATTAATATTATTATTGTTTGCACTCTACAGCATTGACTTTTAATCTGAATGCTGCTGTAACCTCCTGTTGGCTTTGTTTGATTCTAAATAAATAGCAGATGCAATAAAATAAGAAGTGGCACAAGAGGTTTGCATTACCTGAGTTCATCTTCAGTTACTCACCGTTGTTTTAATGTCAGACCTTCCCTTTTCGTTCTCGGGCTGCTTCTGTTCACGTATCCTGTTGAGTTTGGGGGTCTTGTCTTGTTTGTCCACTTTGATCATCCTGCTGATGTATGCTTGCGCCAAACTCGAGTTCCTAACCTGCCGGTTCTCGTCCGATGTCCCGGTCTCGATTTTGGGGTTCTTGCGACCTTTTCCAGTTGTCAGACTATCCCAGACTATCCCACCAGAACCAGCGCCGCTGCGACCCAATTCTGTAGCCGAATTTTTCCTGTTTCTCCCCGCCAGTAAACCCCCCACTCCCCCATCTTTGCGCAGATTTCCTTTCAGGCTGTCACGAGAAAACGAGGGTTTGGGTCGAGTTTGTGGACCGGATTCAGAGGCCGAGCGAACCCTTTCATTTCCGTTCTTTAGGTTGATGGGGAAATCTCTGAACCATCTCGCCATGGCTGTAAATGTATTGACACTTACTTGCAGATTTAAAAGTGAACACACCTGCTGTCTTTTAGACGTTCTCGCAACGGCTTTCCCCACCACAACTAACTTTGGAGCGTACGCAACAGCTCTAACTTTACGCACGCCTCGGTTCAATTAACTTCTTGAAATTACAAGAATCTCCTAATCGTCATATTCAGACAACCTTCGTGGTGTTAGGAAGATTCCTAGCGTCTGAAACTCCCTGGCAACTTGTGCGTCTTGGAGGTCATTAGCCTGCGGCTCTTGTTGCTGTCACGCTGCACCTGCAGTAACAACTATCCCTGCAGCTTGAAGAGTAGCCTTTGCAGCGCGTAAATTCGAAAGAACTCGAAGTTTTTCTTTGAACCCAGTAAAGATCCCATTCCCGGAGCGTGAGATGATGTGTCCAGTCTGTCGAGGTGTTGAGATGGAGAGGAAAGTTGTGTGCGCAGACTGTGGGATGTCACCGGAGAGACTGGGGAGGGGCTGTGTGTACAGGGCGGGGTAGGGGTTTCACTGGAATCATTTCAATGGATACACAATTGAAATTGTCAAACTTGATCAGAAGTTGGCCCAATGACATATAGACGCCTGTCAAAAAGCAATGATCCAACATGAGACAGTTGTGACACAGTTTGGAAAAAAGTTGAAGTTTGATTTTCTTGTGCACAATAATTTTTGTGGGAATCAAAGAATCTCTCCACATGAATTAATTTGAACGAGAACGTTTTAAGTCAGCTGTGGAAGAGTTATGAACTGGTGTTTTAGTTTTTATTTCTTCCAATATCGATTAAAAAAGGAAAGCATCAATATAAAATAATAATAATAATAATAATAATAATAATAATAATAATAATAATAATAATAATAATAATAAAATAAGCAGAGATAACAATGGATTACAGACAGCACTAAAAATGCCATAAAGTTCGAATGAAACTCGAATTAAATTGTAAAATCATGAATGACCTTTCCAGGACAAATCATATAAAATATTGCACCATAAACGAGCTAAATGTCTTCTTAAAACAACCCACCAACTACTAACTTGAATAAAGTATCTGTAAAGTAACAGCTGCACTTTGTATACTTATGTTTTCTTTACTACAGATGCATGTTATTGGGGGTCATGCACTTTCAGCAAAGGACTAAAGAGCCTCTAAAAGACTTTGTGACGCTGCGTTACCACCAGCTGATAGATAGTTGCGCCATCTACTGGCAGAGGAACAACCCCATGGAGGCTGCAGTCTGTATTCTCCTTCACTGGTCCTGAAGAATGTCTGTTATTCTGGCGCATGCCGGGTTTTTTTTATTTATTTATTTTTATTTTCTCTAAAATACTAATATGGGCTGTCGTTTTTACAGCAACAGGCCATACAGTGGTCAAGCACAATAAATGACTGACGTAGATATTTCACCAATAGTTAGCGAAGCTGATATCTTTAGCCCCGCCCATGCCAGCTCGCTAGTCCAATCAGAGCGCTCCCTGCTGAGAGGCTGGGCGGGACGGATACATCCCCGACAAAAGGTAACAGGTTGCAGTCGCCGCCTAATGAACTTCTTACTGTGTTCATTTGCGTAGGAGTTGTGTTTTCCACCCACTTTCTGGGTGGACTTTGATGGAAAACGTTTGAATCATCACCGACGGAAAGGAAGCGCGGTGTCAAAGAGGAGCAAAGAATAACTTCGGAGAAAGAGGTAACTTTACGCTTATTGTTGGACTTCACAACATATCCAGACGGCTAGAAGCAGACAGACATGACCTGTCAGACACTTACTTCTCTTGGTGGGATGTTCTGTGTTTTTTCGCGTGAGTTAGTTCTGTACACATCTCCTGTAGTGTATCTCCGAGGTTGTTTTCCTTTCTGTTCGCCAGTTTAACGTTAGCTCGGCGGCTAACGTCAGTTTGACGGTAGAAGAGGCAGACAGGTCCCAGTGCTCCCAGTGCTCCCAGCTAACGTCGCTTCAGGAGGACTCGCCTCTTTATGGTACTTGTGAGAGATGTCTGTCCATGTGCAAGTCCTCTCGGGTGAACACACGTTTCTGCATTTAAGACCTGTAAAGATAGTTTAATGCCAAAGGAATTCATATTAAAAACGGTTATATCGTCACCTGTTGCCAGGAGGATTCGTCTCGTCCCCTGGGATAGTGTTTAACACACAAGAGGCATTCAATCACATTTCAAACTCTTTAAGCCTTTCACATATATGCTTCTTTAATAATAAATAGCCTGTTGTGTAACGTTTTTCTCTGCAACCTCCCTATGAGGTTTGTGAAGAGAGCCGGTCTCAGAGAGATGCTCTTCTGTTTAAGTTTGATTCAGATGAAACTGGTGACGTGAGCAAGAAACAACTGCAGATTATAGTTTTGAAGTGTGGGGGGGGGGGATGATGATGTCATGAAAGTGAATAATCATAGCATTGCACCTGCTAACGTGACAGGTCATTAACAACACGGTTTCATTATAACGTGTGTGTGTGTGTGTGTGTGTGTGTGTGTGTGTGTGTGTGTGTGTGTGTGTGTGTGTGTGTGTGTGTGTGTGTGTGGGGTGGGGGGGGGGGGGGGGTAACCACCATTCTTAATTCAGAGATAAAGGTGAGTCCAATGTGACAGGTACAACTGTAGCATGCCGATAAGTTCCCATAAATCTATCTCTCTCACTCACACACACACACACACACACACACACACACACACACACACACACACACACACCCATACTCAGCCTGTGTGAGTGAAAAGGACAGAGAGAAAGAAGTGTCTGGAATGTAGGGTAAGGGAGGGGCATATTTATTCCTGATACGGTGTCATTTGTGTACTGTTTGGTGACTGAAGTATCCCTTTGTTATGCCAATGAACTACTTTGGATTTGAAAGGAGGAATAAATGGTTTTTGTTTGGGTGTGAAAGAGGAGCAGAGGCAAGTTTGGAAAGAGAATAACTGCTTGAAAGAGGAAGAGGTTTAATGTCAAGAATGTAATGGAGAGGGAGAATACCCAGAGGACTGAGTGTCTGTCTGTCTTATTAGGACAGAGAAGGTGTGCACTACTATTTTGTCCATCGCTGTTACACCTTCATGTTTGTATTTTACAGGTTATACCTGTATAATGTAATGATTGACCTGGAAGAACTGTTGTTTTTAAGCTGATCCTAACAGTATGCTGTATGTTATGCTGAAATGACTAAGTCAATATTCAACCAACTTAATTCTTTGTCAACAATTATGGTGATCGATTGTTTATTGAAAGTAAAGTCTCTCTGTTTAATTTTTGAAAAATAAAGGTCATTATTGACCTTGAAAACAGCAGTTTGACATAAAATCCTCTACTTACTAGATTTGACTGGTGCTCTCGGCCTCATGTCCTCAGCCATCCTCAGCAGATGCAAGAGGTCAGCTTGGGATATTGTAATGAATGATGGGAAGTTTGTTCTCACACTATAGACTAAACTGTGAATCTGTTTATTGGAAAAGAAAAATCAATCAAGGTTAATGATGGTTCATCATCAGCAGTTACCAATTTCCAAATTGTGAATACATTAAACATATTCACTACTGATACTGTGAAATACTGTTAATCTATATGATGGAAACATTTTCATATTAATCACAGAAAAGTTTAGACTCAGCCTTTAATGGTATGATTTTTTTTACCAGGGCAGAGATGATCTTATCACATGACCTATGCTGACTCTGTGAGTCAGCAGTCACTTTCATGACTCTACACTGCTGTTGTTTCATTTCTCCACGCCCGCTCTAATCTCCTAATTATATTTTCCGTTCCCTCTCGGATCTTAACAGGGAAGCGACTCCAATTCAATTTACTTGGTGGGAATTCAATTTGAGGCCAGAGGCAGAGAGCTTGTCAGCATAACTGCAGGGTAACATAACTTGCACCAGATTCACTCTTAGCTGGGCAAGCAGATGCCTGAAAATCAGATGCCACATACTATTATGATCCAAGTGTGGGTGAGAGATCTTTGCTTGGACAACTAAATAATACTTTTTTAAATGGTCCAATAATTCACCCATTGTTCACTCTATTATTTGTTTGATCTATAAAATGTTTCAACGTAATGAAAAACTATCTAAAGCCTTAGGTGATATCTTCACATCACCTGCTTTTCTGGACCAACAAAACCCCAAAGACATTCAGTTTACAATCACATAAGTTAAAAAGCAACCAATCCTTATAATTAGAAAGCTGGAACTAGAGAATAATCAAAGTTTAATTGGTAATTGATTAATCGACCATCCTTTCAGCTCTAAAGGATGCAGAGTCACACACACAGTGTTTCTTACAAAGTAAGCAACAGCATTTGTTGTGACTGAGTATGTCGACACACAGACACTGTATAATCAAATTTATTTAGAGAAGAACTTGTTTGATATCCTACTTTAGATTTGGAAAAGGATGTTTATTTTAGAGTGATTAGAAATTAGCTTTCAGGAGAAAACCTAAAAGGGAGAGTGTATGAGGACAACGATGTCAGTGTTCAAACAAACTTACTGTCATAATCAGACAACTGGTGTAAGGGGGGGAATGAAAGACTGCTTGTTTTGGCATTCTCAGAATTGCTGCCCTCATTTTCTGCCCCACATCAGCTGAACAATAGGATGGGATCCCCTTCACCCCGTCCCCCTTGGACAGCTCCAAGAGGGGCTCAGTGGCATAAAAATGAAACTGATAGATGCATGTATCAATCAACTGATGGAAAATAGAAAAGTCATGTTACTACCAATCTGTAAGTCAGTTTGGCACACTTACACCTGCAGACCACCCTGGGTCAGAATGACATCATTTCAGCCCTCACGTGGTACGCTCACACGCTTGACCTTGCTGTGAAGACAGTCGGCTACAGACTTCAAGCTTGGCTGCACAAATGTGTTGTGACGTGGTGCTTCCTCTGTGGCTCCCAAAGGGTGGGAAAAAAATCGACTAGTAGCGCACGTCCGATGCACGATGCTTACGGACCACAAGCACACAGATGTCACCAAAGGTCATTCATGTTGTGTTGCTTCGCTCGCTGTCAGCCCGGACATTTTCCACTGTTCTCGCTCCAAAGTTGTTTAATGTATTCGTTTTGCACAGCAAGGATATATAGGATTATCTGTCCTGACTCACTTTGCTGACTGTATCTTATTCTTGGCTTGGCTTGGTCGCCGCTGCGTCATACAGCCTTCAAAATCTGCATGGATATATGAAAATGTGTGTGTAGGCGTTAAATGATGTATGGGTGCATGTCTCAGTGTTATCTGTTTGATAGTTACTTTTGTAGTCAGTCCTTTTGCGTGTTTGGGGGGAGGGTTGATTGTGCACAGAACAGCTTGACTTTGGATTTTATCACACGAGGCCCTGATAAGAGAGGAAATGCTGAGGGTTTTTCTCTCTGTTCCCTCTCTCTCTCTCTCTCTCTCTCTCTCTCTCTCTCTCTCTCACTTTGCCTCCCTTTCACTCTTCCAGCCCACTTTCAGTGTCTCACCTTGGAAGCTGTGGAGAGGAAATAAAAGGTGCAGAGGTCAGGCAGGGAGTGTTTTAATGGGTTTGATGTGAGTTAAATGAACCATACCAGTGTAATAGACTTGGGGATGAGATCTCACGATGTGATCTGACACATGGCATGTTCAGTCAGTCAATGTAATATAAGCAACGTTCAGTTCAGTACTTAATAGTATTGCCAGGCAGACAGGGACCAGATCATGGCATGGGTGTGATCAGTTAAAATAGAATATAAATCTTTTAAAAACTACTCACCAAAGGCTATCATAGCTTAGGGAAAAAAGAGCAAAAGAATGAGGAGGTTCAAGCTGTTAAAAAAATAAATAAAAAATTGGGAATTTGGTTTAGTATCTGGTTGGGAAACTTCCAAAAGTAAGAAAAAGGCTTTGTTGGTCCTTACAAGGGGAAAGTGATATGTGGGTGTGTGCTTTCAGGTTAATGACTAATGGAGTGCAGCGAGGACAAAGTCCACACATGCAGTCAACAGACAGAAAAAAGTGTTGCTGCCTATAAATCGGTGTCCCTGTGTGTGTTCAAAGCGTTTTCTCTAACAAGGTTCTGACATGTCAGGGTTGCTTGTTAACGAGTGTCAAGGTATTCTTTGTTTGAGTTCCTGATTTGAGCTGTTTGATGTTGAGCTGGCCTGTATTGTATTCGTCTCTTTCTTTCCCCCCTCTGTGAACCTAAATCTGCTGTTGTGAGTATAGCCTGACCCGAGTTAAACAAAATGATCGTTTTTTTTTTCTTTTTAACAATTCTGACCAAGATACTAAGCAGGCGTTTATAATCTGGTGATTTTGAAATACTTAATTCTTCTCTCATACCTGGTCTGTCATTTCTGTGCTGCAAGTTCTCTTACTTTAGCTTAACAAAAAAAAACAATCCTGTTTTGTTGTTTTAGGGTAAATATGACCCGACCAGAAATGACTTTGATTATACCAATACATTTCTTTCAAGTGTTCTTGTGTATTTGTGTATTATCCTGCAGACAAAAGCATTTGTCAAACGAATTATGTATTTACAATACATGAATAAAAAAGCTAACATTTTGGGTATGAAAACTAGAGCAGAGCCAATATATAGCCTGTAGTCAAAGACTAGTCCAAAGCTCTCTTCTTCTATGGGATCCAAACTTGATCCCTTATTCTTGTCCTTACCCTGCTGTCTCCTTTGTTACCAGCATGAGCACACAGTCTTCAGGTCGGAAGACCCCGGTGGACTATGGTGTCCAGATCCGCTTCATCAATGACCTCTGCGATGCTACTGGGGGACAACCAGGTCCCCAGCCCAAGACCAAAACCCAGACCACCTCCAAGTACGGCGTGGCAGTCAGGGTGCAGGGTATTGGTGGCCAGCCATATGTGGTCCTGAAGGACGGAGAGAAAGGAGACTCTTATGGGGTCCAGCTCAAGACCCAGTACTCCTCTGGTTACAGCAGCCTTCCCCGGAGGAGAGAGAAGGCAGAGCTAGGAACACAGGGGGCAGAATTAGGAGGAGGAGCAGGGCAGGGAGGGGCACTACGCCGGGCCCAGTCCCATGGGTCACTGCTGGAACGGGATGGAGAGGGAGATGCAGGCAATGAGGACTTCCAGCTGTCTCGGCCACCAGGGGATGGCAAGTCTGGGAGTTATGGGAATCTGGATGGAGGAATCGGAGTAAGGGGGGAGAGAGAGCAGGTCCGGCGTGTCGGCGGTAGAGAGGGGGGTGTGGAAAGGAATATGTGGGATGGCTCGTACGAAGCGGGGCTCAACGGGTCATTAGGGTCAGTGAGAAGCCAGTCCAACCCTGACCCTCCGGCACAAACAAACCAGAGGCAGACTCCTGTCAACAGAATGATAAACCGGTTTGATGGTGGTACCACTGGTGGACAACAGAGAGGACTCCCTGCTGAACAACAAGATCCCAGAACGACATCTCGTCGCCTCAGCCCCAACCCCGACACCCCACCTCCGTCCTCCACTCACAGCAGCCTGGGACGCGGCCAGGCTGCTTTCACCAAATTCCCCGGACACGCTGCTAATCAGTGGACATCAGCAGGGAGATATGCTGCTGCAGAGACACCACAGGCCAGTCTGACCGAGCCACAAGTAAGAATACAATGATTTATGGCTGAGCAGATGACAGCTGATTTTTAGTGAGCAACAAACACTACATAGCATGCAACATTGCAAGAGTAGTTTTCTGATCTATGTCTCAAGGTGACTCCTGACCTTTTGCTGGACCAGGGTCAGAGTGCTGAGACGCCCAATGAGGAGGAGCAGGCCATGCAGACTATATACAACGTCCTGAGACAAGGGTATGGACCCACATGTTAGCACGGCGTAGCACATAGAGGTTGTATTTTCTTGTCATAATAGCATGGTTATAAATGTTTAATTGGTCATTTCCACCTTCCCTCAGGACCAGTGAGAGTGAAGTTGTCATCAGGCACAAAGTCAAGGTCATCTTTCAGAAGATTCAGAATCTAAAGGTTTGTCCTTTTTTAATTTTTAGATAAAAATAAAAATGATTACTGGTATGAACTACTACTTACCTGTATGTCCCCCTATACCTTTTTCCTCAACAGTCCAAAGAAAGACCCCAGGAAGAGTGGATGAGAGAAAAGAGGGAGCTTGAAAGAAAAATGGCTGAATTACATGCTACCCTGCAGGTGGAAAGACGGGTAAATAAAGTAGGAATAATGGTTGGACGGCATTGGGATTTGTTTATATCCAGTACTGTTCCAATACTTGCAAGGTTATTAGCAGTGCTGAATGTTTTCTATACTTTACTGACATGTAGAACTGAGTTTTTGGTTGCTACTGTAGTTTCCGTGCCTTGGATGACCCACCAAACCTTCCTAAATGTCGGCTGATTTGAGCTTTCTGCCACTAGGATGTTAACATTCAGAGAGAAACCTGCCACTTTAAGTCAGCTGTGATTACAGTGTTCATCCAGTGCCTCACATAAACACTCTTCCAGGTCTCCTCATCAGGAGAGCAACAATGACCAAGTGAAGGGAATAGCTGTTTGGTTCAGAGAAGGAAACTGCCCTCAGAGTTTTTATGTCTTCAACTAATCCCACCAGGAGGGCTCGGGGTTCTTTGGAGCCACTTCAGATTAATCCTCCCATTAATCCTTAAAGCCCTCTGGCCTGGTCAAATGGACACGCACACAATAATCTAACTTCAATAATGACTCATTATATATTGGCTTAAGGAAGGTGGGCAGGTCTTAATCTCTAATAGCTGCTAAGAACTTAATCCATTGTGCATATTGATCGGTGGGCAAATGCAAGCCCACTTTAACATATCCTAAAAGCCCACTGTTAATGCCACCACAGCTACCTGGTGTCTCATGTTTCACTCATTTATTCATCACGTCTGCTCGTTCGTAGGACTCTGCTAGCAATTCTGATCCTGCCCTGAAAGCTGAGCTGGAGTCCTGTCTGGATGAAAATCTGCAGCTCCGGGAGTTGCTGGACCGAAAGAAGAAAGAATTAAATGAAACCCAATCCGAGTGAGGACACGGTAGCATTCACACACTGAAACTCATTCACTGATAGATAGATAGACGGACAAACACACTGACGGAGGAAGGGGCATGGTACCGTTGTGTGTGAGACAGGAGTGACAAGCTCCTTACAATTCACCAAACAAGCAGTCATTGTAACTTATTCACAAGACAAACTAGTATGCCATCGTCATTTGAATTCCAAATATCATTCAGCAGTGTGCATGTCCTCTTTTCCTCGCAGGCTGACTCAGCTGCGTATGGACAGGGAGAACGCAGAGGCACGGGTCAGAGAAATAGAGGACCAGCTGGCTGAGCTTCAGGATGAATTCAGAAGAGAGAATGGCGGCAAGACGGTACGACAGAAACATACTGATAAACCCACGCAGATGCACAGGGAGAAAATGTCTCACCTCATAGTTGTATTTTCTTTTTAAAATAAGATGAGACTCTAATCTAGCATTATATGTGGAGGTTTACAAGGCTTCTTTGGTTAAAAGCCAGATGAATTCTTTGTTAAAGGCTGTATACGGTTTGTGTAAACAGCTGAGCAATCCTGTACAAACATGAGGCAGCATCAGGTTCATACTGTGTCTGCAGGACCTGATGACTTGTCAGACACAGCTGATGGAGGTGTGCCAGCTGAAACAGAAGCTGGAGGATAACCTGAGACAGAGAGAGAGGGAGCTAACAGCTCTCAAAGGAGCTCTGAAGGAAGAGGTGGCCACACACGACAAAGAGATGGAGGTGCTCCGGGAGCAGTACAGCGTTGACATGGAGAAGCTCCGCAGCAGCATGGAGCAGGTGTCCCAGGTGTGTATCCAAACACACTGATGGAAACACATCAGCAGAACTCTGAGGCCACGTGCTTGCAGAGGTTTTGTGACAATACCACATCACATATAATATATTGCATTATTGCTTTTAGCATATTTTCTACAAACACATACTTACAGTATGCATTACATACATTACCTAAGTACATACGTAGGCATATGAAGAGAATGATCTGGTGAGAGACGAGAACACAGGATTGGCTGCACAGGAGAAGCCTCATGGACAGGTGCACGTCTAGCAGCAGGAAAAACAACATTTTAAACTTCAGTAGAAAACAATCAGTCTGTCTATCTAATTATGTATTTATGTCTATGATTATTCCAGTCTCACGCAGGCATCGAGGCAGAGCGGTTGCGTGTGAACGCTTCAGTTCGCTCCCTGCAGCAGCAGTTGGAAGACTGCAGAGACGAGAGCGGCCACTGGATGGAGCAGTTTCATGCCACCAGAGACGAACTTCGAATAACCAAACAGGAGTGAGTTAACTCTAATGCGTCATTTCATTATTACAGTACCTGGATTTGGACTTTGCAATGCTTACATGGACATGGATTTTTTCACCATCTTTTGTGTTTCTCTTTGCACCTGCTGTACTACTAATGTATGTCCATCTCTTCCTTTCCATTCTACCTGGTCAATGTTTCTCCCCTCTCTGTCAGAGAGCCACCCAGCAGCCCTGAAACACTGTGAGAGTCACTAATTGCACAGCATTGGTGTTTAGATGTAGAGCTGTAGATGTGGCTAGCTGTGCTAACAACTGTCTAACTGTAGTTCCAAGGCCATCCACACTCGCAGCCCTAATTCATGACATAATCCACATTTCAATACGTACCAGGACCTCTCAAGTGCCAGGTGTTAGTACCCACTAGGACAGTGGACCATATTTAGTACTATGGTTGAGCAGAAATGTGCAGAACACCAGTCACAATTCTGTCCATACAGTATATAACTAATAGTGTGGATGATCTTAATGTCAGTGTTTTTTTCTTTCTCCTGTGTATATGTCTGAATGTTGTGGTATCAAGGAACGCTGATTTATTTCCTGATTATATAACGACTTATTTGCTTGTTGAGTTCATCAAAGTAAATTAATCTCAGTTGTCATGAATCCCTTCTACAGTCTAGCAGCTGCTGATCAGATAATCAAGCAGTACTTACAATACTTTTCATATGGTACAGTGTTTGGATCATCTGTATTTGATCTACTAATTCTAGCCTCCTGCAAGTAAGACTAGAAAAAGAGGAGTTTGAGGAGGAACTAAAGGAGGTCCAGGAGAAAGTGTGCACGATGAAACAACAGATACCGGACCCTGGCCACACACAGACTCTCAACCAGGTGAACATACACTCAGCTGCACATGACCTCTGATATGTTTTTGAAAAAAAAGGATTTTTGTCATATTTGCTCAAACTGTCACTATATCTTGACAGGAGACCGATAGTCTGTGAAAATATCAGGTTCCTCTGCCTTCTGTTAGTGCCCCTAATGGCTATGCAGGACTCCACCGCGCCTGAAGGGAAACAACCAACCAGAGCAGACGAATCACTAACGTAGCTGTCAATCACTGTGCCTGAGCTGGTGTACAGTCTATTTCTCACCTCAGATGTTTTGTTGATAACGTTTGCTCTGGTTGGTGGGTGGCGCTTGGTTGTGACTTGGGTCACAGACGTTCTCATTTTAGAGAAATAGACAATCCAGTAACAGGATATTGATTCATATTTGCATTGATATCACATCAGCACTGCCTAGTTTGACACTTTGATGGGAATTCACGAGCAGTGATTATGTTCGTTCGACATATCGTTGTACTGCAAGGATATATATTGAATGTTTGAGCCAGTATGACAAAGTCATTTTTATCATAGTTACCGACTGTAGCTTCAACCATCCATATTTCTATTTAGGAACTTCAGCGATACAATACTGATCTGAAGAAGGCCGTGTCTGAGGTGGAGAAGCAGAGAACCGCGTTTGACAAGAAGGTCATGGAGATCATCTCCATAAAAAAATCTCACCAGAACCAGGAGGCAGAACTGAAGTACGAGATTGACCGGCTAAAGGACCAATTACTGAGGGCCAGAGAGGATATTGCCAAGGCACAGGAGAAAAACAAACGGGTTAGTTAAATCTTACTGTGGCTGTAACAATATACATTAAACAAATTACCAGCTCATGCAACAAAATATGGTGATGTGTATGTGGTATTTTTGCATTTAATTGTCTAGCTCCGAATTCTCATATTTAATCTCCATTATCTCTCTTGTATTGTTTGGTCAATAACATTCCCTTTTATTTCTGCCTGTAGCTCCCAGACCCAGCCATCATCTCAGAGCTGGAGCAGAAGATTGATCAGACACATGGTGAGGCGAGCCAGCTCAAAGAGAAACTCTCATTAGCTAAGGAGGAAGTGGAGGACGGTAAGACACGTCTCAATAAAGCTCAGATGGATATTAAATTGCTCCAAGATGCCCGGCAGGAACAAGAGGAGGCCAACACACGTCTCAAAGACAAACTCTCACGCTTGGAGGTAGGTCACATCTTCTAGACCATCAGTGCGTTTGGTTCCCTGAAATCAGCAGACACATTTAAGCATAACCAGACATCCTCTGTGGCTTCCTCAGGCTCAGCTGCAGTCCAATGCCACAGAGAGCTCAGATGCAGAGATCGCCCTCCACACCGAGGTGAGAGGGTTGAGATCTGAGCTAGATGAGGCCAAGAGAAAAGCTTCCAGACTGAGCCAGGAGCACCATGCACTTATCCTTAGTGTGGAGGATGCAGAGAAAGACAAGGAGACACTCAAACAGACCATCAACCAGCTGGAAGTGACCAAACGACAGCAGGAAAGAGCTCTGGAGAAACTCAACAAAGATGTAAGGAGGAGAGATCTTTTTTTAAACCTAGTAAACAAAACAAAAAAACGTCTGCAGCATGGAGCATCCAACTGCTCTTTAGAGGATTCCCAGAGCAAGAACATTCACCCTCTTTGTTCTTTTGCCTCTCCCTGTTAGTACGAGTCTCTGACCATGTCCTCCAGAGAGGAGGCGCAGACGCTCAGGGTTCAGCTGGAGGAGCAGAGAGAGAGGGCACGCAAGGAATTGCAGGAGGCCCAACGTCACGGAAACGAGGCTCAGAGTGAACAGGAGAAAAGTCACATAAATCTAAGGAGACTGGAGGAAGAGGTTTGTGTGTGCTTGTTTGACCTGGCTGTTGTTTTCCTCATGAATGTCTGAATGTTTTCCGTAGTTGTGACACATAATATTCATGACTGCCTGTGTCTGTGTGATATAAACATGCAAAACCACACATTATTACGTGATTGTTTGTCATTACCGTTTCTAATATCTTCATTAATCTGACTAGATGTCACGACAGAAGAAGGAGATTTTGCTTGTATGCGAGGAGAGAGACAACCACCAGCTGGATAAAGAGCTTCTGTCCAACAGATTGCGCCACATTGAGGGAGAGATGGAGGCCAGCAAAAATGGCATCAGTGAGAAAACCCGGGAGATTCGTATCCTGGAGGTAAGATACGTGCAGCTGCATCTCCATGGTTCGGGAATATAAAGCAGGACTCTCATGGCTCGTTAGTGCTGCTTTGCATATAATGCCTGTATACCTTTGCATATTTCTGGATATGTTTCTGCACATTTCCTACTAGATTAGCATTTTGACTTGCACATACAAGTACAACAGTACAACAGTACAAGTACAACAGATCAAGAGTATTTATATGCTATATATATCCAAACTCACTGCCAGCAATTCTCACCCTTGGGCTAAACCACATGATCTCCTCTCTGATCATCTAATAAAGTTGATCTCATCTTGTCAGGACAAGCTGAAGCGTATGGAGTTGGAGCTGGAGGAGGAGAAAAGCAGCGTGGAGATGCTGACAGACCGAGTGGCCAGGGGCAGAGACCAGATCGACCAGCTCCGCTCTGAGCTCATGCAGGAGAGATCCTCCAAACAGGACCTGGAGCTGGACAAGAATGCCATGGAGAGACACGTATGTAACGCAGCTGCGTCTGCTGACCTTTGTAGGAGTATTTGGGGGATTGTTGACCTGCTGTTTGTCCATGTCTGTCCTCGCAGCTGAAGGAGCTGAGGAGTCGTGTGGCTGACATGGAGGGCCAGTCCCGCTCCTCAGCAGGACTCTCCCAGCTGGAGAACAAGAACCAGGAGCTGGAAGAACGGCTACGGAGTGAGGAAAGGTACAGTGCACGAGATGGAAACATGCTGCAGGATGTACAGTGCTATGCAAAAGTTTAGGCACCCCATGCTAAAGTTGACTAAAAAGAGGAATAAAAATCTTCTTTGATCAGCCTATTAGCTGGTTTGATTTGCATTGAGAAATCATTAGGCTAACTAGCATGCTATAGGCTATCTGAAAGGCACCATGCCAGTCTCCAGGTATGTGATGGGTATGTGAGGATTTGGATTTTATTTTAACTCCAAAGGTGACTTTATCAGAATGCATAGTATCCTGGATCCATGTAATAACTGGCCTTTAAAAATAAAAATCTGCCTGCCTCTATGGGAGTTTAACATAGGGGTGCCCATACTTATGCACCCTGTATTTTAATGAAGAACATTTATTTCTTTACCATATATTATTCATTCACAAAGAAAATTGGTGTCCTAAAAGGTAGGATTTTTCTCTCATTTGTTTAATTAAGGCATTAAGATCCATCCATCCATCCATCCATCCATCCATTGTCTACCGCTTATCCTGTATTCAGGGTGTAGGGGGGGCTGGAGCCATCCCAGCTATCATTGGGCGAAGGCAGGGTTCACCCTGGACAGGACGCCAGTCTATCACAGGGCAGACATTAAGATCAGTTCCCAAAAGATGATTTTTATTCCTCTTTAGCATAACTTAGGCATGGGGTGCCTAAACTTATGTATAGCACTGTATGTGCACATATATTATAAGGAGGACTCGAGGGCATTTTTGCAGTATTCCAGACAGGGAGAGTGTTGCTCATTAACATGCTCCATGTCTTATGCTCTGTTCGTCTCTTGTGTGAATATGTAAAGGGAGAAGAACTCTCTGTTGGCGTCTCAACGGCGTCTGGAGAGGAAACTAAAAGATATAAACATGACACTGGATGAGGAGAAACAAACACACACTGAACAAAGAGATCAGGTAAACACATTCAACTCCTACGTAAACACCAAACGCAGACGCCGTAAAGCCACACTCTAACCTCATGTTGCGTCGCAGCTCGCTCTGAGAGTTAAAGCTCTCAAGAGGCAGGTGGACGAAGGAGAGACCGAGCTGGAGCGGATAGACGGACTGAGGAGAAAGGCCCAGAGAGACATGGAGGAACAGATGGAGCTCAAAGAAGCCTTGCAGGCCAGAGTCACAGCCCTGGAAACTGAACTCAAGTAAGCATTTCCTTTTCTTTGTATCCCAATTTTGTCAGTCATCCAATTTGTTACTCACTGTGTGCTTATGCGAGACACTTCCTAGCAGCCAGATTATCACAGCAGTGAGTCTCCTCCTCCTTGTGTCCCAGAATGGAGAAAGCTGCATGTAAATGACTTTATTACCAGCAAACCCAAATTCCTTGTCTGTTGGACATAATTACAGACACCTGGTAGAGATTCACACCGCACCCTGAGGTGCAGTATGTCCCAATGTGATGTGTGTAAAACTAATCGGCAATCACCCACTCGTGAAAAGCTATTTAATTTAACTAAAAAGGCACATTATTCATGGACCACGGGGGAAATTAAGTACATGCTCCCACAAGTAACTAGGAAATCCATGTTGTTCCCTTGTGTTGCCAGCAGATGGAGCACTATCACCACCTGGCAGCACTAACGCTTGTGAATGAAGCAACTGATAAATAAATAACTTGTGTTTCAGCAGTTGAAAATGAACCATTGTTGATGTCTGTGATTCACGTCTCACAGGAGAAAAACCCAGGCATCCATACGGCCAGCTTTGGATTCATCAGCTCTCAGTTCAGATGATGACGACAGCCTGTACGATCCCTCCACGATCACCTCCATCCTCACTGGGAGCAACCTCCAGACCAGCTCCTGTTAGACCAGCACTTCAGGTACAGGGTGAGGGACGGTTAACTGCTTTGTAGACGGAGTAAAGAATGCCTGTATAGCATTGTGGTCTAAACTGCAGGCAGTGAGTGAGGAGTGAACGGACCTTGGGATGAAATGCTATATGGTAGAGGTTAGATGGGGAATGATTTTCCACACAAGAGTGAATGGAAGGAAACAAAACATCCCCTCCATTTCAGGGTGTTTCCTTCAGTCTACCGTGTACACAGATGTACTCCATGGTACAGTTGGAAGGACTCCAACATACAAAAACTCCCTCCCACACAAAGTCAGTAAGGGGATTGCAACTATAAATGAAAATACCTCTTTCATGTTTTGATACAAATTCAGTATGTCAACCCATTTAAGGGTTGAGGATTTTGGGTTACGGTACCAAGTCTGACTTTGACTGAACAATCAGTGGACAGTTTACATGTTTGGACTTCAGTTTCCTGTGTAGCACTGCCGACAATGACTGAACACACACATTTTTTTACGCCAGCATACAAAAATATTACATAGAACTACTAACAAACATGGACCAAACATGGAACATTGAGTGCATTGATGATTACCACAAAGAGAACCTATGAGCAATATAACACTATCATTCTCATGCTGCTTTTTGGTTAAAAGGTTTATTTTAATAACTGCAATGGAGCTTGTTCACGTAAAATAGAAATATCTTCATGTGTTTTTTCATGGAATATGTCACTTGTGTGTTTATTCCACCGTCCAGACTTTAATTTCTCATGGTAGACAGTAGGAATTCATAAATCTAAAATATAACACTAATAGCCTCTGAAATGGATTCTCTTACCACACTATTTAATTCTATAAATGTGATAGAAACCTTGTTGGTGTAAAGGTTTTGATTTGTTTTCATCTTTATTCACTGTATAACAGTTTCTTTGTTAAGGTGGAACAGACTTTTGGTTGTGGGTTAGTTTATTACGTTTGAGGACAGAATATCACATACTGTATGAAAGTGATTTTCCACTTTTTAAGCAAACTAATGAAATGTATATCCAAAATATCTTCCTGTTCAATTAAAATCTTTACATACGTATTTGTAGAAGCAGCACAATTTCTATGCATTCCCTTATAGCAAGCCACTGAGCTGTATGATCATTATGATGCCTTAAAATAATTGTTAAAAGATAGTTTTGTAATTCTCCTCTGAATGTTTTTGTACAAGTGTTTGTATTTAACATTGTAGATTATGTTTGTGTCTTGAGTTGATTTTTGTATAAAGTTTGTAAAAACCATTGGTTGATAATAACTGCATTACATTTTGCTGCAAAATGTGTATTTTCAGTGAAACTGGAAATGGTAGCACATATGATTTGTTAGACTGAGTATTAAGATGTTGAAGTTGCATATCTGGTACGTCCTGTAAAAATGCACCCTGACTGTGGTTCACCTAATAGATCATGTTTCTACTGCATTTAGCAACAATAAAACTTAAATGATTCCAGTTGTATTCATCTCTGTTTATTGTCTAACATTTACAAAATGATAATCAGCTACTAATGTTTAATTTCCTTTTTAACAGAAGGCGGTCTGTCTGCTAAATAGTAAGAATACAGTAGACCGAGCAGAACGCCAGCAGATTTCTTAAGAAGGTCATTGACTTCATTGGAAAAGATAAAGGAAGTCAACACATCGTTTCCCTGGAAGGAAAAGTGGTGCAATTATACATAATCCAACTCTACTTTGGCCAAACGTATTGAGTGGAAATCAACTTTATACATAGCATGTCAGGTTTGCTGCCCCAATAAGTGTCCAGCAATCAGTTATTGAAGAGTTAACGCTAAATAACTTACAACAATCTGCATGATAAAAACTACAACCTGGTTGTTTAGAGTTGTTAAGGATCGAAGCAGAATCACATTTGATGAATTCTGTAAATGCTACCATTCCCATGTTTTTAAGGAGCCCATTTATGACCAGAAGATCTAGTTCATGAGATGCATCATGTTTTGTTTTGGCTGCAGGGCGGTCCTTGTCTGGAATTTGAGGTAAGTATCTAATCCTGAGTTTCACAGAAGTGTGTTGCTAAATGTATGTGTGTATGTGTGTGTGGTGGGGGGTCTGATTACAGCTTTGTGTTTGGCTTCATGTTTATCCGCCTGTTTCCTCACATTTCAGATGTTGTGGTATCTCCATCCACTGAGCCTGCTGCAGCAACAACTGGGTGTCACTGTTGTTTTGCCCTCTTATCTCCTGTTGCAGAACTATCTTTGTTCATCATTACTGAGATAAGCGGTGTGCTGTTTGAAAGAGAAACATCACACTATGCAGCTGTAATGCTGGTTTTCCACTCGTGGAGCGATTTACAGAATGAAATAATGGAACTGCGATGAGCATCCTGCAGGCAGGACTCGACTAGAAGAGGCCCGCCTCCCCATTCGTGGATGCATTCGCTGATTTCTACCACTATTTTGTTCACACAGAAATACTACCATAAATGCAGAAATATATCAGCCTCTTCCACCACTCACTCAGAGCGCTGGGAAAATGCCCTCCACCTGCACACTTGATAGATTTCCGACTAATGAATAATGTCTGTCGGAGCCTGAACGGTGCATTCAGGATTATGCTGTGAGATGCAGATAGTTCCAGCCCAGTAGGGTGAGGCATGTTGGGGATAATAAATCAACCATTAAAACAATGACACTGAGTTAAAAAATAACCACACTGTTTGGTGGTTTAGTGCAGACAGGAGCAACAGATTAAGATATTTATAAGTTCTGCTATTGGACATCAGAAGACTGTGAATCCAACACATCCCTGCATCTCAGGAATATCTCTTCAAGGTCAGCAATAAGTCCAAGCCTCGATGCTTCTAGCCAGAACATTTTCATGACTTCAGGCGTTTGTTTTTGCTAAATCTGAGAAGGAGATCAAAGTCAACCCCCTGGAGGGAGACTTCACCAACTCCTGTGGTTATTTATGTGTTTACATCCCATTTGGCACATTTACGTGCTTAACAACATTGTGTTTGAGTATTTTGAGACGCCACCGCGTGTCTGCGCCTCAGAACTGTAGGTCGACGAGCCTCCTGCTGATTCTGACAGACTTACTGTTTCCTCCCGTGGTGCTATTGTGTGATTGATCTACAAAAGACCTGGGAAGCCCCCCCCCCTTCCTGGTTGCTGGGAATTGAACTTTAAAGTTTTTACTTTGGGACAAATATGTTGGCCTGGAGTCACGCCTTCGATATTCGCCGTAGCACCAGGTGATACTCCAGCTCCCATCCCCCGGACCACGCCTGTGCAGTGTCAACACGTTGCTTACTCTACCCGTTTGGACTGTGAATTATGGGTGAACATAATTCCCATGGGTGGGATGTGGTTTCCATATCATTCCAGTTCTCCAGGCACAACTTTAAAGCTGAGAGCTGATTTGCCGAGAGCTGGGCGCGGTCTGTTTTGAAATCGTGGGGTTTTGTTTGCTTGTTGCATGTGTTGTTGAGAAAGAATGCAGCCCGACCATACAAGTATTTCATCTACCTCATCCACGTGGAAATACAAGTGTCTCAATTGTTCTGCATTATTCAGGGAGCGGTTAGTGCCAGAAATATCTATCTGTGTGTTCAACAGCACATGATGTCGGGGCCACGGCCAGGAGATTACACATACTGATGACAACACAAAGAGTCTCTCAAATGTTTAGGCATTTGTATTTTGATATCTAATTTGATCAGCTAGATATTAAATGATGTATCGTATAAGTTTCTACTACTCATTCCAGGAAATTCTAAGTGTGGATCTGCAAAATAAAGTGTTGTGCTTTTATCCCAATATATTGATTTCTAAATGCTGCCAGGCATTATATTTGCATGAAAAATCAAGCAACATTAAAAAGTGTTATAAATACCCCCAAACTCCCAAACTAATAGAAAAAATAGAAAGAAACTAGAGAATGTGACCTCAGCGTCCTGGAGGAGTGGAAAGGATGGAAAGATGACTGTTCCCAGATTACATGACTGCAGTTCTGTGTCATCACTGTTTATGAGAAAGCAGCATCCATCCATCACAACATGATGTCTGTGTGTCACCAAAGTCCACTTTTAACCCACGCAACCAAAGTTTATTTTGTCATTCACCTTTTATGTGTCACATTTGTTACAGCTCCTTTATGACTCGCACTCGGCCCCTAAAATCTTAGAATTTGTAGAAGCAGCACAATTTCTATGCATTCCCTTATAGCAAGCCACTGAGCTGTATGATCATTATGATGCCTTAAAATAATTGTTAAAAGATAGTTTTGTAATTCTCCTCTGAATGTTTTTGTACAAGTGTTTGTATTTAACATTGTAGATTATTTTTGTGTCTTGAGTTGATTTTTGTATAAAGTTTGTAAAAACCATTGGTTGATAATAACTGCATTACATTTTGCTGCACATATGATTTGTTAGACTGAGTATTAAGATGTTGAAGTTGCATATCTGGTACGTCCTGTAAAAATGCACCCTGACTGTGGTTCACCTAATAGATCATGTTTCTACTGCATTTAGCAACAATAAAACTTAAATGATTCCAGTTGTATTCATCTCTGTTTATTGTCTAACATTTACAAAATGATAATCAGCTACTTGTTAATGTTTAATTTCCTTTTTAACAGAAGGCGGTCTGTCTGCTAAATAGTAAGAATACAGTAGACCGAGCAGAACGCCAGCAGATTTCTTAAGAAGGTCATTGACTTCATTGGAAAAGATAAAGGAAGTCAACACATCGTTTCCCTGGAAGAAAAAGTGGTGCAATTATACATAATCCAACTCTACTTTGGCCAAACGTATTGAGTGGAAATCAGCTTTGAACATACTATGTCAGGGTTGCTGCCCCTAAAAACACCAGGCCCTGCACCAAACTGAGACCAGTAAAGTGACACGAGGAGAGAGGAAGTGTGGACAGGATCCTGACTCACGCCAGAGTCTCAGACGTGGATCTGTGAACAGGCAGACCTCTCATCACTGTCTGATCTGTGGATCAGTCTGAGTGTGTGAGGAAACACATAATTATGATTCCTATCATGGTTCTGTACCCGGGACGCATGCTGTAGCCAGGTTTAGTGTTTGTACATGTAGGACAACCTCATTCCAAATCAACCATTAAATAAAATAACACCCAGTTAAAAATTAATTAAATTCTTGGTTAGTGATCTCAGACAGGAGTTACCTTGAACCATCACTGCAGAACAGATCAGCTAATGAATACACTATGCAACAATCCTTCATGTGTGACCTGTTTCCGTGTGTGTGTGTGTGTGTGTGTGTGTGTGTGTGTGACTTGTTTCCTTGTGTGTGTGTGTGTGTGTGTGTGTGTGTGTGTGTGTGTGTGACTTGTTTCTTGCCTTGAATACCACGAGCTGTTGTTTCCTCCTCGACAGCCATTAATGCCATTAAGGTCTTTATCCAATTTGAGGTCAGCGTCGACCTGGATCAGCTGCTGATGGAATCAGCTCATCGCCACACAAACGGGTCCTGTTGCTCGTGGTGTGTCAGCGCGTTGCCTTTACCTCAGTCAACTCTGCAAATATGCTGTTTATCGTGTGCAACATGGACGCTGTGTAAACATCTGATACAAACTTTCCCTGTGCCATAAACAAATGAGATTGACTTGACTTGATAGGTCACAGTGAACGAGTCTACATTTATTTTTGTGATTAAAGCTGTAAGCCTGTTTGTGCTTATGTATATATATAACTTATTTATAACAGACCTGAGCTAAAGTTAGTAGCACGATGTTCAATGTGGTAGATTACTTATCTCAAGCAATGTCTCTGATAATGAATGTGGAAATTAGCGAGAAAAATATAAAAAAATTAAAAATACATAAATGTTTTTTTATTCGTTTTTATTATATATATTATGTTATATTTGTAATTACTGTACAATTTCTGAATGACAAATCAATAGTTTTGATTGGAGAGGTTTGTAAACTAATAGGAGACTCTTAAACAGGGTCAGTCAGGGGTTTAACCTTATGAATGAATTATGGAGGCCTGTTGGTAAACTGAGCAGTGTGGTGGAGTTCTATCAGTCCACCTATTGGTCATCTTCAGCGTCTCACACCTTCACGAAGACGCCACGTCACGTGACCGTCGTCCCGTTCCCCCAGTTCCCTATTTGGCCGTGCGTCGGTCTGTGGGCGGGGTTGTGTTCTCACGTTCACTCCCACAGTGACGCGATGAGAAAAGTTACCACAGTGAGACTAGAGGAGGGAGCCGACACTTGAACGCACCGGTCAGAAGGCTGGAAACACACAGCAGCTCCCGAGCTTTATTAGATATACAAGTCCGCTTCTATTGATTGATTAACTTACTTTGGTTGAGGAGTTTTTCTTTCTGCCCAACATGAGCGGAGTGACGAGAAGTCTGTGCACATTTGAGGACATCAGAAATCAAGAACATGGGGTAAGTTACTCGTACTTTTCCATACTTTTAATTATAATAAGTAATAATAAAGTTGTAGTCATCGTGTATTTCCGTGTTACTTCCGCTGTGCGCGCATTACTGGTAAAGACCTCACCTCTGATTTTTTAAATTCCTTTTCCATCTACATGTATCGTTATTGTTTCTTTGACTCTACAGAGTGGATCTGTGTGATTGTGTGCCCTTTAAGCTTCCATCTCCTCTAAGTGGTATTTCCTATTAAGTCTTAGTAACTCGAGTCTAAGCCCCCCTAACCCCACCAACACACACATGGAGGCAGCAGCTCCGTATTAGTCCAGATCACATCTGTGCCTGTCAGGAGCCTTCTGCCCGCATCACCTCAGCTTACTGTAGCAGTGGTGACAGGCAGCAGGAGACGGACCTCTAAACGCCTTTTCTCCTGCACCACCTGTGTGAGAAGTGTTCCCAAACAGAGACACGTCGTAGCCCACTGCTCTGCCTGCCAGACACCTGGGATCAGTACAGGCTTCATCCTCCTCCGTCTGAGGGTTTAATCATTTACCTGAATGTGGTTTTATGAGGTGATGCTCCACTTTCACCTTATCAGCAGCTCAACACCAGCGTCAGCAGCCACAGACCCACTGAACTCACATGATAGTCTATAAAGAAGGGCATAAAGTGAAAGGTGTCCACCATGTTAACTCAAATCTAAGTGAGTGTGATTACAGCAGAATTTGAGAGAGAGATTTTACACCCGTGTCGACGGTCTAGACCTAAATACCCGTTGCTGTTGTGTAACTGTACAAAGAGGTCAGAGTGTACAAAGGGCAGCTCCACTAGCACACTTAATAAACTCATTATTTGCATTGAAGAATGTGTCATAAAGCCGTGTTTGAAACTTAATCTGTCACACGTTACTTGAACATGCGACTGATAGCACATTTGCTTGAGCTCCATACAGAGGAACACATTTGTCTTTTATCGAAGTCAAATAATCACCCACCTACAGCTATTTACATATGTGATATGGTTATTCAGGTCAGAGCTCATAAAGCAGCCCAGGTATTTCACCTCCACATGTAACATTTCATGATGACGCCCTCACGGTTTATCAGGCAGGGAGAGGTCGCTCCATTGGGATACATGGAGGGAAGGAGGCTGGTGTAGCGGAGAGAGGCCTTCAGGTCACACGGACCGAGAACTAGAGGAACAGCCGGGCTTGGCTTTGAAACTAATTGTTACTTTTAAAGTTTTAAACCCAGATATTATCTAAGAGTCATTTGAAACTTGTGTCACACAGTGTTTCTCCTCCCTAAACAACCACAGTTTATTGAGAAGATTTACTTCTACTTTTAAATGGTAAATGATGCCACCATTATCCTGACTAGACATTTTAATTTCCCTCTGACTGAATGCATTCCTCGTGTCTTTGCTCATCCTCAGACATCATCCCAGTCAGGAGTAGGTGACGTTATACGGGCTGGGACTGAGCCAAATATGACATAAACCAACAACTGGAATATACCAGATCACACCTGGTTCACACAGCAGGGGGGTTATTATTATTGAGACAACTATTATATTATTGTGGAAAGATGATTGTGGAAGGTGGCAGGTCTGACTTCATGACTCAGATCCTGGACCAGCTGTTAACCGTCTCACATGATGGTTATATACTCGCTAACCTCCCAACGCTTCCCTCCACACCTCAGCTTGTGTCTTCCCTCTAAATCTGCTCAACCCTTTAGTCTGATCAGACTTGCTGACTGACTGCAGAGCCAAGTCTGACACCTTCACTCTCCTGGGAAAGGATTTAATCCCCAAACAGGACGTACTTAAATGTAGCGCTGCAACTAACAAGAATTTACATGCCTAATAAATCTACTAATTATCTTCTGGATCAATCATCCAGTCTGTGAAATGTCAAAGTCCCAATTCCCAGAACCCAAAGTGACATTTTTAACGTTACTTCATCACCTATCTTGTAGAAGCACAACATCCTCACATTTAAGAGACTGGAATTTGCAAAAGTTCTGCATTGTTGCTTGAAAAATTAGCAAAATGAGTAAGAAATTATCTAAATAGTTACCAATTGTCTTTCAGGCAACTGATCAATTATTCAACTGTTAAGCAGTCTGCACAATAGAGTATCGGTTACTTTTGAGTATCGAATGATGGCGCCGACTGTTCAGATTCTTCATCTGGTTTGTTATTCTTTGGTCAAATACACAATCTGAGAGATTTATTGTTCCTTGTATAAGTAAGGTAGTGAACCAGCGCAGGCTTTGGTTTTAAATCACTCGGCCTGAGTCGGCTCACACCTGTTGGCTCAGAGAGTTTAATAACGGAGCTGGACAGAAGACAGAAGTGGCATCTGTGCAGCAGGTGAGGGGGAAGCAGCTCAGAGAGGGATGGAGTGATTTAAAGGCAGATGAAGTTCGTGGAATTCCTTTGAGGGAAACAGGTTCAACACCTGCAGGCGCAAGATGTACCGTTTTTATGGAGTTCAGAAATGTGAACATCGGGTACTGTTAATAAATGTCCTAGAGCTCTTGAGGGCTCCAAATACCACAGCTCTGCCGGTTTTATTATCAGCAACATTCCCGGGTTGACACTCTCATGTTATTGAACCGGCAGGATTTACAGCCTCCTGATGCCAAAGTCCAAGACAAAAAGCGTCTTCATGGCCTTTAAGCCTTTCAGCCCGGCCCCGTGATCTTTTGTGCTCTTTGTTGGTGCACCCAGCAGTGTGTGTGTGTGTGTGTGTGTGTGTGTGTGCTGGGTTTCAAGTTTCTGGCAGTGTGTACCTGAGAGTTATTGTGTGTTATACGTGTGCGTGCATATGCCATCGTCCATGAGCACATCCAACTGGTCTCTTTGTCTGTGTTCCTGGGAAGTCTAGCATTACAGGTATATTTGTGTGTGTGTGTGTGTGTGTGTGTGTGTGTGTGTGTGTGTGTGTGTGTGTGTGTGTGTGTGTGTGTGTGTGTGTGGGGATATAAAAGCGGTAATAGGCAGAGAGACTAGCGGCTAAATAGTCGACAGCAGAGTGAGGATTAGCAGAGTCTTTGTGTGCTTGTCTATGAAGAGCCAGGGAAGTCGTATAATGACGGATTCCTTCTCAACAACACTGTTCTCCCTTTCTCTCCCCCTCCCCTCGTTCCCCTCCCCTCCTCGCCGTACCAGAGCTTTCAGGTGTCTGTAATCTGAGAGGAAACATGGTGAACAAGACGCGACTCTTTTGCTTTCATTTCCCTGAGTTTTGTTAGTATAGACCTCCACCCCGACTATTAGGTTATTTTGTCTGCCTTGTTGAAGATTTCCAGTCCTCTCTGTCCCTCTCGGCTTTCTCTTCCGTTACTTCTTCCTGGACTGACATCCAGCTCTGCATAAAGGCCCTCTGTGGTCTATACCACACATGGCCTTTCTTTATAACCGCTCACTGCTCTTTATCTCTGTGTTACGCAACACAACCAAATTCATTCCCCGCTGTCTGGCTAACATCAAGGCCGGGCGGTGTGCATATCAGACATGGTTTCTCTGCAGAGGAGATACAGTGCTCACTTTAACTGCCAATCATACGGCAAACTGACAAACAATTGAGTTTAAAGATTCGATCTTTTAGTCCATGAAATGATGCGATGTGAAAAACCTGAAGATAATAAATGTATTATTACATAAGTCAAAGAAAAGCAGCAAATCCATTTGGCATTTTTTACATTTATTTCTGATTAATCAATTAATTGACTAATTTTCAAGTTTCAGCTCTCCAACTCCTTTGTTGATGATGGAATCGGCCGTTTACAAAAACTTCATTTAGCAGCTTTTCTGGAGCGTTTGGTCACAACGCATGATTATAGTTACATTTCTGTATTCTTCAGAGCACTTTAATCATAGGTTGTGGGTTCGATCCCCGGCTCCACACTCGTCTGCAGTGTTTTTGATCGAGACAATGAACCCCAAATATCTCCCTGGCTACTTTACAGCCCACCGCTCCAGTGTGACAATTATAAATAAAAGGTCAAATATGAATATCTTATTCCACAACAACTGCTGGAGATCATGAGATATGATTAAAACGCAGTAAGCGTACTAAGCATTTAATGGGTTGCTGCGTGTTTTTGTTTGAATGTGCTATCGAACAGAGAGAACATTGCAGCCGTGTCCTGTTCCGTGTCTCAAATGCATTAGACAACAGGAAGACACCATGAATACAAACGGGAAGATAAACAGCAGAAGATGGGTTTGGCTGGAGTTATATAATGTCTGACCTCCTGGCCGTCACATACTTCTACTTGCACACACACTGGCTGGGGATCTCTCTTTAGGGGGTTCCCTGTGCTGGAGGACACACGCCCAGTCACATACCGCTCCACACATTTCCTGTTAAAGCCGCGTCTCTCTGGCGACTAAAAGAAATAACTGGACAGATTTGTGTGTTCTTGCTTTGTGGGGCTGTGCATTGTTTTGTCTCTGACTTACTCCTCCCTCCTATATTGTTAACTTGCCAGATAGTTTATGGCTACTGTGAGGACTTCTGTTGCCATGGAAATGTTCTGTCTCGCTCAACATTTCATTTTCTGCCCACATTCCCAGAAATCTGGCCACTGGCTTCCAATTGGCTGCGAGCGCCAGCAGAGTTTCCGCCGAAAGTCCCTCTGACGTCTACGGCACACAATTTAATTCAAACAATCTGTCTCTGTGCAGCTGAAAACAACTTTTGCTTTCTCTCTGACGCTCGTACCCCTTCTCTCTCACTGGTTACTCCCTCTCTCCCTCCTCTGTTGCTCTCAGTGTGTATGACTCAGTCTCTCCTCCTCTTTTTCCCCTCCTCAAAACAGTCGCCAATCGGTCTCTCCATCACATAACGGTCTCTTTGTGGGTTCCCTCCATCGTCTCATTTCTTCGTTGCCTTTCACAGGAGGGGTGCAGGCGGCTGCGGCTCACACTGCACGACCAGAACCAGGCATCTCGGAGCGCGGAGCACCACAGGGACAAGGTAAGAACCTCGTACACCTGATGACTTAGTTACGACCTGGACTGTAACACCGGTGCAAAGAACAAACAAAGTCCTGGGAGACAGAACGGTAGGACAAGAGGAGAGTAGTAATGGAAATCACTGTTTTAGATGCAGGGTTTGGATACTCGAGGGTTTATTATGATTTTATACTTTTACGCTTTAATGGATGAGTGGGATTTGTTTAAACATGAGGGAGAACGGTCTGTGATTTTTTGGGGTGAGATAAAAAATAAAACAGTAGCTGTTTTCCTTAGAGGTGGAGGTGCTATCAGTCAGGCCATGTTTGGATCTGTTTACTCTTCCTGATGATCCTGATGCATGAGCTCAGAGCTGCCGTATGTTCACAGCAAATGTTCACTAGACACTCAGCAGCTGCCATCGGCTTGTCGTTTCCACGGTTTCCACACAAGGCTGCTGAAAATGTCACAAGACAACCGTTGTTCTGCCAAAGTTAGATAAGAAAAACAAAACAAAACAAAAACAGGACCACCAGAGCAGCAGCGTTACATAACACCTCCCTGCTTTTCCTCCGTGCGTCTCTGCTTACTTCCAAAGAAGCACCGCATGTTTATTGGTTAGTCTCCATAGTGGTTATGCTCAGTGTTTCTGCCTGCTGATTATACAGACTCACAGTCAGTCACACGCAAACAGGCATCAGGACTAGACTGAGAAGAAGTATGTCGTTAGTTGAGCATGCTCCTAGTGTTTCATCATTCTTGAACAGATGTGCTGCTGGCTGTTCTTCCAGATGTTGCAATATTGAGCAGAAACATGCTCCAACGCCTCTTCCAGCCGAACGCAGTGTTTGGAACTGCATCACGCTGGTGCACCCATCCTGACGCAACACTGTGCACTCCACATTGTCAACTCCTCTGCTCTCTCCTCTGCAGCCAGTCGGACGTGCCTTCGCGCTGGTCCAGCCCACCGCCGACAGGACGCCTCTGAATCCCGAGCCGGTCAAAAAAACAGAGGAGCAGGTGGAGGTCATCAAGGTGGGCGCGGCACGGCAGGCTGTTGGTTTTTTGTAGGATCAAATGGTTTGTTTGTGCGGCCGTGTCGGTGTTTAACATCGGCGTCCGTCTCCCCCTGTTGCAGGTTTATCTCGAGGCCCGCAGACAAGAGCAGCAGAAACACCAGCAGAGCCTGAAGATGCTGTCGGATGAGGTTTCCCAGATACAGGAGGTCAGTGTCCGGACACACATTTTAAACACACACTAACACTGAAGGCTCTCTCCCGGCGCTCCTGGGTTATGGAACAATTTGTATGTTTGCAGCTGTAAAATTCCTCCTCGCTTCCAGGCTTGTTTATCACTCCATATATATATGATCCCATCTCTCACTCCCGATCTGTATGTATTTCAGGTGAGGTACTGCCTGAAGACGCTGAGGGAGCAGATGGCAGCCAAAAACAAGGTAGGTGTATTTTGAGTCCTCGTCCATTGTCGACCTCACATCCTGCGTTCTCAATGGCATTTCCTCCACATCTTTCATCTCCATCTTTCCCTGCTGACTTCCTCCTTTTCTTTCCAGCCGCACACAAATGGGTGGAAAGTGGGTCTTCCCTTCAGAAAGAGCGCTCCGTCGGCCCCCAGCGGAGGGCCCAAAGCTGACACACAGGTGAGCATTCGGAGTTGTAAATGTATAGCAGTGCGTGGATCAAATCCATGTCCTCCCCTGGACGGTGTGTGTCAGTGTGACGTCTGGAAGCCGGAGGGCAGAAACAGAGATACCAGAGAAAAAAAGAAAAGATTAAAATGACGAATGGAAGTGTAAATGTGCTTATAGCACCCCGGGGTGTATGAAAGATGAGAGCGCTGTTCCAGTACACCCTGTTCCTCTCCCCACATGTGTTATTGTGTTCCCTCCTCATTGTTCCCAGCATTCCACGCATGCCTCTCCATTAATGGTTTCGCTGCCGTCTTTGAGACACACTTGAAGCAGCTACTGCAAACAGACCTGACCCCATTGTGTTTGGTTGAGTAGTTTTAGTGTTAATTATAGAGTATATCTGTGACTCAAGCTCACTCACAGAAGTGTTGCAGATATTAGGAGGGAGTCGCTGTGATCCAACCGCTCGCCTGACGCACGCTGACACGCCTGTTGTCTTTAGAGCTCAGATGAAACGTAAACAAGGTTTCACATGACCTCATCACGAACACATCTATCCATCTATCTAGTTGTAAGCCCTTACTGTGTATACAATAAAAGTACAACCATCCACAAAGTTTTACTGTTTTATTGTGTTACAACGTTAAATCAAAGTCAGGTGGTGTAGATATGGAGTCCAATCGCAAGAGTCACACGTTACAGTATCTCTCTGCTAATCTAACACTTCATTCCTCTTTATTTAGGAAGCAAATGAAGAAGCGGAAAGAGCCAAGCTGAGGGAGGTCAGCAAGCGCTTATATGCACAGCTACAGGAAGCAGAAAAAAAGCACCAAGAGGACAAAGAGAGACTGCAGGTGAGACACTTACACAGAGCTTTATTACTACATGCATTATGATTCACAACGATAAAACGGTCGCACCGAAACCACACATCAGATTAAGACCCCTCTTCCCCCCCGTCCTCCAGGCTGAGAGCAGCAAGCTGAGGGAGCGTCTCAGCGACGAGGAGGAGCAGCTGAGGCTCACAGAAGAAGCCAGCGAGGAGAAAGATAAGCGCATAGAGGAGCTCCAGAGGCTGCTGGGAGGGATGGAGCAGGAGAGCGCCAGCCTGCGGGAGGCCATCTGCAGCCGCGAGGACGAGCTCCGCGAGCTGCACAAGATCCGAGAGGACGGCCAGAAGAGGGACCAGAGGTCAGCTGACACGAACACGAATAAATCAATATTCATCCATCGCTGGCAATGGAGTCACAAGTTTGGGGTTGTAACTCTCCTGTGTGTGTTTTTAGGGCTGAGCAGCTGGAGAAGGAGGTGGCTATTCTCAAAGAAAAGATCCACCATCTGGACGACATGCTGAAAAGCCAGCAAAGGAAAGTCAGGCACATGATTGAACAGGTGAGGTGCACATGTGTGAGATTCTGTAACGCAAACACGCTGCCTCTTCATATTTGAGAAGGGTTTACAGACTGTTTGAACTGTGTGTTTCCTCGGTTTCAGCTCCAGAACTCTCGAATGGTGATCCAGGAGAGGGACCGCGTGATCAAAGAGCTGGAGGAGAAAGTAGCTTTCCTGGAGGCTGAGGTGAGTCCTGCTTATTGTCCACTAGAAATGTTCTTTTGGGCTTTTCAGTTGGGATCTAGGATGAAGAGTCAGGGGTTAAAGGCATGAGATGTGGAAATCTGCAGATAGACAGGAGATATGAAAGAGAAGTAGATGCAACCGCTTGTGGCCACATTCATTATATGTATTGCTTTCATGTGGACTGACCTCTGACCTCCGGTGTGCGCAGAACCGAGAGATGCACGACCAGATGGATTACTTCCTGGGTGGACAAAGGTCAAATTCCTACCTTTCATCAGAGCGCAACCCCCAGATTGTCTACAGGTAACTTATTTTACTTCCTTCTTCTGCATATTTCTTTCACCAAAACCAAATGTGCCAATCTTACGGGACCCGCTCTTTCCCATGCATGGAGTGCAAGTGCGACATATATTTTGATTTCAATTTTGCATATTTGATGAAACAAGTCCATAAATAGAGTACATGCAAACAAAAGTCGAAGTTTGAAAAAAAAGTCACTGGAATTTTTCATTGGATTTTGAATTTTTGCACAAAATAAGCTTATGGATTTTATAAACAAAAGTACACATTTTGTTCAGCAAGACAATCTTAACAACTGAACACTTTAATGACTTTTGAAGCGTGAATGCCAAAAGAAAAAAAACAGGGCTGTACAGTATTTACTATATTATTATACCGGTAGTATTTTAATATAATGGAACAAACATTAAAATTTCTTCAGCTTTTGTTAACCAAAGACTTTATTTCAGGCATCTAAACAAAACCCATTAAAAAACCCATTGACTTTGAAATGAGGGAACCAGAAGATTGCTTGTTTGTATACTATTATGTAATATTTCAATACACAAACGACTCATTTCTCTTCCTCTTGTCCCCTCAGTAAACCAATCAAGCTGTCCACCTCGTCCAACAAACCCCTCCCTTTCATCAAAGTCATCGAGATCAAGTCATGAAGCGACCGTGCGATCTTTTCCATGCAGACTGAAAGCAGACAGCAGCTCTGTGACGGGCTAGTTGGCGTGTCAGAGTTGAGCTTCCTGTAACTACATCAACGCTTCCACTAAAGCCACTCAACAATCTTGATGAAACAGTTATTCGGTAGCACGCACGCATCAGGCTTGTTGTGTGTCTGTAGAATGAATGTCAGCTTTAAAAGTGCACGTACTGACTATAGTTATATGGCTCATCATCCTGACTTAAATAAATGTGGTTTTAAGCCCCAAACAATAATGTGGCACTTAAGGAAACTGTGCTGAAGTAGAAGGAAATAATATAATGTTGATATTTGACGTTAATGCCTCATTAAGTGGCATTATTTGACATATTTCTTGTAAAGCATTTCAGTCCCTGTCAATATGCAAACGTTCACCTTGTTTTGTACATAATGTTAATGAATGTGATTCAATGTTCTCATTTCTACCTAACAACTTTCTCCTTTGTATTTATTTATATATAAAAAACCTCTAGACAGATTGTGTGATAGGTTTTATATGAAGTGCATTCTAATCTATTATCTGTGTTTGTCTGTCAGAATGAAATACTGAAAATGAATACAACGCTTCCTTTGACTTCTTACTGAAATCCAGCGAGCTTTGAGACTTTAAGTCGATCACTATGAAGGGAGCGCCCTCTGCTGGACAATATACACTAGAAACGACTGTATTGTGCTGACCACATGTAAGAATTGTACAACATTTTGACTGTGTCACTGTTTTATTTGGATGGCAACTTGTAAAATAAGAAAAAATAAAATGATTCACCTGACTGGAACCCTGATTAGCACATGAAACACACATTTCACACATCTGGGGGCCAGTGTACATAAAGAAAAACAAAAAAAGACTTCCCCGGATGCAACATTCAGAATGCATTAATGTACTATACTGTAAACTACATTGCACTGAGAGAACTGATTAGATCATTAAATCAAGTATGGCTTCTGTAACGCAAACGTTTAAGGCAGAACAACAACAAAAAACCGGCTGCCAGACGAACAACAGTGAAATAAATTAGATGTAAAGATAAGTGACATAAACAGTTTTTTCAATCATTAACACTGGATTTCTCTACGAACATTGTGAACTATATTAGCATGTTTAAATACAGGTGGTTACATTTAACAAGTCTGCATAGGCCTTTATGTTGTGCAATAAATACTGATTGTCTTATGCCATTGCATAGCCCCATAGCTCTGGTTTTGTTTTGGTCAAATCAACCTGACTCACTATAGTCACACTGAACATGCATTAACGCAGGATATATGCATAGTCTACACTTAGATAAAGAGCACTGAGTCTGATATGCATTATACTGTAAACTAGGCAATATGTGTTAGTTATAAGAAGGCAGCGTTTTCACTCTAAACTATCTGGTGACCTATCGCCATCTGGAGGCACTTTAATCCCTGGCAGCTCTGCCTTGTCTTTGACCTTTCAGGTGTCTTTTCAGAACGAACTGTCCAGAGTGTTGTAGTTGTCCTTGAAGTTTTTCAGCTCCAGGAAGTGCCTGGGCCGCTTGCTGCGCTGCTGCATTGAAGATGTGAGGTAGGTGGTTTGGGTGGGGGAGGAGGAGGAGCTCGCAGGCTCCGTGGTGCTGGTCAGGTCTTTGGCTGCCGACTGGTGGTACTGGCTCAGGGTGCTGCTGCTGCTGTGAGACTTGATGCTGAAACGGCAAGTGGGAGAAACAGATTGTTCCCGATGCATGATTAAGATTCCACAGTGGGATTAAACATAAGAGGAAAGCTGTATGGGAGCAAAGGTTGTGTTTACTCACACAGAGGCCAATTCAGTTAGAGCTTCTTGGTATTTCAAAAATTCTTCTTCACCAAAAGCCTACAGACACAAAGAGTATCAGTAAATGTCAGTGTTTCATTCAGCATTATACACTACACACCAGGGAGGGTTATACAGTAAAAAGTGAAATCACGCTAATCAGAAGGATGCTTTATAAGTAACAACCTGCAGAAGTGCGATGTACAGAAGGCCACAATACACTCAGTATAATGTAAACCTGATTCTGGTTCTGAATTACAAGGGACAATTAGCTCGTACGCTGTCCAGGGGACTGTGTCGCACAATATCACGATATCATCATGATGTGTTTGATAAGATGTTAAATCTCTGGTACACGAACACACGGAGACACACCTCTGCCCCATGACGCGCTTTGTTGTACCCATCCAGCACTGTGTCGATGAGCGAGCTGAGGCTGTCTTGGAACATGGACTGGGAGTTGCGTAGCTGCAGAAGCCACGTCCGAAGTCTTTTACCCGTCACAGCGGTGGATGTGCCGCCGAGTTCACGGAAAGGGAGATCTGTGGAGAGGAGGTGCAGGTGGTTTTCTGACAGTCTGACATGACAACAAAACCTAACTGGGACTAAGATGACAGCGATGCTTACCCGTGTCTCTGGCGGCGTCCAGGGCTCTCATCCTGTACAGGTAGTCATGGGAACCTGCAACACACACAGATTCCTGTGTACACATGCATGCAAATGACTTACGGTGATAGTTTCAGGACTGGTGTGTGTATGTGTGTGAGACTGTTGTGTTTTGTGTGCTTCACCAACCAGAAAGCTTTAGCCGGTCATCATCTGGGGACAGCAGGCGAGGCTCAAAGTGGATTTTCTGGACCTGGCACAGTTTGGCTTCAATGTCTTGTCTCAGCTCCTAGAAAACACACACACACACACACACACACACACACACACACACACACACACACACACACACACACACACACACACACACACACACACACACACACACACACACACACACACACACACACACACACACACACACACACACACACACACACACACACACACACACACACACACACACACACACACACACCAGAGCTCAGTGCGGTACAACCCAACTATAATATCATAATTTATCAGCAAGACACTGTGTCACACTTCTGGTTCATTATGGTGTGGGTACTACCTTAGGAGCATTGTGGCCGAGAGGAACATGTGGTCCTCGCCGAGACTTCATGGCAAATCGCATAATTTGTCTTTTGACAAAGACAAACAGCAACACAAACACCTAGAGGAAAGAGTTAGTCGATTTTTAAGCATAATGAACAGGATGCCAGTGGATGATAAACATGAACAATTAATAAAACAAAAGGCACAATATGTAAATAATTAAATTCAAAAATCAAAATAGAAAAATGGTATATTGAACTTATACAAGCAGTCACATTTTAAATTAAAAAGTGACGGAAGCAACTAATTACATTTACTCTGGTCATTTACTCAACAAAGTCATTTTGTGTAAGTTACTTGTACTTTTGGGATTCTACATTTATTACTGTTATTGTACTTCGCTACATTTCAAGTCGCAGGCAAATTAAAACAACAATAGTCACATGAAGGAGCCCTGATAAACTGTGAGAGAATGGAGCAGAAGAAGGAAGATAGCAGCTGCAGCGGTAAAGAAGCTGCATGTGTGTCATCGACCACAAGGGGGCGCAGTTACAATTGTTTGCTCATTGGTCGCCAAGTTCACGGGCATGGACGTTATTAAATTACAGGTCACATATACGTTGTGGTTATAATTAGCATTATTGTACCTCAGCACAGTTACTTTTTTCTTAGCATGTATAGTAATTAATGATTAAATTAAAGCACCGTCAATTGGCGCCTACGTTCTAGCTAACATGTTAAATGCTAAAGCTAACAGCTCGTATGAGAGCTTTTGCTGCTGTTTTAACTTTTAATCCCTGATGTGACAGTAGAGCCTCATTCACCTGAATACGTTTTGAATTGTAGGAGTGCAGCGGGACCAGAGAGCAGACTGGTTAAACTGGGACCAGAGAGGCCACGTGGACGGGCGATACTGGCACCAGAAAGGTCGAAGATATAACGGATATTACGCATTTTTAGACAGTTTAGACCGACTATGCTCAAGAACTACATTGAGCCATTGAGAAGGGCGAGTAACTCTGCTGATAAGAACTACAACAACCGCTTGGTTACCTAGCAACCTGGTTGCATATGCGCGGCGTTTACACACTGCAGTCTCCTTTGCTGTAACATGTGTTTACTCTATTGATTTTTAAAATGATTTCGCCGTGTTGTCCATTATTAATTTTTTTGTTTTCTGAATTGTCTGAGTGTTTGTCACTTTTCTAGTTAATTCCTGCGAGGCTACACTGAAGAAGCAGTTATATATAAGATATTTTAAGTAACAAATGTGTTTCCCCCAAAGTACATTCATGTATAATAGTGGGGGGGTGAGGTGATCATTAGCTGTGTTGTAGTGATGCTGTCTGTGTGTGTGTGTGTGTGTGTGTGTGTGTGTGTGTGTGTGTGTGTGTGTGTGTGTGTGTGTGTGTGTTGTGAAAATGAAGGGGGGCAGTTGTAAAACACTACATTTAGACTGCAGTCATCGTGGGATTGAACTAACAACATGGTTTCAAAGTGTAACGGACTCACCAGACTGCCGTAGGCCATGACGAGCACCACGTTAATGCTCGAGAGGAGAGAATCATTCCGCATTTTGACACGGCGCGTTTAAAGTCAAACTAACATTAACGCTAGCTAACTTAGACGACGGAGAGTAACTTTACGTCCAACACCCGACATTTGAAAGGCACGCGGTTTCATGTAAGTGCTCGTAATTAAAACGCACGACGCGACTAACGTTAAACGAAAGACAGACGGGGAAGTGACATAAAGTGCTTTTCGTTGTTACATTTCGCCGTCTGCCCGGTTTGTTGACTTCCGCGTTGGTCACGTGAACATGAGTGACGTCAGGTTCATGTTTCTCTGGCCTCTTCTGCCATCTGCTGTCATCCCAACAAAGAACCGAATCCAACAAACACCAATGACAGAAAATGAAGGCTGGCAAATCCTATAACATTCAGCTCCAACAGTCTGACACAAAGCTAGAGAACATTAAATTGCTCAATTTTCACATTCTTGCTGTTTATTTTTGTGTTGCTTGACACTGAATTGCCTGCAGACTATTTATATCTGCTGAGCTCTACTGATTAAATGCCATGAACTGCCCTTTCCCCCCTGGCCCCTGAGTCCTCCACCCTAAAGAATGAATTTACAGAACCAGTGTCTCTGTGTGAGCAAGGCATTGTTTTGCATCCATCCACTGGAGACACTGAGTGCCATTCTTCTGTCAGGGACAAGGGTGGGTGTCTGTGGGGTCACGCTTGGAGCCGTTTACGCTGACTCACAGACTTATTACTGTCCTGAGAAGACCATGTGTCTGTGTGGGGAATCACTGATTGGATCATTAAGGTCCTAAGATTGGCTGTTGATCAATACCTCTAACTTGGTTGGTTTTGATATTGACAGACACAGAGAGGCTTTAAGACCTTGTTGGCTGATGTAGAAACCACAGTTTCCGCTGTCTCACAGGAAGCAGGTGTACACATAAAAGCAGCAGTAAGAACACAAGGCTCGACATGACAAGCAAAGCTGTAAGTACTGGTATTGATTCTTTTAATGTGATGTATCATTCTGCTAACACTCTAAAGCTGTTTGACCTTCCCACTTTGCAGAATCCAAATTTTGCACAACCAATACTTCTTCTTCTGTGTGGATCTCAGTGATCTCAGATACTTTTCTCCTCCAGCATTAAAGTCCCACTGCTTCTCAGTGAATACGTCTGTAATGGAGTTCTGTTTTGTTGAACATGACATAGGAGAGGTGTACTTTTAACAATATTAATCCCTGCTGGTATTTCTGGGCCCACATGAGCTCTTTTGTGTTCTCTGGTCCCAATTAAAGGTGCTCTGTTATTATGTATTTTGATACCTGCTCAGCCCAGATGATTAAACTTAGGTTTGCCTTGAGGTGGGGTGCAAAGTGTCATTCTTGTTCTGTTTCACACAACTTTCTGAACTACATCTTCTCTCCCTTGAGCAATGAAATGTTGATAAGAGGAAGTTTAAAGTTTTGAAGTGTCTGCGAGGTGTACGTCTGTGTTTGTGTGTGTGTTCGTGCACGCAATCTGGACATTTAGTTGGTGACACATTGAATTGTAGTCAGGAATGCTACTCTGTGAGAAGAGGGAGAGAGGAAACAACAATGAAAGGGGGAGGAGAGAGAGACAGGGAGGGAGGTAGAGAGAGAGGGAGGACGAGAGGATAAACCAGTGTGGCAGGTTGGCGTCACTGTACACACTCTATCATGCAAAGCTGACGGAAAGAGAAGAGAGGGGAGTGTAGGAGCTGATGTCATTACGTAGTGATGCCTTTGCTATGAACCTGTGTCAACACAGTGGTGGAGAACAAATAAAGAAGTCCCTCGAAGAAAAGGTAAGGCACATGTGTTTGTGAATGTGTGATTAATAAGCTCATTTCTAATTAGTCAGTAAATGTGATGGATTTGTTCTTGCCTGATGTCTGAGTACATTTGTTACTTTTTTGGCGGTTCAATTGGCACAGAAAACTGCAGTGTTGCCCGGGTAACCCAGATGGGAGTTTTTTTGTGACCTCGCAGAACAGGTGTTTCTGTAAACCGACACTCACGCTCACCTGCACTAGAAAGCACCACATAGGCTGTCGCCCTAAGTTACACGCTGTAACCCACATTGAATTACAGCATCATAGGATTCTACAGGCAGTTTTATCTGACTATTTTTGTCCTGTTGTGTCTGTACAGTAAATCAAAAGCTTACAATATTTGTGTTCACTGTCAGTAAAGATGATTGGATCCTAATTCTGACTTGATAAATTATCAAAGATTGTTTCTCTGGCTTACTGTTGTGTATGGCTGTGAACTCAGATATCCCTGATGAGCCATTGTCCATCGGTAATGCTATCTACCTCCCAGCAGGCTGTATGTAAATCAGAGTGACTTTGTCCTCATTTTTGTCCATCTTATCTGATAATATCACCTGAATCAACCGTTACAAGGTTTCCATTCGTTGTCTTGCTATGAGACCAATACGCGCTGCACAGAGACTGACTGTGGCACTTTAATACATTGTTTTTGCTGGCTGGATTGCTGTTCGGTGAGTTTTTCCAGTTTTTGGTTCAGGTTTTGCTGACGGGGACTGGTAGTCATGAGTATGTTGCTTGTGTAAACAGTTGTTATGATATGTGTGTGCAACAGAATGCATTATATGTTCTGTGAATGGCCTCATTGAGCCAGTGTAGGAAAATGTCAGAATGGCAGGAATGTGTTGCAAAATGGAACATCTGAAAGGATTGAATATGTCGTGGTGTTTTGGTTCTCTTGTTACTCTTATCATTTTAAAATCTCCTCCATTCACTGTCCACTTTATGCTTCTCTGTAACATGTTGTGTTCACTGTCCTAAACCACTGTGTTTCTGTTTGACCGTCTCGAGGAGCCAGAGCAACCACAATCCACATATCATAACATTCCAGCCCAATCTGTTCTCAGGATAGACATTTGTACATTTTTATGCCTGGCAGGCAATGGAAGCTGTTCGCTGATGTGGTGCTCGGTGGAACTGAAGGCTGCAAGAGACAGGACGACAAGAGGTCAAGGAGAGGTGTCCAGGGGGGTCATCTCCAGTCTACAGAACAGAGAATCAGCAGGAGCGTTGCTGAAATATCAACCTTTTTAATGAAGGATTTAATGAGGGCAGCAGTTGTGCAGTTTTCATTGGTTTTTACACACTCACAGCTGCTGCATTCAGACAAACTGCTTCCAGATTGCAGTCTGAAAAGACAGTTGCTTGGAATCTCTTAAATATCAAGTTCACTCTTCCGCTCTCTTTTTGGGATTTGGCACTTGACAGCAGGTCATTAACTTTGTTTACTCTGACAATGGACTTGTCCACGCTCCCTACCCCAGTGAGTGACTATGACCAGCAGAGGACAGGAGCATGCTTCACCGTTCGCTCAGCTAACTCTCCCTCTTACAGTCTCACTCGCAGGCCAGGGTTTAGGAAACAAAGATCTTTTGCAGAGGAGGAGAGGAAGGGAACCGAGGAAGATGGCAAGAGAGCGAGATACAGGGAGTACACTGGGATAAATGGTACGACAAAGGAGGAGGAGGAAACATCAGGCTATATAATATCTACCAAGCTGACCCAGAATGGCACAGGAGACAAAACTATGGCAGAGATTGGCACTGACGGAAGTAGAAAATGTTACCCTGCATCTGAACGTCAGGGCCGGACAGACTGGAGGAGGTACAACATGCCAAGTAGAAGTAAGAGTTTGGATTGGAGAGCAGGAACATCAACCACTGATCGGGGCAAATTGGCTGACGTATTCGTGTTGTCAACCAAACAAGGCTTGGATGAAAGGAGGACTGGAGTTGAAGGCAAGAGGGGCAGGGTGATGTCTTCAATACAGGCCTATAACTCCGCCAGTACAAGTAATGTTCATGAGAGGAGCCCAGTGAGTCAGGTGGGTCAGACCTTGGACAGGGGTAATTCTCTCCCCACTAGATTGAGATCCCTGTCAGGACCCGGCTCTGGCCTCAAAGGGACAGCTTCTTCATATGGGCCCAAAGGAGGTCAGACTATAATCGAGCGGATAGAGAAACTCTATGGGTCAGCTGGTTTTGGTAAAACGGAAGATTGCAGCAAAATGAGGGACTTCTCTACTACGCCTGTGCCGTCCCATCACAGAGAAACAACTGCAGACGTCCTCATTTCACCACAGCAGAGGTCATATGAGAGGTCATCAGGGGGAACCTTCCCCAGGCGTTTCTCTTCACAAGAGAGATGCAGCCTCAGTCCAGTGCAAAGCAGGAAATCATTCACCGGGACACAAAAACACACTTTGGATTCTGAGACTTTACTTTCTCAGGGGGCAGTCAGGACCAGGGACAGATCAGGGGTACAGTGGCAAGGACCGATCCAGGGCAAGTATTCAGAGGTAGGAGGAGTTAACGGGGGCAGAGGGTTAGAGGAAATGGGCACACAGTCTCTGGATAGAGCAAGGAGCAGGTACTCTGTAGCAGCTCAGATTCGATCTGCAAGGCAGGCTGCAACAGGACTTACTGGACCACCACAGTCCAACACTTTCTTAGAAGAAGAGAGATCGCTTTCTTTGAGAGATTTATCCGGGTTGCTTAAAAAACAGACGACAGATGATGGATCAAAAGAAAACATGGAATTGAAGAGTAGCCAAACTGATGATGTGTTCGATTCAAACCCACAGAAAAACACAATGAAATCAATAGAGAGGAGGAAATTCCCAGACAAGTTGTTGGCCGCCTCCGCAGCCAGTGTGAGAAATAAGATCAATCAGTTTGAGGCTCTCACACAGAGAGTCCAGGGTATTTCTACAGGACAGGTCCTGATGCCCAGACGGGCCTTTTCAGTGCCCATGCAGCTCGACGAGCCTCATGATAGGGTAAAAAGGAGTGGGTCAGCAAAAGCGATAGGTGGATTGAGATACAGGTGGGAGGGATTGAAAGAGGGAGGGAAGGCAGCTGAGGAAACTACAGAGAAAGTCACAGAAGCAGGAAAGGACCTTGGGTCAAATAGATCTTTGGATGAGGTTGGGTTAAGATTAGGGAGGAAAGAGAGAGAGGGGAATGTCTTGGTTGAGAATGAACAAAAAGAAATGGGCCGTGGTAACAACTATGCCGAAGATCTTGGTAAATATTCCACAGTCAGAAGTACACTAGAAATCTCACTAAATGGAGGAGGTCAAAGACCAGGTAGAAACTTTTACATAGACGAAACAGATTTCCACAAAATCTCAAGCCCTGCGGAGGCAAGAGAGAGTCCATCGTGGCTCACTTCAGACTCCAGTGACACTTCGGCTGATCTGCAGAAAACAACGCCCCCTAGGGTCACTTCACCTGTAAGTGATGAAGACAAGACTCCGACAAACTCGCCAAACAACTCACCCTTACTTTTACCAAACACTAAACCGGAAAACGCCATTCCCATTGCAGACAGTGAGAATGAAAGTACGTCTATCCTCACAGAAGCAGCCAAAATTCCCGTTCGACATTCCCCTGGTCTTCCTCACCCCCTCGCGACTTCGTCCATCAGCAACCTCCCTGATCTCTTCTCTCCAGATGCCAACACAGCCCATCCAAATGGGAAGAAACAGCTTCTTGACCTGGATGCCTGGGTCGCTGGCTTGAGCCCAACTATTAAGGTCTGGAATGATGATGAAGATGATTATGAGGATGATGATGATACACAGAGGGACGATGATTCAAACTATGATTCAGACTCTGGAGAGTCCTCCGTGACCATCACTAGTAACATGAGCCAGATAGATCACAAGAGCTTCTGTGTCAGGTGAGTGCTGTCATTTATTATATTTTTGGTTTGCTGGAACTTTTCCTTCTAACAGTTTTTCAGTCTTTTCACCCTCAAAACTCTCACCTTTCCTTCCTGCAGTCTTTCAGACCTGTGCAACTTTGCTGGAGTGGACTATGAGTCGGAGAATGACAGCGATGAGTGGCAATCTGCAAGCCATCGGACCGCCTCGCTGAGCTCAGACATGTCGGCCCTGTCCTGTGTGTCTGTGATGCCCAGTGAGGAGCTGGACAGGCTGCTGGAGGATGTCAGGGGCATGGGGGACAGCGCCCTGCAGGTACCAACAGCAACATCAGCAACTTTTTGTGGTGCAACAATCTTAACATTACCATGAATTAGGTGACTTTGACCAAACATAGTACTTTGAAGTGTAACTCATTCTTTTTTCCTTCCCTTTTTCAGGACTACAACGATGTGAAGGTGGTGGTTCTCCATAAGGACGTAGGTGTGGGACTGGGCTTCAGTGTGGCGGGAGGCGTAGACCAGAACAAGCCCGTCACTGTGAGGAAACACCCCTTCCTATTTTCTCCCAAAAAGTATTTAAAAGCCTTATCCTCACTCTCTTCATTTGTCCCTGTTTGTTCTGCTCAGGTTCACAAGGTGTTTCACTCAGGTGTTGCAGCCCAGGAAGGCTCCATAAGGGAAGGCGACCAGGTCCTGTCAATCAACGGCACGGCACTGTGCGGCTTTGTCCACTGGGAGGCCCTGAGGGTCCTGAGAAGAGCAAAGACTCGGGAGATGGGAGTGGTGGTCCTGAGGAGGGGAGGAATTAGCAATGTCTGTAAAGGAGAAGCACATACAAATAGTCAGGGACCAACACAGACTCAGGTCACCGAGACAGGTGAGAAGTCGTACTGATAAGAGATACGTCCTAAATCTGCAGCAGGTTAAAGTGAGATACTGTAACTGTGCTTTATGTGTTGCTCTCAGGTCAGCTTTTTTGTGTGCGTCTTGAGAAGAACAGCAGGGATCTGGGCTTCAGCCTGGAGGGAGGTGTAGACTCCAATCGTGGGAACAGACCTCTCACTGTACAGAAGATCTTCCAGGGTGAGAATTCAAGCTTTTTTTTTTATCTCAATTTGTGCACAGGATCCAGGTGTAACTTGTAATATATGCAGAAAAGAGAAACATTTTTGCCATTATCAGAAACAAGATTCTATATCTAGACTCACACATGCTGCACTATGTTTTCATTATGAGCACTTGGAGTAAAGAGACATGCTCATTAAATCCACCCTTTCCCCTTCAGGAGGTCCCGTGGACAAGGTGTGTCCTGGGGATCAGGTGGAAGAGATTGAAGGTATGAGCGTGGTGGGGATGAGACGCCTGGAGGCCTGGACTTTGATCAGAAGACTGCCCCCTGGGCCTGTGGACGTGGTGCTGCGTCGCCCTGTGAAACGGCTGGAGACATGACGATTGTTGAGGTGCTTTGAGCACAGGGAAGGAACTAAAAGCCATCCATTAATTGCTACGAACTTGACACGGATTACGTGAGACATATCTAGACCTAATTTTATTAAAATAAATCAACAATTTGTAGTCATAACAAATCCTAAAGGAAATATAGAGGAGACCAACGTGTGTATTTTTTCTGACTTTATGTACATTGTGTATTACATCTACCTCAAGGCCTGGGATATTTATATACCAGCTATAATTAACGTGCACTGATGGCTCATACATTTATCAAGTCAACCAACCTTTGTAACAGATGCTTTGGTCAGCTAAAAGCTATTAATGTGGCGCCTGTAACTGAAAACACATGTTGTAATATATTGTGAATAGAAGCTAACTGCATTTAGTGTTTATATTGCTTTTTATTAAATCCACTTAAAGTGATGCTTTTCATTCGTATGTCCTGCAGAGGGAGATGGTGAGATATCTTCCTCATCTTTTTATTAGTTCCATGTCATGGTTTATGTCAAGGAGAGACCGTAATCACTTCACTTCCCCCAAATGACTATATATCCTCCCCGTCTGTTGTAGAAATCCTCACCAGTGAGGATGTAGAGCTGACATGTGTCAAACAGTCTGCATCTTATCTGATATCAGACGTTTTCTTTTCATGTCAGGTGCCTCTCAGGGAATTATCAGCAATAACACAGTTCTTTGCTCCTACACAGCAAATATTTGGGTTACATAATCCATTAGGAGTCCAGAGTTCAGTGAAGACGGGTTATTGTAACATCTTGCTCTCTGATGATGCTGACAGAGGCTTCCCTTTCATCTGCCTCACCTTTCACCAAGGAAGGTTTCACCACACCACTATAGATTTTGGATTGCACTTATTTATGGCTTTTTTTTTAATTCTATGGAGATCATTTACCAGTTGACATTTAAAATTTCAACATCCATTCAGATAAACCTACAAGTTAAAGGCACTTTTTGCCATTCTTTTGGTTTATTTTTTTATTTGTTAGGGACTCGACACGTATTGAAGATCATCAGTATAAAATACAAGATGTAAACACGCTGGAGCTAGCAAGAATGCTAATTTACATCCATAAAACAGACATGTAACATGACAATACACAGATACAAATATACACACTCTTCTTTCATATAGAAACAAGAATTATTAAGTATTTGTCAAATATGATCCAATGATTTGAAATTTTACACAATCTGTTTATGGCCTCTGTTCCTATAAGCAACCATATCAGCAACAGCTGAGGGACATGACTCTCTGCTTCAGCCAATCCTAAAGTGTGTCGATCCAATAAATCAGTAAATAAATAAATTGACCAGCTGTGGAGAAAGAAGAGGCAGATATGTAGAGGAGGTGGGGTGGAGATACAGACTGCAGGTCATCAGATGCTCAAGGGGAAGTTGTGACAGTAAACTTCTTCACCAACATCAGCTGCTGGACAGACGGACAGAAACAACAGCAGAGACGGAGTTCAGTGTGAGCAGAGAAGAGATAATGAACCTGCACATCATGAGACTGAGAGTGAAGAATGCCCTGGTACGAGAGTGCATGGCTGAGTTCTTGGGAACCTTCGTCTTGCTGGTAAGTGACACTCGTGTTTTTAACTTTGTGCTTGTATTTTGGTTTTGTTATTTTATTTTATATACTTGTAAGGTCCACACAGTTTCAGGGCATTTTTTTTAAACCACTTAAAAATGCAACAGAGATTAACTTATATGAGTAAGTTATACACAGTATATCCATAATTCTTTGAGACATGGCCTTAATTTACTACATTGTCTTGCAATTTTGTTTAATTTGTAATGCAGTTTGAATATATATTTTAAATAATTCATTAATTAATTTTGTCTTAGTTTTGGTTCCATTGGACATCTCAGTAACAGGTTGCATATTCCTTAAATTACAATTAATTTAAATGACCACTGGAAATATTACAACATCACATAGTTTGAAAACTCCCATTGTAGTTGTATTGGTAAAGCAAATAATTAAAAGATGGTATATGTTTTTATTTGACTTCAATGATCTAATTATTTTCACCACCAGTGGAGTTTAAGACTGAAGTTATGTGCAGACAACGTGCAAAAACGTATGTAATGTATGTCATTTATTAAACTACTTATATCAAGTTCGTATTGGGATTCATGCTCTCCGCAGTTTTATTATTGCTACAGATTTTTCTATATCCTATCTTCTACTTGTATTTTGATTTAGTCAGTTTGCTGCATTTTTTTTCTAAAAAAGAAAATCAGATGTATACAAAACATGAAATAAATTATAAGCAAAATATGGAAAATGCTGTAGATAAATCAACATAATCCAAAAAAAAAAAAAAATTGATTTCACTAGAACTTCGACAGAACTTTTTTTTTTTACCCAACTGCTGTTTATCCGCCTTGGCATTTGCATTCATATTATGATACCATAACTTGCTTTAATTGACCTTGAATTGATGGGTAATACAATTTCAATTGGTGATTAAAAGGCCATTCAGTCTTATCAGAAAGAATATTACTGTAAGTGTGGTATTTATGAGATGAACACATACAGTTTGTTTACTTCCTCTCATCTGTGAGGTTCAGAGTCACATTCTCTCTTATATGGCCATTTAGATAACGAGTGGAGAGTTCCATTACAAAGTTCAGTGGATATTATATCATCACATTTTAACAACCTCAGGTGGGGGGGGGGGGGGGGGGGGGGGGGGGGGGGTGTCCTTCTAGCTGAGTTTTGAAAAATGTTTTAATGTATATTAAAACAGGTATATGTTGGTTTGAAATAAGTTATATATTGATTTAATTTATTACGGTCTGAATCATGTTTGTATGTATAATGCTGATAAAACAATACAAAATGTGTTTTACCTGTATATGACAGGATTGTCTCATGTTGTGTCTCTGCTGCCTTTTCATACTTGGCTTTCCTCTTTGTCTTCTGTGAAGCTCTTCGGCTGCTCCGCTGCAGCTCAGGTGAAGACGAGCAGAGAGACTAAAGGCCAGTTCCTGTCGGTCAACATGGCCTTCTCCGTGGGCGTCATGTCAGCTATGTACCTCACCAAGGGCATCACAGGTAGATGGAAGGATCTTTTAACTCAATATCACACGATGAAGAATCCCACAGTAAAATACAGTCTTCAGTGTTCTGCCTCAGACTGCGTTTAGACTTTCCATTTACTGCAGTGATTCACAGATCTGAGCACTTTAGATTTATCACACTAATACCTGGTGCTCTCGGCCTTGTCCAGCTTTTCAAGGTCTTCAGTCTGATATCCACCAGTTAGTTGACACACGACATGGCTACAAATAATCTAGGATTGAATTACCATCCAGTCCCTAAAGGTAATTCACTTCTGTCGTCCTCCTTCCTGTCCTCTGCTCCCTCCATCTCCTGTTTGCCTCTGTAGGTGCTCATCTGAACCCGGCGGTGACGCTGAGTTTCTGTACGTTGGGGCAGGTGCCCTGGGGAAGACTGGTGCCCTACTGCCTCTCCCAGCTGCTGGGGGCGTATCTGGCATCGGGGCTGGTCTACCTGGTCTACTACGGTTCGTCTTTCTGCCTCCTCAAACACTTTATCATTGACACACAGGCGGGCGATACATTTTAGACCTAAATAAATGAGTATTACATTGGCAGAAGCGTTGTACACATTTTCAGTCTCCGTTTCTGTCTCAGATGCCATCATGGACTTTAGCGGAGGAGTATTGACTGTTTATGGCCCAAATGAGACGGCATCTATATTTGCCACATATCCTTCAGGGTATATGACTCTGGGTGGATGTTTCCTTGACCAGGTCAGTCGGAGGATGCGTCTAAACTTTAGAACAGATTTTCCTCCACTGCGCTCATCATTCACTCCTTTAACCTGTATTCTTTTCATCAGGTCGTGGGCACCGGCATGCTGATGTTGTGCATCCTGTGTTTGGGTGAAAAGAGGAACACCCCGGCTCCCTCGGAGCTGATTCCTGCTATAGTGGCCGTGATCGTCCTGGGGATCTCCATGTCTATGTCAGCAAACTGTGGTGCTGCAATAAATCCTGCCCGGGACCTGGGGCCACGACTCTTCACACTGACTGCAGGCTGGGGCTCCGAGGTCTTCACGTGAGTCTCTTATCTTGCATATAGAGCGCACTTTCACAGCTCTTAACACATACAAGTTTACAAACTGATAACCAAGAAATCCATATTTCTTATCAACAATTTTAGGGCCTTGCAGGTCAAGCTACACAATAGACTTGCACTGTTGCAATGACATTTGAAGAAGGGCATTGATTGCCATTCTTACAGATCTTTCAACTTGTGTTTCTCAGAATATGACGTATGTAGGAACATGACCTGTCAGCTTGTTACAGAATATCTGATTATAGCCTGTGTTTGTTCCATGATGCAACCTGTTGCTCTCTTTGTGATCTATGTACATCTATTTGTGCTTCATCTAATCTATTTAAAGCTGCATTAATTGATTATGCTGTAGAGGGCAGAATAACTCAAAAACATGCTGGATAAACACACATCCCTTACATGATATAGACTTACGAACACTGAGCCAAAACATTGAGCTAAAAGATGCAAAAAAAAAGGGGGTAAAAAGAAGCTGTGTAGAGCTGCAGAGTTGGGTAATAATTCTCTGTTTCTTTCCCTCTTTATGTCTAAAAGAATGTAGATTAACGCCACTTTAAATAAACAAACTCTCACCTGAACTCCTCTCTGTTTGCTCTCCAGGTGTTACAACTACTGGTTCTGGGTGCCTCTGGTGGCCCCACTTATCGGAGGGGTTTTAGGTACTTTCATGTATTTGATTTTCATTGAGTGGCAGCTGCCTGACCCCGACCCCCCCGAGAACTCCTCCACCCTCTCCACCATCAGTGACAAAATCAAGGAGCCCAGCAGCATGTGGGAGAATGGAGTTGAGGTGAAGGCCGTGTATTTCTAAGTGTTACTGTCATGAAAATATGTCGTCACGACCAATATATTATATATCAAGATTGAGAAAGTAGAAGATCATATCTGAGTTTAGCTGCTGTCGAGAGGCACACACGCATATCTCTCTTTTTCTGTTTGAGAAATAACAGGAATATTTGATATCATAACCCAGTATGACCCACCGTGAGACGTGGAGGTAACTGAGAGACATCTTGATCGTATGATAATGCTGTTTACATTTATGTCTGTATTGTTGTGTGAATGATTTGTATTACTGAGTTGCATTTAGTTTTTATGACATTTCAAAATAAATATTGAGCACAAGTTAAGCTGATTCAATGAAACCTTACTGTGAAAAAAAATCATTACAAATGCATTCAACTTTGTGTCCAGGGTTATATTATTATAATTATTATGTTACATTTTGTGAAGTGTATGATACTGTATATGTACACTTCATCATATGGACAGACGGACAGACAGACAGACAGACAGACAGATGTGTTTGTTATAAGTGTCTTCAGGATGTTTACTCTAAAGTCTCACTTCCAAAGCCTCCAACATCTGGAGGTCTACATCGTGAATGTGACCTGTGACCTTTGAAGCGTGTTCACAAAGCTCAACACCGTATTCAATTGTCTCAAACATTATGACGGCCATTCACAAGCCATAATGGACCAAGAGAGCGGAAAATGACACGACAATCTCAGCAGTGTTTAGTGTGCGCTACATTCTCTTCCCTCATAATATTATTCTTTAACCCAGGCTTCATATGACATGTTGTTCCTCCGCCCAGAGACTGTCGGTGTGATGCAGAGAACACAGGACAGAAAGCGTGAAAACAACGTTCCCTCCACCTTTCTTCCACCAGTAAAGCATTGTGTCATGCATGAGCATATCTCTAAGAGCATAACTTAATTTGAGATTTCCAGAGGGGTCTCCGGGCTACATGTTTGAATGTTTAAAAATATTAGATCAGTTTAATGGGAATATTATTATGACACGTGTTTACAATTGAATTAAAGTTCCCATCGGAATGTGACACTAATGATTGCATTATGTTGGGCATAATGCAGATGCTGTGACTTTGATCAGTGAACAGATGATGCTGAGTAGTAGCATCATCTGCCCAGTAGAGGGCAGTAGACACAAAGGAGAGAAAACACATCACTAGTGTTGAAGGGTGTTAAAGCAGTAATTAACGTTTATGTGTAGATTCAAAAAGTGTTCAAAACAGAAACATGCCATCATAGGTTTGCGTTATATAACTGTAGTAGTGAGATAGATAGTAAGAAATGTCAGCTCCTCAGTGACCGTGCTTTAAGGTCCTGAGTGCAGGAGGTTCAAGTGGACCGCCCCCCCTCCCCCTCCTCTCCCCTGGCCGAAGCCAAACCCTCCCTCACCTCGACACGGTGTCTGTCTCCATCGCATCCCGGTCCCTCCTGCTCCGCCCGCCCACCTCACCTCGGTGACCGGATCCCATCAGCCCCGAAACCTCACCATGACCTCGGCGAGAGGAGCAGCGAGGACGTCTCCGCCGGGAACCCATTTATACCGACAACTTTGAAAAGGTGCGTTTGCGTTTCCTGGACTGGTGCAGCTCGGGGTTTGTAGTCTCCTCCGTCGCTGGTCGGACGGCCGCTGTGTTGTTTTACTTCATCAGCTGGAAGGTGGTGAAGCGTTCTCCAGATGTTCGTACAGTAGCCTAGATACAGATATGTTAGTTTCGGGGCATTTTAAACCGCCCTGTAGTCCAGCTTATTTCCCCAAAGTCAAAGTCAAAGTTAGTCACGTCCCTGTGTAGTGATTTGACTCCATCGATGCTTAAACGTTGTGAGAATGATTGTAGACTGTTTGTCTAGTTTCAGTGTGTTGTTCTGTGTTTCCTTATGAAAGCATCTCACCTACAATCTTGCAGTTCCTTTGAATAGGATGTCACGTTAGAGACAGAAACCCACTCAATCAGCTGTTAGAGATTATTTAAACGACTACCTGCCTTTTGAGGCATGGCATTTACAGGAAGACTCTATTATAGTCTATACTGATCTACAGTAAACCCATAGTGCATTTAGACAGGACGTCATGCAGATATAAATAAACTACATTTGTGTATTGTGGTAGTTTAAATGAGAAATTTGAGATTAAAAACCTTATTCAAGGGATACACAGTATAATAGTTTCACTTTGTTTTTTTGTAATCTTTGAGTTCATGTAAAGATTTCATAGAAACTTGTGTTTAGTGGGAACGGTGTTCTTTTCATCAAGAGGGCATGCAGTCTATATCTGTAAATGTGGGGGTTTTCTGCTCAAGAAGACTTGCCTACAACTTCACAGCGGGGGAATTACGCAATGACCCACCGCAACCAAATTACTTTTGGTAATAAATAGAGTTTCGGTTTTGCAGTTCAAGCCTTTCATCAAGGATTTTTTTTCCTGCTACAAATCTGGTGAAACATCAGCCGGATAGAGAGATGAGAGAAATCCTGCACAGAAAGGTGCTCAGATATTCAGCGTGTCCCGGTGTTTCTCCCCAGGTTGTCTTAGTTCATAAAGGCACTGCAGGTCTATGGGTTATACATGTTGTCAGCCACAGATGGAGAGTGTGTGAGAGAGGGTGTGACAACTAACTGTGAGACTGGAGAGAGGCAAGAGAACATGGCAAACAACTCTCACTCTCATCCTCTATTAGATTCATAAAGTAGAAAACATGCAGTGAAAGGGCAGAGACGATGCTGGAAACTGTAGCTGAAAGCTGATCGGCCCGACTCGCATGGCGAGAGGCAGAGAAGATGTATTGATTGGAGCTCGCTGCCTAAAGCAGCCGTCTGCCATCCTGTGTGTACCTCAGTGTGCTACGAACCCGAGGCAGAGGTGTATAACGCCTCGCCTCTGCAACCTCATCTGCTGCCGTTACTTAGCAGAGGTGAGGCCGTAAGTGAAAGCAGCGAGGTGTCATATGAACAGGTCAGCATAAATGTGTAGAAGGGAAAATGAGACGAGGAGATAAAAGTGCTCAGAGAAAAAAAAAATGCTGCTCCATTACTCGTTCTCATCCACGGTGTATAGGAGGAGGCTGACAGTGGATCTGGCCTGAGCCACCAGTCCCCAGACGCCGTGAGAGCCACAGAGACAGATGCAGCTCTCTGCTGAATGTCATTTCCTCATTATGGCTCTAACGGACCCGGGAAGGTCTGCTGTGTGTGTGTGTGTGTGTGTGTGTGTGTGTGTGTGTGTGTGTGTGTGTGTGTGTGTGTGAGTGTGTGTGTGTGTGTGTGTGTGTGTCTAGTGGCTGTAATGCCTGATTGATTTAGCAGTTTCTGTCTTCTGTGAGAATGTTTTTCATCCCCTGAAAAAAGAAGACATGATAATAAATAGAGTCCATCACTGGAACACAGGCATGTTTGGATTTCTTTTTTTAAAGTAAAAGTTTCTCTGTCACATTTTGTTTCAGACGTTTCTCACTTCACCTCCTCTTCTACAATGCTTCAACCATCCTCGTCCCTCAGTGCTTCTCTTCTCTCTGCATCCTTTACTTGCTCTCCTTTCCCTCCGCAGACAATCCCATGGGCCATAGCAGGAGGACGCAGGCAGAGTGGAGATGTTCAGAAAGAGGCCTCCTCCAGGTCAGTACCACACGCAAAACACAATCACGTGTGCATTCAGGTAGAAGTGGTGGTCCTGACGGCTTGATGGTGGTGAAACAAGTGGCGGTATGTGTTGGCAGGAAAGCTCACAAACTCCCCTCAGAGTCTTGATGGTGGTGTTAATAAGAGTCCTTATTTACTGGATTGTAGTCAGATAGCACTTACATAACATGGTGCACATAGATTCTAATCTGATTTTCTTGAGGTGTTCATGGATGAATCATGTGTTATAGTAAATATCTTACTCTACTATACTTATTATAGGGTGAATGGAGCAGCATTATTCCCGGCTGGAACCACTTCCTCATTTTTTAGAAAGAAAAAGACAACACATAAAAAAAGCATAAGCTGCTACATCACGTTTCCCTCTAAATTGAAACAGCAGGAAAACACGTATATGTCACTGGTGTGTGAACTTGACATGAATGAATCAGATCAGATCTCAGTGAAGACCACAGACACACAGCATGATGATGCCAGCTGTTAATTTCACTGACTTGTAATATCCACAGGCTGTCTGGACACAGCATGCATAGTATTGCCAAGTGCCAATGTGAGCGCAGTGAGGTGTTGATGGTCCTTTACTTAAGGCGCCCAGCAGGGTTGGACGGCAGAGCCTCCGGGATCTTGGCGTCAGTGATGCAATTGCGGGACATTAAGTGGCCCCGTTAGCTGCTGTTTGACATGAAAATACATGTTAAGTTTGAGTCATATGCTACGTTGTCATCATAAGTTGCATGTTTATGTCTTGCACACTTTATTTGCTTAGTGGTAGTGGAGAGAGAGAGAGAGAGAGAGAGAGAGAGAGAGAAGGAGGGGGAAAGAGAGAGAGAGAGAGAGAGAGAGAGAGAGAGAGAGAGAGAGAGAGAGAGAGAGAGAGGAGAAATGTGGTGGAGACGGCAGCAAACAGTCTCTTTGCTCTAACACATGTCACATGTCTATGAGCCCGAACCACTTTAAGGTCACCATGGAAACAGTCCTGTAACAGAAACCTGTATGTGATAATGCCATCTCTCACCCATCTCCCCTGTTCTGTCTCAAGAAATACAAAGTCAGTTTCATTACACTTAGCAGGCTATTATTAACCTGGGTGATTGATTGTGACATAAGGTTGGCCCACATAGGCTAATCAAGATCCCATGCCCTCATTTCTGTGACATCACTTCGGGGGCGGGGCTAGCGTCAAACTCTTCAAGGCATGGGGTGAGAAAAATGACATCAGCTGTCATGTAAAGTAAACACTATGAAGACTCTTAGTCAGGCTGTTACCTTATTAGCATGTAAACACATGTGCTGCGTGAGCACGCATTCGTGTGACATCACCACGCCGTGACTACGGTGGCCTGTAGGCACATAAGCTTTCGCTCATTTTCATCGTACGGTCTTAAAAATAACCGTTGTTAATACATTGAACAAACCTTTGATGGAAATATGAATCTGAGGCACTTGTGCAAACAAATTGTGTTATTATCATGTTTCTATTGTTGGCATTAGGTGTTTTATTTTTTGTCAGTATGCTCGGGAAATTGCTGAAAGGCTTCACTTGCATAGAACTTGACCAAGCTTGTAATATAGAACCGTTGTTCTCTGCTCTAATGGTTCTCCATCTCTGCGTGCAGACCGCTGATCAACAACACAGTTGTTCATGGACTAGCTGGAGTTTGCTATAGCTGTTTAACTTAACTGATCTATAATTAGAATTAGGAGAGGGGGTTGTGATAATAAGGAAAGACATGCCATTTTATGTGCTGCTGGATGGATTTTTAAAATTTCAGTAATAAACTTTAACTGAAATAAACATGACACAAACAAAACGAAAATGTGCCCTTCAAATAAGGAATTAAATTGTGCAATAAATATTTTATTCTAGCCTCAATCAATGATACAAACAAAAACATTTTGTTATAAAAAATGTTTGGGTCAGTTTATACAAAAGGGATTTCCATGCTTCCTAGGAATCTGATAATAATAATAATCATAATCATAATCTAATATCTTTCCTCCTCAGGTTCATACTTAAGTAGGGTGTTACAGAAATGTATCATATGTTGGGCTATGCTTTAAAAGTAATCACCCTTAATTCAACCTATCCAATTACAGCTGACTCTTAATTGTGCACTGTGTCATTAGTGAGCATGGTGAGTATTTCAACCACACGTGCACCTGTAGTGGAATGCAAGCTGGCAGTCTCGGTACGGTTTGTCCTGCATATTTGTCCGACGCAAGATCACGGAATGCATATGAGAAGTGTGTGTGTGTGTGTGTGTGTGTGTGTGTGTGTGTGTGTGTGTGTGTGTGTGTGTGTATGTGAAAGCGTGCTGTCGGCAATCTTTAATCTGCACGCGCCTCGGCGCGCAGCACGTGCACGTGCACCTGCCTGTCCTGCCCACTGCAGTGCGCCTTCTCCCTTCAAAACACGCAGGAAACTGGGCTGCTGCACGAGCCACCTTGGCTCTAAACGCCACAACGCTCCTATCCGCTCGTGCCGGGCAGATCCAAAATGGCGCCTATTTTCCTCATCGAGCGACGAGCTGTGAGATCCCTGCAGAGGCCGTTGCCGTGGTAACTTCCACCAAACCCTGATATGATTACGTAATGCCTACAGCGGACAGTGCTCGTGTTGTGGACGAGACTTAAAAGGAGACTTTGCACACGGTCATTTAATTAATGTCGCGGTGCAGATTCATTGATTAAACACTTTTGTAGGCTACGTCATCGAAACAAACATTGTCAACAGGAAATGTGCAACCTGAACTACATATTTAGTATTTCTAATGTATAGCCACGAACTTTAATAGCCAGAGCGACAAATTAACTCTGAGGTTGCTAAGTGATCGTATTAGGTGGGGAAATGACCTCATTGTTTCTGCGGCAGGAGAGAGAGAAAACAGCAAATGATAGACCAAAGTGCGTGTGTGAGCGCGTGCGTGCACGTGCGTCTGTTTGAGTGTGTGCGTGTGTGCGAGACTGGGGGAGGCGAGAGAGGAAGCCACAGCGAGGCAGGGACGGGACGGTGCGCGGCGAGACCAACTTGACTGAAGTTGGGACCGGAGGAGATGAAGCAGCGGCCGTCTGACAACAACCTAACCGGGGACTGTTGAAGTCAAGATGACGGTCCTGAAAGACGTCACGGACAAATGGTTCCCGCTCGTTCTCCCCCTGAACACAAAGACACAGAAAGGACTTAATGGAGCCAAGTCGAAAAAGAAGCGGGCAGGTACGAGTCTGTGAGACGACCCCACAGTCATCATCATCATCATCATCATCATCATCATCATCCAGAGGTTGTTGATTGTAAACCATATCTCAAATAAACAACATTCCTTATCCTCATCCCAACTAAGTTTCATTCCTGCTTCTACACAGATGCTAATACTTTGTGTTGCTGTTTATTAGACATCCATTGATTAAACAACAGGGAAATAACAATAATTGTCATTCTTCATTAGATGCCGTTGTCTTCGCTGCCAACCAGTGTTTTGGTTCAGTCCTCTTGGTTTTTCCTCTGTTTTCTGTTTTAAGAGATGAGCTGCATAATGTGCCTCAAAGTCATCGTTGTTTTTCAGCGCTGATTATGAATCTGTCACATGTAAACAAAACTGAGTTGATCTGAATGTGAATTTCGCATCAATAAGTAGGATGATGTCCTTGTTGTCTCCGCTGGCTGAGACACTGATCAATCTTCCAGGCGCCAGCCTCCGCTGTCACTGCACTGCCTCGTCTGCACCCTTATTCCTTCAACCATCACAAATCACACTGGACGAGCACCTTCATTTGACCTCCAGTCCACCAGGCTGTCACTGTGTCACCTGCATTGTTTCCCAACAAATCAGATCGTGTGTGTGTGTGTGCACGCGTATGACTGCAGACGATTCCACCATCCCATCTTCATCTAATTAAATCAGCCACAGTGAGTGATGATCACTTCTGCGCAGAATCTGATCCTGCCTCAGGTTTAGTCACGCCAACGACAATCGCGTTTCCCAAAGCTCAGACGGACTGTGCTCTGTGGTCATCACTGTTAGGACATCCGTCTGTGTTCTTTTGCTTGTGGACACATGAGGAGACTCGAGCTGTGGCACGTGTCCTCACATGTCCAGCATGAGGGAGGGAAGCGTGTTAAAGAGACAGGGATGAAAGAAAGTGACTTAGTCAATCTGGGTAGTATTATATTAAGTGTTTGAGTATGAATCAATATTTCTGTGCTCCTTTATGTCCCAGTCGTTTATGGAAACCTTACGCTCGCAGCAGAGTAAGCCTGCAGCTGAAAGTTCCTCAGTAATGGAGCTTTATAGATTTATACAGACTTGCTGTGTAGCATCGAGTCTGCGTCAGGGCTTCTAATGCCCTTGAAGCTGTCAGAGACATTAAACACTTAATGGGCAGTTTGCTAAAGATGCTTTGCATTCAGCTTGGGTTGGTCAGCTTGCACAGCTGAGAACGACACCAGCCTGGTTCTGACGTCAGATTCTGGGATGCCTCGGCGTCTCTGTGCTTACCTGGCACAAGCATCTTGCCCTCTTCGCGGAGGGTTGCAGCTTTTGCACCGCCGTTCTGACGGATCTCTCTGGTGAACGCTCCCTCAGAAAGCAACGTAACGACCTTCAGATCGATGGCAGAGGTGCCAGAGGGACGAGAAACGAGGAGGGACGGGTTTAGATGTTTTAACAGAATATATGTTGGAGGATGGGCACCAACCCGACCAGACAAATCTGTTATACAAACTAAAGTTTAGCAGAGAGGGCATATCAGCTGGATGAACTCAAATGAACATGTTATATCACATGGGTGATATAACATGTTCATTATAACATTTTCTCTTAATTAGTAGACTTATTTTTCTGGTTTTGAGCAATGAAACAATACTGAACTTATTTTTAGAAGAGGCCTATTGTTTATTGTAACTTACAATGTGGATATGATTTAGATCTTTGGTCATATTTATAACAAGTTATCGCTAATATTTTGGGGTTTATTTGTGTCCGAATCTGTCTTCTGACCTGTAGCAACAGGAGGCCTGTGTTCGATATAGCAGAGACAAAGATAAGACCAGGCGTCACTGTGCTGCAGAAACAGGAAACCACAGGGTCTTTGTTTACATCTGTGTCTGTGATTATGGGGCTTCTGTTGTGTGAAGGCCATTTCTCTCGGTGCATTATTGCCTCTCACTCATCAGTCCAAAGTATGAGGAGGGCTTTGTGGTCAGAGCTACAGTACGTGTGGCCCTGAACCTTCTATCTTCACATGTGTGCGTGAGCAGGCATATGAAGTGACTCCAGCCTGGTGCGAAACACGCCAGTCATTTCATTTAAAAAGCAGCCTCATCAATATTAGAGGAGACAGGCCTGGAGGAGGAGGGGAACTCCCAAGCTGCTTTGCTCCAGCATAAACAGAAACCAGAAAAACAACAAGAGAATAACGAGCAGGGTCAGGAGGGGGGAGGAAGATATTTATATTCTCTAATATGGTAAATGGGCCTGAAGTGTGATGGATGTTATCCTTCGTATGTGACTTCCTGTAATGTGAACTGTTGACTCGAAACTTGGTTTCGTGTCGCATATCTGTCACAGATTTTGAAATGCACTCATTAAAAGACAGCAGATAATTCAAGATAATTGGTCAGATTATCAAGTCTGGTGTGTTTGTGAAACATAATGATTGTATTTGACCCAATACCAATGAAACAGCCGTCAGCAGACTACTCCAGCTTCATTGATTTATGAGTAAATGCACAAACATAGTAGACTGTCTGTCTCCTTCACTCTATTTCCCTGTCTGGAGGGGTTTACTGGTATTGGCATTTTTAAAGCATTGGTCCTTTTTATAACACTTGACACACAATGCTTCATGGTTTTGGTGCTTTCTGTATATTTCGGTAGTGATATCATCCTTTAATGACTCATTTTGGGTCTTGTGTTTTTCACAGAGGAGGAGAGAAGGGTCAGAGCCAATGACCGAGAGTACAACGAAAAGTTTCAGTACGCGGTAAGACCGTTCCCTCTCCCCTCCATGTTCCACGACAAAGGCAGAGAGAGAACTTTCAATCTTTCAAACACTTCAACTGAAATGTTGTGAATGACATACATTTTTTGTTTTTTCCCCCATTCAGAGTAACTGTATTATGACATCCAAGTACAACATCATCACCTTTCTGCCCGTCAACTTGTTCGAGCAGTTCCAGGAAGTAGCGAACACCTACTTCCTTTTCCTGCTCATACTGCAGGTGAGGAGAGAAGGTGGAGGGTGGGTTGAGAGAGAGAGAGAGAGACAGAGAGAGAGAGAGAGAGAGAGAGAGAGAGAGAGAGAGAGAGAGAGAGAGAGAGAATGTGTATATATAAGAGGCATATGACATCATATATACTGTTTATATAATTCATATAAATCAATACCTAATATTTGGGCAAATTATAAACGACAACATTGTTACCATCACTTTAATGCCAATAAAGCCCCATTGAATTGGATTGAATTGAATCTCTAAAGGACAGAGATGTGTTAGAAAGTGATAGCTGGCTTGAGACATCGACATTCAATTAAATTAATAGGTTATTATAAATAATTATGTCAGGGAATCAGCAATATGACAATGAGCTGTTTCTAAAACACAGAATTAGTGAGCATGACTCTGAGGGATGTGAGAGCAACATGGTATCATCCTGCCAACCGGTTTCACATGGACACCTTTCACAGTCACAAGTTGCAAGAAGCCCTTTTATTATTAATCTTTCAGTTTTTAAATGTTTTATTGCCATGCCAGATTGAAATGTCACCATCAGAGCCACTAACACTGTATGCTGTAACACTACCGTTATGTCTGTGAATCAACTAATCATCAAATCCCCTCCTCTCTGTCTAGTTAATACCTCAGATCTCCTCCCTCTCCTGGTTCACTACCATTGTGCCTTTAGCTTTGGTGCTGAGCATCACCGCAGTCAAGGATGCCACGGACGACTATGTGAGCATGTTTTTTTTATACACACACAATTTAGTTTGTGGCCAGATAACATCACAGTGAAATACCTGATTATTACTAGCAGACAATAACAAAGGGCTCTTGAATATTGTGGGATCACATTGATCTTTGTCTCCTGCAGTTTCGTCACAAGAGCGACAACCAAGTGAACAACCGTCAGTCTCAGGTCCTCATCCGCGGCTCGTGAGTCTCCCGACGTGTCATGTGCAACTAAATGCAGTTTTCCTTTGCGAGGTTTCCTAAAACCCTGAAACTGTTAACCTCTGTTTCGCTGTTTCAGGCTACAGAATGAAAAGTGGATGAACGTACGAGTGGGTGATATCACTAAACTGGAAAACAACCAGTTTGTGTCGGTAAGTGCGTGTGCACCACATCAACGTACAACGTGTACAAACCGTCTGCATATGCGTGTGATCATGATGAATATAGATATGTTTCCTATTGGGGACGCTGCCTTCTAATACACATTTTTATCATCACTGTGCTCATTCTGGTCCTGTCACTGCAGCCGATGCTCAACTCCTGTGTCTGTTTTCAGGCTGACCTGCTCCTGCTGTCCAGCAGCGAACCTCATGGACTCTGTTACATCGAGACAGCCGAGCTGGACGGGTCAGAAAACACACCACTCTCACAGTGCCTCAACCAACAGGACACTGCTTCTAAATCGCTGTCTGCTGTGTTATCTTGCAGAGAGACCAACATGAAGGTCCGTCAGTCCGTCTCAGTTACATCTGAACTCGGAGGGCCGAACAACTTGGCTTCGTTCGACGGTGAGTTTTGGGAAAACCCATCCTCTACTTTCGATGTCAGGCTTGGTTCACCATCCTCGCTGATATAAAGGTCAACAGGTTTCAGTGTTTAAAAAAACTATATTGCATCCGGGCACATTAACCAAAAAAACCCACAAACGCCTTCTTTCTGCCAGCATTGAGTGACAGCCTCTCATTACACGCCCACTAGTCTCACACAACCAAAGCACAGTGTGCCCACACACACACACACACACACTCCTCACCTGCTGCGGAAAATGCATTACTGCAGCAAATCAACCCACACTTTGCCTCGTATCAATTTACGAAAGGTCTGGGTTTCGGCCTCAGTGTGGGTGTTTGTGTGTGTGTGTGTGTGTGTGTGTGTGGAGACTATGGCCTGATGTCACACTGATGATTAATTCAACACTTTATCATACACCTAGGAAAATAAACTTAATACTGCAAATGGATTCGGTAGACATCTATGATATAGCATCTGATGTAGCCGTGTGTGTGTGTGTGTGTGTGTGTGTAAAGGTGAGGTGGTGTGTGAGCCCCCCAACAACAAGCTGGATCGTTTCTGTGGGACTCTGTACTGGAGAGACAAGAAATACCCCCTGACCAACCAGAACATGCTGCTACGAGGATGCGTCCTCCGCAACACGGAGGCGTGCTACGGCCTGGTCATCTTTGCAGGTCGTATGTGTGTGTGTGTGTGTGTGTGTGTGTGTGTGTGTGTGTGTGTGTGTGTGTGTGTGTGTGTGTGTGTGTGTGACAGAATGCATATGATGTGAACAGGTTTAACCTGCCCCTGTTTCTGTCCCAGGCCCAGATACCAAGCTGATGCAGAACAGCGGTTGCACCAAGTTTAAGCGCACAAGCATCGACCGTCTGATGAACACTCTGGTCCTCTGGGTAGGACGCCGCTAACCTCTAACTGTCATGGCTCACCCAGTCACTATTTCAGGACATGAGCTCAGGCTTGGATCTAGTTTCACATATCTCCTCTATATCATCCCAATTTGGGCTCAACTGACAAGAGATCCACATGTAAGATATCCGATTGTACTCACTGTCTGTCGTGTTTCTCCGCCTGCGTTCCTGTCAGATCTTTGGCTTCCTGGTGTGTATGGGTGTCATCCTGGCTGTGGGCAACGCAGTGTGGGAGAGGGAGGTGGGCTCCCTGTTTCAGAGCTATCTGCCCTGGGACCCTCCCGTGGACAACTTCCTGTTCTCGGCCTTCCTCTCGTTCTGGTCTTACGTCATCATTCTCAACACTGTGGTGCCTATCTCTCTGTATGTCAGGTGAGGACACTTCCCAGATATACTGGGCTAAAACAAAGTGTGTAGAAGAGGGATGCTCATGTAAACTGAAATCCAACTTCAAAAGACAAGTTTGCACTGTTTGTATATGTTGTCTGCAGATATTCCCTTTCAGGTAAGAGAGTTTTTACATTCACTGCTGTCTGACTAGTGCATGGGTGTGTGACTAATTGCTCTGCGTGCCACTACAGGCTGAAGTAATAACTGAAGAGACATATTGTTGACCTCAATCTCTGTCCTCGAGGTGTAATGTACTGGTGTAATGTACTGGTGTGATCTACTGGTGTGATCTACTGGTGTAATCTACTGTAATCATGTCCCTGTCTGCGTGTCAGTGTGGAGGTGATCAGACTGGGTCACAGCTACTTCATTAACTGGGACCAGCAGATGTTCTGCTCACAGTGTAACACGGCAGCCGAGGCCAGGACCACCACTCTGAACGAGGAGCTTGGCCAGGTGGGCGTCCACATTCATTCTAGTTGCTGTTGCTTTCCTGATGCTTTAGTTAATTCATCTTAAAAAATGCATTTTTGTTAATTTTCCATTACACTCTGCAGTAACTGAATGAACCACTCGTGTCTTACTGCCAACATGAAATGCATCTGCAGGCTAAATACAGGGATCTAAATTCAGAGGGGAGGAGGCTTCACATATTGGTCTGAAGGATGTATCACTCGCTTGGACTAATTTGTGTTCATAAGCCGTCAAAAAATCGTGAAACCCATTTCATGCATCTCAATAAAAACAACTTTTTTTTTACACTAATTAGAAGTAGAGAAGATCATGTTGGTCCAGTTGCAGTTCTTTATTTTTATTTCTGGATACGCCAATATTTTAAAACATAGCTTTAATCTCACATTTAGATTTGCAATAACTTCACAACAATTGCGTTGTTTTTTGGATTCAGTGTTAGCATTTCATTTGTTTCCTTTAGGTTGAATACATCTTCAGTGACAAGACTGGAACTCTCACTCAGAACATCATGAGCTTCAATAAGTGCTCCATCAATGGACAGACGTACGGTAAGTGCACGCACACACACACACACACACATGCCGTGGCTACTTAATTAGGTACACCTATACAGTCTATTGCAAATCAATACAATTGTTCTGCCATACTTTCTGTTTTCACAAAGTTTATATATATTTTTTGGATTATATTAATTCAATAATAAAGGTGATCAGATTATTAGAAACACCACTTTAATGCAATCCATATGACTGAATTACCATCTCTATGATGTGTCAACAAAACCTGAACATTAGAAGCATCATAAAATCAGGCTTTATGGCAGAACAGTTGTCTTGGATTGCGTAGGTGTACGTGTGAGTGTAATCACCACACACACGTATACAAATAAATACACAACAGTCTTATATGTGTTGTGTGTGTGTGTGTGTGTGTGTGTGTGTGTGTGTGTGTGTGTGTGTGTGTGTGTTCCTGTCAGGTGAGGCAACAGACCCGTTGGGACCTCAGCCAAAGGTAAGCCGACGTTTCTCTTTTGTCTTCATACACATGCATCTGTATTTTACTCCTAGTTTATGACATATATTAATCACCATTCACCTTTTATCTTCAGAGATTGGACTTCACCCCCTTCAACCCCCTGGCGGACCCGGACTTCTGTTTCTATGACGACACCCTGCTAGAGTCAGTGAAAGTGGGAGATGCCTACTCGCACGAGTTCTTCCGCCTGCTCTCCCTCTGTCACACGGTGATGAGCGAGGAGAAGAGCGAGGGTGAGCGAGGGAAGGGGAGAGAGGAACCCGGGTGCTGGAATGGCAGCAGACATTCACACCGACGGGCCATCTGTGTGTTATTAACGTCGCTCTATGTGTCTTTGCAGGAGAGCTGGTTTATAAGGCTCAGTCTCCAGACGAGGGCGCTCTAGTAACAGCAGCTCGAAACTTCGGCTTTGTATTCCGCTCCCGAACACCCGGGACGATCACCACCACGGAGATGGGACGACCTGTCACCTACACGCTGCTCGCCATACTGGACTTCAACAACATACGCAAGAGGATGTCTGTGATCGGTGCGCAGGGGTCATCATATTCACTTTACAAACACATTTGGAAATGTGTTGATGGTTTTTTTCAGTAAAACATCGGCATGGAATTAGGTTTTTAGAACACTATCTATGATGTAACGACTGCAGTTAAACCATTTTCCACACATTTAGATGCACATTGGTGCATAATATGTTTCTCTGCTTGATGACATAAGGTAACCTTGCTTATGATAGGCTTCAATGATGAGCAACTGAAAAAACAATGTTTGTTGTATCGGGATGTAAACATCTGGGATCTTGGATGATTTACTCTCTTTTCATGCCAATAACAACTGGCTTTCATTGCAGTGGAGTTGAGCTTTTCATGTTTAATCAAAAATATGTATTTAAATGCTCATCAATCATACTCCTACATATTGATAGGCTGTTAGTCATGTTTACATTTTATCCCTCAGTGAGATTTCACTGTGTTTCTGGAAACCTGCCCAGATATCACAGGTCATAAATCACCTCGGCCCTGGCATCATTTTGATCTGGTGTCGGAGCAGCGATCGGAGGCCCTGAGCACATGTCTGTGTCACCCACTGTATGCAGGGATGACGTTTATGGAGTCTGGAGAGTCTGATTACTTGAAGTGGATGGAGGAGTTGAGTATGGATTTCTTGAGGTATTTTGTCTTCCTGTCACCCAGTGCGTAACCCGGAGGGCAGGATCCGTCTGTACTGTAAAGGAGCTGACACTGTGCTGCTGGAGAGACTCCACCACTGTAACCAAGAGCTGATAAACATCACCTCAGACCACCTCAATGTGAGTAAACACACCAAGCACATTAACACGTGAGTGTATGGAGCTGTGCTGCCATCTAGTGCCTCCAAAACAGCTGTGGGTGATCAGGCCTCCACCCAACATCTACTTTTACTGGATCACATCATATGTATGAACTTGAAATGTGACTTTTTTTTAACTCAATGATAGGTCTTCATTGCTTCTGCCCATGCGATCCTCATGTCAGAATGTGTGTACGTTTGGCTGTAGGAGTATGCAGGCGATGGTTTGCGGACGCTGGCGCTGGCCTGCAGGGACCTGACGGAGGACCAGTGGGAGGCGTGGTCAGAGAGCCACCGCTGCGCTGACAGGGCCACCAGCTGCAGAGAGGACCGACTGGCAGCCACGTATGAGGAGATAGAACAAGACATGATGGTTCGTGACCTGGTCTCTGCCTCATGTTGTGCGTGTGTGACTTTGACTGTGTGGAAAACATTAAGTCTTTTTTTTAGTTTATAGAGACATCCTTCTGCAAACGGAATAAAAATATCACTTTCAAAAAGGGAACTTTAGGTTTCGTTGTGTGTGTTGTTTAACTGGAGCTCAACAACACCATCGGATGTTCTCAGTGCAGGATGTTGTTGTATTCATGGTTAATTAATGAGTTGCATTGATGGTAACTCATTTCAAGTCATAACATAGAAATTGCTTTTATGTAGTACTGAAATTTCCTGCCGGTATTATAAGTGGACTTTGTGTGTGTGTGTGTGTGTGTGTGTGTGTGTGTACCTCTAGCTCCTGGGTGCCACAGCTATAGAGGACAAGCTGCAGGAAGGTGTCCCAGAGACCATCGCTGTCCTCTCTCTGGCTAACATTAAGATCTGGGTTCTCACTGGAGACAAGCAGGGTGAGGAAAAAACACACACTTTCAGAGAATTGTTCAAAGAGCAGCATCAAGACCAAACAAACAAAGAGATACTAAAGGATAACTGCACGCCATCTGCTCTGCTATTCACCCGAAAGGTCAACAAGTCAAACTTGCAGATTTCTGCACAAGTGTCACCCATTGCGAAGCAGAAAAGCAATATCAACGTTGTGTTCCTTGGACAAAAAATATACGTATTGTCGTCGCGCTGACCAGGAGCCCATGATATACAAGGCCAGGTCCATCTGGTAGCCACATTAACATAATCGATCAGTGTTCATCACCGCAGCCTTTGAGTCATCTGATCGATCTGGCGTCTGCTCCTTTTGTCATCAATCTTCAACATGTTCAGCTGAAATGATTAAGTGCACCCCAGTAACCCTCTCCTTTCTCCCACAGAGACGGCTGTCAATATCGGGTACTCCTGCAAGATGCTGACGGATGACATGACCGAGGTGTTCATCATCGGTGGACACACCGTCCAAAGCGTACGGCAGGAGCTCGGGTCAGTCTGTCCGCCGCTACGCTGTCAACAAAAAATGGCCAAATGATCAGAAAATTACTAAGAAGTGCATGCGTGAGTAGAAGAGGTAGCAATTAGTGTGTTTCTGACCAACTCCAGTGTTTAACCCAAGCCACTACAGTTAAATCTACACTTAAAAAACACTTATGTGGTTAACAGTATCTAAATACACAGCTGTCCTGTGTCTGTTAGATATATCATCATTTATTTCAAGAAATAAAAAAAATCCACAATTTCTTGTGTAAAACCAGCACGCGTCACATATTTTCGACAGCGTCAATATTGATGCTAGTGCAACAGTTTGCACCATCCCGTCTTGTTTTGAGTTTCGCGTGAATACTTCTCCTGTACTGCACGGTGTATGAGCACACAATGCATTTCCCTTAATTGTGGCCCTGAAAACTTTGCATGGCCTTCAGATTGCGTACTAGAGTTCCAGCTTGTGTGAATTGCAAAAAGTGTTTAGTTGAGTTTAGTTGTGTTCACTTTGCTGTCAGGAACTTCCCTGGGTGAGCTCACAGCGCTACGGGAAAGACAGTACAACACGTCACAAAGCATACTGATGAAACCTCAATACCATTAAAACACTGTAGAATGAATAATAACAATAAAAAGATATATATAGATATAATATAGCTAGATAATAAGTGTGTGTGGTGGGCGGGGATACATAGAGGTAGGACGGGGACCAAGCATCAGCAACACCTTCAGGGTCCTATTTTTAATTTATTCAATCTCTTCTTTGATTAGTTTTCTCAGCTGTGGCTGTTTCCCCCATTCTCTTTCATCTCCTGTTTCCTCCTCTTCATACACATGTTGTTTTTTGGTTTCTATCTTTGTGTCGTCGACGAGCCCTGTTGATGTCCACTTTGTTTGTCTTCCTCTTCAGGAGGGCGAGGGAGAGGATGATCCAGCTGTCACAAACCAGAGATGGAGGGAAGGAGGAGGGATGTTTTGTGGCTAACGGGTTCAGAGAGGGACAAGAAGGAGACGGAGCAGCAGGAGGGAAACAGCTGCAGTGCCCACCTCCTCCTCCTCCTCCTCCTCCTTCTTCTCCTCCTCCTTGTCCTTCTTCCTCCAACCTCATGGACAACATCTCTGGAGAGTTTGCACTTGTAATCAACGGTCACAGCCTGGTATGAATAACATGCCCCACATACTCAAAACAACTGTCAAATGTCTGAACTCTTACCATTTACCCTTCAACGTCTCGGCTCTCTCTCCTGTCCCTGATAGGCCCACGCACTGGAAGCTGACATGGAGACGGAGTTTGTGACGACAGCATGCGCATGCAAAGCTGTGATCTGCTGCCGAGTCACCCCGCTGCAAAAAGCTCAGGTGGTGGAGCTCATCAAGAAGCACAAGAAGGCCGTCACGCTGGCTATAGGAGACGGAGCTAACGACGTTAGCATGATCAAAAGTGAGTTTGCAGATGGGACAGGGAGGAAGAGAAGGAGGGTTTACCAGTGTGCCAGTGTGTGCCTGGTGTAGTAGAGATGTATCTCCATCGCGGGGTGGTGTGGACATGTGTGTGACTTTAGGTGGGATGTCCTCATCAAGTTAGGAGGGATTCCTTAGCATCTTCAATGTGGTGAGAGTCCTTTTAAACCCTGCAGGTAAACATGCAGGTTGGAGACTTATTTTTAATTTCAGTGGAAAGCCAAAATATATCAAATCTGTCAGATCGTACTTTGGGGAAATGGGAATAAACTGATGAACATCAACAATAAACTTGAATATTTCCATTTGATTAAAAGGTGCAGCCATAAAGACATGCAGTCTTATGTTCACAACCTATAGCATCATTTGCAGCGTTGCAGCAAGGTGAATCATACCAAGTTGTTTTTGTAACCTTAACGCCGCTTAAGGGGAACGGAGAGGTTTGGTTAAGCCGATAACCCAATGTTCTGTTTCTCTCCGTGTGTAATCGTCTGTGTGTTGTAAGTGTTGCATCACCGCGTGCTTGTCTGTAGATATATGTCATGAGAACACGTATGCGTGCATGTTTCTTGAAATGAATTTATGCAAGTAAAAAGCAGAAATACAGCCGAAGCAGCAGTTGTGGGTGGGGTTGGTCCACATCCTGTGATTTATGCTGTGGGAGAATTAGCATTTTTTTTTCGTTTTATCTTTTTTTAATAAGGTAAAAATATAGAACTTTTAAGTCATTAATTGTCGAAAATTTTGGATTGCTAGCCTATTTCCTATTTTATGCTCAAAAAGGTATTATCAGTCTTATTACACAGACACACCAATAATAGAAACTAGGAAATAGTAACATTCTCACTGGGGTGAAATATATCATGTGTGCCACTTTATTGTCAATCTGCCTGTTCAACAATTTGTAAATCTTGGAAGCAATACTCTCTTCATGATGTTTTGCAGATTACCTTCTAATGTTGACAGTTTGGGTATGCTCACTGTCTCTACCAAACATCCAGATAGAGCCATATCTGCATATAGGTTAAGAAGCCTTTATCCTGTCAACTGTACTTGTCTTGTAGTTTTCCTACTCCGGGGACCCATGGAGTACCCTTAGATTTCAGATCTCACACCTTCCACACCGTGGTAATAAAAGGTTAAAGGGAGTGAACACTTTCTTCTGTTCTTCCTCTCACCTTTTCCAACTTTATGTGGCTCACTGTTCCCTCTCTCCCACTCCTTCAGGTGCTCATATTGGCGTTGGTATCTCAGGTCAGGAGGGCATCCAGGCCGTGCTGGCAAGCGACTACTCCTTCTCCCAGTTCAGCTTCCTGCAGCGCCTCCTGCTGGTGCACGGCCGCTGGTCCTACCTGCGCATGTGCCGTTTCCTCTGCTACTTCTTCTACAAGAACTTTGCCTTCACCATGGTGCACTTCTGGTTCGGCTTCTTCTGTGGCTTCTCGGCACAGGTCGGAGAGTAGAGCTCAGGAGGACATCTTTGTGTCAACCATCGGGATAGGAAATCGTAATTGTGATTGTTACTTAGCCTTTTTGTGTCCATTTGCTCTCTCCCGTAGACGGTGTACGATCAGTACTTCATTACTCTCTACAACATCGTGTACACATCCCTCCCTGTGCTGGCCATGGGGATATTTGACCAGGTCTGTTCGAGCATACAGGAGTACAGTAAAGAAAAATTAAAGCAGGTTTTTTGCTACAAATACAAGAGATGGCAATGTCAACAACATTTATGGTCCCCAGAGGATGAACCTTACTGCACCTCCAGTGCCACAATGACGCTAGCATTCATGGTTTTGAGTGAAATGAATGGATCCACCATGACATTCAGGATATAGTAATTACTCTGCCGATCCCATAACTTTTCACGCAGTGACATCATCACATGAACCTTTAATTTTCCCAGAACTTTGGTTTACGACCAAATACCTGCAAACTAATGTCATTAACCATGCATGCTAAGACTGTGAGCAAAGGAAACATACCTGCTAAACATTGGCAGGTTAGCATTGACAACGTGGGTATGTTAGCATTGAGCTCAAAGTACTCATGTATCAAGGTGCAGCCTCACACAGTTCCTAGGATAGCTGTAGACTCTTAGTATTGTGTTTAATAAGTCAACTTTATGTAATTATTCAACAAAAAATAACAATTCCTGTTAATTTCTATATGTTTTATTTTTTTTTATAATTTTAGTAACTGCAGCTCCTCACTGTCTCTCGTTTGTTGTAGGATGTTCCTGACCTGAGGAGTCTGGAGTATCCCAAACTCTACGAGCCCGGACAGCTCAACCTCCTCTTCAACAAGAGGGAGTTCTTCATCTGCATCGCCCAAGGCATCTACACATCAGTGGTGCTGTTTTTTGTCCCCTGTGCCGTCCTGTCCGACGCCACTCAGAGCACCGGCGTGCCCCTCGCTGACTACCAGACCTTCGCAGTCACCACGGCAACAGCCCTGGTCATCGTGGTCAGCGTACAGGTGAGAGAGGCCGGAGTCTCGGCTTTCAGCAGGTCACCTCCATGTTTAACCTGTTCCCTCACCGTGTGTTAACCTTTCCTTGTGTATGATCCTGTAGATCGTTCTGGACACGGGCTTCTGGACCGTTTTCAACCACGTGTTTGTGTGGGGTTCTCTCGGCTGCTACTTCACCATCATGTTCGCTCTGCACAGTCAGACCCTCTTCAGGATCTTTCCCAACCAGTTCCACTTCGTAGGTCGGTCCCCTCTTCTCCTTATCTGTCTTTTACACACACATGAGCACACACACACACATGAGCACACACACACACACACATGAGCACACACACACACATGAAGTTTAAGTTTCATCAAAATTAGATTCCTTGAAATAACTGTAAATATTTAGTAAACACAACAAAACTACATGATGTTGAATCAGGAAAAGGGCAAATATTAGTTCTATGATAATTAATATCTTAATCATGTTTACTGTAGTAAAGATGTCTTACCTGTGTGCAATGCTATAAACTCCTGAAACATATTTGCTGTGTGTCTGTGTGCGTGTGTGTATGTGTGCGTGTGTGTGTGTGTGCGTGTGTGCGTGTGTGTGTGTGTGCGTGTGTGTGTGTGTGCGTGTGTGTGTGTCTGTGTGTGTGTGTGTGTACAGGTAGTGCTCAGAGCACGTTGTTGCAGCCAGTCGTGTGGTTAACTATTGCACTGGCAACGGCAATATGCATAGTTCCAGTTTTGGCATTCCGCTTCCTTAAGGTGGACCTCAAACCTCAGCTCTCAGACACGGTGAGAAAACACGCGTAAACACAAATGTTTCTAGCGCTGATGTGTCCATCATCATCATTGCATCATGTGTGTTTGTCTTTGCAACAGGTCAGTTTGAAACGCATCTCTACCAATGATTAACTGTGTGGTACACACAGTTCAGTAGCGTGAGTGTAATGATGAGTTCATCTTTATCGACGCCGGCTTCATGCGTTGTAAATATTCTGCAAATATTGACCTAATCATCGTACCCTGATGACACAAATTGCTTTTACTACGTACTGTATATGAGCTCAGTGTGGATCAGTATTTATTATATTTATAAATGGTATCTCTTCAAAAGGAATGCTATTAAAGATCATCTAAAGTGATGCAGAAATTGCAATAAAATGGTCAGGAAAACCGTTTTAAAAAAGTGTGTCCCCAGTGTTTGGGGAACACTAATAGATAGGACTACAAGTTGCTCAGAAAGAACAACAAGGGGCTCGGGTGGCAAAAGAGCAAAAATAAATGTGTTAATGGAAAACTGAAAGAATTTAACGAACTTAAAGGATCAATTCCTCCTTTGGAGAAGCTCATTAGAGCACAGAAACTGAGGACACTTCTTGTTCTCCAGGTGCGCTACACTCAGCTGGTGCGGCAGAAGAAGCGGAAGCCGCTCGGTCGCAGCGTGGGAGGAGCCTGGCGCGGGGCGGGCAGCGTGTCAGAGGGCCGTCTGGGTGCTCGTGGCGGTTCTCGGAGGTCCGGCTACGCCTTCGCCCATCAGGAAGGATTTGGAGAGCTGATCACTTCGGGGAAGAACATGAGGCTCTCGTCTCTGGCCCTGGCCTCCTTTGCCTCCAGACACAGCTCCAGCTGGATCGACACACTCCGCAGGAAGAAGCACACTCACGCTCACACTCCCCCCAACGCCTCGGGGGAGAGCAGCCCGGCACCCAGCTGTGTATCTGGTTCTGTCCCGCCGCTCTCCAACTCCTCCTCTGTTCTGAGCGGCTCACAAGATGCACCCATCGAGGAGGAGACGGGCTCAGCGCCAGCACAAGCTACACAGACTGTTCCTGCTTCATCAACACAACCGGTGTCAGAGGCAGCAGCTCCTCGGGGTTCAGCCCCAGCCATCAACGCTGGCGCCCTCGCCCCTGCAGCCGTGAGGTACCACGGAGGAGACTCGCCCGGAGGCTGGACCATCACTCTGGGCGCCGTGCAGGTGAGCTGGTGTTTCCTGTTTCTTCTCAATAACAACATGTAAAGTCATCAAACATGACACAACTCCTCCTCTCTCCAACAGGAAGCTCTGTTTAGTTGGAAAGCTCGGCCCACCGCATCCAGCAGCCCAGGCCCACCCTCTGTTGCCAAGGAAACCAGCCAGACTGAGTGAAACGTTCAGAATAAATGGAGGAATAACTTCACTACTGTCCATCACGTGTTGGCACACACACATGGGATGTGTTGTGTGCTTTGCTGGAGAGATGCCAGCAGACTCCCCATCTCTGAAGCTTCTATAATAAATCAAATAAATCCATATCATCAGAAGGAAAGGCGCATCTTAATGACATTTGAATTGGGATATTATGATGATGTACATTTTCCCACAGTATACGATAACGGTGTTACTGAATGGCCATAACATCATGATATTTACAGTGTTTAACCGAAGGAAAGCAGCGGGGTGCAGAAACAGATTACTATGATTAATGATCTAAATGATTGTTTCCGTTATTTCCACTTTAGCCTCGCTCACAAGCAAGCATCTCTCAAAATCAACAGTGGGTTGAATGCCAACACTGTCATCAAGTGCAGGCATTATTATCTATAAAAGTCTTTTTGTTCACTATAGTTCTCAGTGAGAACGGTGGTTTTGTTACAGGACACTGCAAGACTTTATTTTTTTACCTTTACCTTACTTGTTATACCTCGACTTCACAGGTTTTCTTTCTTTTTTGCATCATATTGATGTGTTTTTATAACGTTCTAGTTGAGTTGCACCTTAAAGCTCGCAGTGCTTTTTCTCCTCGTGGTTGTTTTTGTCTGACAAAGGGCCGGATGGGTCGGATCATGTTCACTTTAGGTTCCACCTGGGCAAAGTGCAAAGAAACTCTGTGAAAACAAGAAAGGCAGTATCAAGCCATCTGTAGTTTTCAGTCAAGTGCTTAAAATGTTTATTTGTTCACAATTAAAGGGAAAGGGTTTGGTTATAAAGATGCCTTAACAATGCCAACATGTTGGTCTCTCAGATCTTTCAGGTTCCTGATTCATCAAAGTACAGAATAATACCTGTCAACTACTGACCCCAGATTGGAGTAAAATAATAACTACCCTATTGTTTTACCCCAATCTGGGGGTCAGTAGTGGAAGAAATGATATAAACCTGTTCCAGGATCTAACATGAGCTGCAACTCAACACCAGGGATGAATGTGCTGTAGGCGTTGGGCCCCATGAATTGTTTAAGCATATTGGAGCTGTTGAACGGTGGTCAATAAACATGTTGTCTCTCTTTCAAATGAGAGCAACAAACTGTGTCCATGCGAGTGTTATTTCAAGCTGAGGTGTAATGACTACGCTGTGGTGGGGCATGAAACGAGGTGAAGTGGACAAAATAGCTGGGAGTTTGTTTAGACACCTACAAAAAACAGAACTGTGTGTACTTTATGTGTACTTATGTCAATGCATGCTTCAGTGTGTAGTTATTCATGGTGCACCATCACGTTGGGAGGTGAAAATATGAGTGCAATGAGATGTTTAGAGTAGTTTTCTTCTCTTTGGAAAAAAAATAAAATGCAACTCACAAAACAAAATAGTCCCACACTTAATTAGCTAATTCATATAATTTATATGTATTATATAATAATTCGGATAAGGAGCTGAATGGTGCTATCTGATAGAGTAAGTTAAGTATGACAGACTTCCTCAGTCTGACACCTTTAAATTTAAATATGATTATGGCAGGCCTATTTTCAGCTTTATTTTGACGCTGGGGAGGATTTCCTCTATAACGGGTCGACCAAGGGGAAGAGCGCTGGGATTTCACAATAACGGGTCTTTCTGCCAGCAGACTGCTGCAACCAGAGGAACCCGGTGACTGCTTACACGACCTCGTCTGCTTGAAGACCGACAGTTGTAGTTGTAATTGTTTGTTTGAAACGTTTGATGGGAGTCACAACAACCTCCATCTGGTGCTGTGCCGCGCAAACATGCGGGGATCTGTCCCATTGCTGTGCGTTCTGTGCGCCACGGTGGTCAGCGGCATCTTCGACGGAACCTGCCCCAGAAAGGGTAAACTAAACCGGGGTCGTTCATTCTGTTTGCTGTTATTCATTTTTGAAAATGTGGAATATATTTGGACTAACTTTATACTAACTATTTAACTATCCTGTTATAATTATAGTCAATTTGAGCCTATTCAATGTTAACGTCTCTAAAAAGAGGGCCAACTTTTTTTATTTATTTCTTTGCTTGATATTTTCATTAACTTTTCCTAATTGCTGGGGTCAAATTGACCAGGAGAATAAAATGTTAGAAAAACAGGAGGGTTAAAGAAGTAAAGTTATTCAGAGTTATTCAGATTGTTCTAATTCTTTGATTTGACTGGAGATAAATCCCAGCAAATAGAAGCATCTCAAATAAAATAAAAGTAAAAGTAAATCTGTGCTCTGTAACAGCCTGCTTTGTTTGTAGTCAGAGCAGGGCAACTCAAGTTTGTTCGTTTATTTACAGAACTTGTATAATTATGAGTATGGTTATTTGTTAACTATGAATATAAACATAATTGCTTTACATTATCCGTATCGTCATTCTGTGTGGTTTCATATCCAAAACGCTGTTATGTAAAAGCTTTTGTTGGAAGCTCAGAGAAACGTTCTGAAGGATTCAAGTTTTTGAAGTTTTTGTTTTTTTCAGAAGTTCAGAACCAGATTTTTCTTTCTTAAATCAGGGTCTGTCTTCTTTGCAGCTTGTAATAACTCATTTATTTGTACAAGCCCACAAATCAGCATCTACCATACTATAAATGTGTTTTAACCTTGGTTGTGTTTGTTGTACTGGACTACACTGCTGGAGGGAGGAGGCGACCCCTGCACATCTATTATCCAAATTATTTATGGGTTCAGAGATATTCAAAAGTTAGAATCCATGTAAACCTAAAACCAGTTCACAGTTGTCGATGTGTCGTTTTCTGCCTTCTCTGAGCCGCAGAGTCTCTATTTTCCACATTTGTTTTCTAGACAAACAAGACGGGGATGTCGGAAAGTGGGAGTAAGGCAGAGATAGTGTGTTTGCACTGAGGGCAATGGTCTTCTGACGTCAAGCCAGTCAATCCAAACAGTAAGGCTGTATACACAAGGCATTTTCAAGTCACGACTGATTTGACAGGGACGTAAATATGTGAGAGGTGACACAACGACGGCATGATTTAGGACAGAAAGAGAAACGGAAAAAGAGAGACCTATTAAAAGAGGAAGTTCAGGAGCAGTTGGTCATATGCAGCGATGCGTCCTATTTGTTGGATGGTTGACAGCAACCGATATGCAAAGATGAAAGAACGTGTCACGTTGTCCAGCACTCACAAAGGTTTTTATTTGATAAATGATGATGTTTGTTGGTTGCCTTTCTGTGCAGACCCTCCCCCCGGTGTGTTGGTCTTAAGCCCCGGCAGTAAGTTGGTTTTGACCTGCAGCGGTCATGTGGAGGTGGACGGAGTAAAGGTCAGCGTGGCCAGAAACGGCTCAGACACCGACAGAAGAGGGAGTTCTTCTGTTGCAGCTCCAATCAGTGAAAAGAGCAAAATGAGCAACGCTGGAGCTTCCATGAAAAGTGACAAACGTGCCACGGAGAAAGCTGTAAAGCGACCTGAGGCGGGGGAAAACAAAAGCCTCAGACATGCAGGTTCAGGGTCCACAGCCTCTCCCACCACTCACCCCAGCGTGAGCAGACTGTTAAAGGGGGAATCCGACTGGGAGGATGGAGAGATGGACGACGAGGGCGATTACGAGGAGGAAGGGAGCAGAGTAACCAGGGGCATAAAGTCAAAGCTGCAGTGGAAGTGGAACGGGAGGGCCGTGGGAAAAGGAGGCAGAGACTGGGGAGGAATCACATCGGAGAGGAGAGGAGCTGCACTGTCTCTGTCCTCAGTGAGACTGACGGACTCGGGGAGATACTCGTGTTATCACAGAGGCAGAGAGAGGTTCTCCTTAAAGGTCATCGTGGCAGGTGAGTCACAACAGCAATGAAGTTTATATATATATATATATATATATATATATATATATATATATATATATATATATATATATATATATATATATATATACACACACATATAAATATATATAATGAAAGCCTCAACATAACATTTTATTCACGCTATCGATTGTTTTTCTCTGATTCTGTCGACTTAATATCTTGTTTTGGATTGTTGGTTGTGTCATGTTGGATTCTGGGATAGTGTTATGTTCATATTTCATTATTTCTGAAACAGCTGGGGTAAAAGTAATTGACAGTTTAACCCAAGAGACAACACATGACTGCATCCCTGCATGTCTTCTGTACGGTTAGATCCTCCAGAGAATCCCAGCCTGTCCTGCTACAAAAGGTCACCCAGCAGTAAGATTCGCTGTGAGTGGACGCCTCAGAAGCCCGTCACTATTTCACCTAACTGTTACCTCTTACTCAGCAAAAGGTAAGACACGAACACTGTAACACCCCAAAGAAAAACTAAATGTGTGTGGAGATAGTGATACATTCTGTGCAACATCCTGTATCAACTGACCTGTCAATCACAAGAAACCATCCCTTTGTAACACCTAGTCATGGAGTATCCACATACACATTTAAATATATTATTGTTGAATGTTTTAGAGTACAAATTCAAAGGTTAACCAGAAATGGTGACATTCTGTTACCACACTTCACACCTTTATTATGTAGCTGACAGTAGAGAAACGACAGGAAATGAGGTGAGATGTTTTCTCATGTGAAGTTCTTCATGTGGGCGGGAGGACACGTGTAAAACTACAACAGGAACATGGCAACTTCTATTGAAACTGTTCTTCCTGTGTCGTTCCCTCTCTCAGCCCGACCGAGAGCTTCCTCCGGCTGCAGTGTTCCTACTCGTCTCGCCGCTCCTCCTGTTGGTGCGCTCTGGACCACAACGAGGACGAGCTGAGGGCCCTCCACATGGCCTACCTGTGCGTTACCAGCATCGCAGGCAATGCCACCAGCGCCTTGGTGCACTTCAACCCTCTGGGCATTTGTGAGTTTGTGTGTCCACTTCATATTTGTGTTTGTTCTGATGCAAAAGCACTCACTAGATCCCTCCTTGTTCTGGCAGTGAAGCCCGACCCTCCATCAAATGTGTCGGTGCAACAGGAGGAGGGGCACGAGAGGAGGATGAGGGTCACCTGGGGTTGGCCTATCTCCTGGAAGTCTCATGACAGCTACTATGAACTCATCTACGAGATCAAGTACCGGCCTCTTAAGTCCTCCCTTTATTATTGGCAGGTGCGTGCTGGGAGACAAACGCCGGTGTGTGTGTGTGTGTGTGTGTGTGTGCGTGTGTGTGTGTGTGTGTGCGTGTGTGTGTGTGTGTGTGTGTGTGTTTACTTTTTCGCAGTTCAGTAGATCCGTAAATGGTTGGCTTATCTGAATCTAAACAGTGAAGGTGACGGCAGTGTGTTCACCATAATAACTCCCCACGCATACACACTATTGAAATTGTGACCTCACACACACACACACACACACACACACAAATGAAATACTCTCACACAGACTGAAAGAAATGTGCGAGGTGTTCAGTAGTGAATGTGAGAGTTGTGTGTGGGTGGGGACAAAATTGTATTATGTATTGCGCGGCCCCTCACATTGACCTGGTTGCCCCCCTGTGTGTGGATTAGATCCAGACGGTGAAGAGTCTGCGCTCCTGCACCATCACCGACGCCATGCCTGGTGTTGAGTACCTGATACAGCTCAGGACTAGGGATGAGTATGACGGTCAGTGGAGTGACTGGAGTTCACCTGTCTATGCCAGCAGTTGGTTGTTGACAACAGGTAAACACACAAACACGAGGGGTGGTGGTGGTGTTGGGGGGGGGGGGGGGGGGGAATGAGTATTTTCCATTGCTCAGGGTCCAGCAGCCAAAATAAGCACCCAAGACGAGGAGGTGATGTACATTACATGGACCTGTTAATCATTGAGCTTTATTGCCTCGGTAATACACGATCCACTCTGGACACAGACAAAGGTAGTCATGACAACCAGACAAGGAGGGCCTCCTGTTTCCTTCCTTGGGCTGCTGTTCACAAACACCCTCCCATACAGGATTTTACCTCTTCCAGTTGTGTTTCCCTTTCTCTCATGTTTACTCGTTGTGCACTGCATGCAGTATTCTGGACCCCGAATACACGATCATAAAGTTTTAAATATTTAGAAGTAGTTTATGAATGCTTATGTTCTTTCTTCTTCTCCAGGGACATGTTTTATCTTGGTATTTTAAAACATATCTCTTGATACACGTCCCATTCTCTGGAAAACCTTCATATCTAATGGATATCACATTATATTATATCTCATTTAGCTGTCGCTTTGATCCAAAGCATCTTCCCATCAGTGCATTCAACCGTGAGGGTACAAACCCAGAACAGCAACAATCAAGTATTTATTTGACTATATGGAAAGTTCATTCTTTCTTTCAGTTTTCTTTTATTTTAAGAAGCTGACTGTGTGATCACTTTCCTATCACCTTAAATCAGGGGTCTCAAATTTAACTTACCTGTGGGCCGCCGGAGGTAGAGTCTGGGTGAGGCTGGGTCACATCAAGTATTCCACAAAAAAAGGGACCAATGTTAGTGGGTGCAGCTTATATTCAGGTGCGCTCAATAGTCTGGAAATTACGGTACAAGTGACCTACGTTGCTAATTTGTGTTGTTGTCACGAGCCTGAGCTATGGTCCACAAGTGTTAAAAAATACAAAACGCACAGGGCATAAGGTGAAGAAAAAAAAACGTGCGGTCCACACTAAACCAAGCTTTGATTTCAGGTAGGGGGGCCGCAAAATATTGTGCCGCGAGTCTGAGACCCCTGCCTTACATGGAGGTCATTTGGAAAAACCACAGAGATTTTGACTTTGAACGCATCACAGAACAGAAAAAGTCAGTAATCAGGAAGTAAGCATTGACAGACAGGCCCGACTTGTGATTGGACGGGTTTTTACAGTCCTGCCACGGCCACAGATGACATTTTTTTTTATTGTTTTGATGAATTAATTTTGTCATTAAATGTTTGAATGTTATGAGGATTTCAAGTAATATAACAGAAAGTGTTTCTGAATAGAATCACCTACTCAACCTTTAATCAATAAAGACAATCACTCACCCCAAAATATGTTTATTCTGTCTCTCACTATATGCATAACAGCTCCTCTGATTTATGATAAACACGTTTACAATCATTTCAGAAATCATCAACAATATTTTATGAGCATGAGTTTCTTTTCTTTTCTCTTAAAATAACTTCTGTAGGTTTAATAAGTCTGGATTTGTTTTTAAACAAACTTGTAAAATAAATATATACAATAACAGAACTTGTGCCTAGATCAGTAGTTCCCAGCCTGTTTTTACTTGGGATGAAAGTCTGAAAAACATGAATTGTGTCATTCAACCTCCAGATTTTACAAAATCATAGTTGTTGATAACACATCATCTGTGTGAATGTCTCCTCAGCTAAAGGGTCAGTCGAGCTGCTGAATGAGGATCTCTCCCCAACAGTAAGAGTCTCAAAGCGTCATTGAATAAGAAAAACAACATTCATGCTGCTGCTACAGTATTCATTGTTTCCCGACTCCAGTATCTCACGCTGCCTCTTCGGTTATCTTCTCTAACTTGCAGTTTCCAGCATACATAGACAGCGAAGGCAGCTCTGGTACAGATGACGATTTGTTTGATGGTAAGGTTTTTCAGTTAATTAGATGTGGCGTGTTGTGTGTGTGTGTGTGTGTGTGTGTGTGTGTGTGTGTGTGTGTGTGTGTGTGTGTGTGTGTGTGTGTGTGTGTGTTATAGATGGGGGAACTCTTAAATATAGTCAGTACTGAAACCCCTCTGCACCACTGGGTTTCAACAGGAAGCCATGTCATTATAATAACTGAGGCTGAACAACGAAATAAGCCACAGGAAACATGGCTCAACACACCTATCTGTCACACACACACACATTCACTCAGACCCGAACACACGCTTGGATGGAGGTTGTTCATCTCCATTAGGATGACTCAGAGTCTCCCCCTGTCTATACTGCAGATCCTGAACCAGTGAAAAGGGGAGCGGAGGCGTTACATCACGTCCTGTGGATCTCCGGTTTATTTGCTCTCTTGACGGTCATTTTGGCTGCCTACGTATTCAGGTAGTGAATATATATTAAGTATATACATATATATACATATATATATATATATATATATATATATATATATATATATATATATATATATATATATATATATATATATATAAATATATATATAAATATATATATATACAAAAAGCATGGATACATTTACATCATGACCTAAATAATAGCCAATGGTTGGCCGTCCTTGTTTTCAAATCTCAGGACATTTTTCAGTCAACTTCTCTTTTTTTTTATCATTTCAGACACAAGAACAGATTTATGTCTAAACTTCAGAGTCTGAGCGTCATCCAATGTGGTGACTCTGCTCGGCCTGCTCCGCCCACCCCAACACCTCCAGAAGGGCAGGCGCTGGTGACCTTTGCCCCGCCTTGTTACAAAGAAGCCCCACCAAGCGAAGGGGAAGGAGGGGAAGAAGAAAAAGAAGAAGAAGAAAAAGAAGAAGAAGAAAAAGAAGAAGAAGAACAGCGGCTAAAGGAGAGGATAGAAGCCGTTCACTTCAACAACACAAGCTATTTCTTTCTCCACAGTGAGGGATGAGCAGGCAGAAAGGGGAATAAAACTATTCAGAGCCAGTGTCACAGACGACAAAAGGATAATAGACTTGAAATTGTTATGGTTCTCTCCAAACAACTGCTGTTCAAAGCCAACTCAGGAACTGCTTGTATTCTGTTTATCGTTCTATCTTTAACTAATGCCTAAAATACCTCTAAAATACTTTGTTGGTGTGTTTGTCTGAAGAGCAGCTTTCTCACTCTCCCATGTCTTCGCCAATTTAAATTGTGTTGCTAAACAGTCGACTCGATGTAGGTCTAAATGATAGGCCTGCGTCTAGCACATCACCTCATGTTCTGTTTGTATATAGTTTTTATTTCAGTTTCATCAAATATATCACTAGCATGGTCCCAATTCAGTTTCCACATATTCTTTATGCGGTTTGAAAAATAATTGCTTTTGTTAAGCATCATTGATTCATCTATTTTCCTTCCTTTTGGACTGATTGTCCAGTGTAAGGTTGTATTTTGCTCCAAAGAAAGATTGTGGAATCAAAAAACGACCCTGGAAGTCTGGACTATAAACTGTGCAAAGTGGCCAGCTGCCCCCCAGAACTCAAGCTTTAGGACTGTTAACCACGTAAGAATAATAGCAATTGATATAAGACACAGGCCTTAAAGATAGAGTAGGTCATTCTATTCAGAAACACTTTCTGTTATGTCTTGAAATCTCATAATGTACCGATAGCCATCAATACATTAAATGCTCTGACATAAAAACATTTAAAAAAAATGTAAAACCCAGGGATGCTGGGATACATAAACACATCTTAATTGACAATGTAGTTAAATCCAAGTGGCCTCCAGAAAGTCATTTATCAGACAATCAAAAAGGATGTGTGTAAATGTGGTAAATAGTAAAGTTTCAAACATCATGGTGGTTTGTTGTTCTTGTAGGCTACTTGAGGCTTTTTAAGAGACAAAACGCTGCTGTTTCCCATCGTGTATTTCTCAAAGTATTTAAACGTAGATTCATTTGATTTCCAAAACATAAAGAATTAACTTTTTTCTTGTCCTATGCTGCCACCTCCTGGCCGCAGCTCTGAATTGTTGGAGATCGTTTCCATAGCAACAGCTGTCACTCGCCCGCAGCAGCTGTGTGTCGGTAACAGGTGGTATTTGTGCGTTATATAGCTTCAAACGTGTTTCCTGTGGGCACTGTAAGGTAAATAATTAGACGAGTAGAGATGATGGCTGGAAAAGGAGGTTCGACGAAGCTGGACGTCGGTGAATTAAGTGCTGAGCAGCAGGAGAAGCTGCGACACTTCAAGGTAACATCGGGGGGATTTTACGAGGTTAAAAGCTAACGCTAGCGCTATTAGCCAGCCACAAAACGCAGCTTAATTCACCTGAAATGAATCGTCTGTGCCATTCTCAGATCAAGACGAGAATCGACAACGAGAAGTATTTGAGAGCCCACCCGGAAGTAGAGGTCTTGATTGGCGACTTTCTGAGGTGAGTAAACGTGAACTCATCTGCTCTGCTTTACTTACTTCCCTTTTTACTTTTCATGTTTAAGCTAACTTTAATCCCGGTGTCTACGGGTGAACCTCACTGATGCTAGTTGTGTTAGAGACTGATATAGTCCTGATATCATGCTCCCACGTGGTTAAAGACAACAATCCGAGGCCGACAGGTGTCGTGCCAAAAAGTGATCGTCTGCCAGAATTTGATTTCCGGTCGCATTCATTACAGTCTAATTCATAAGACAGGGCTAAACAAAGGCATCAGACATACCCAGCACAGAGACATGTCTACAGGGGTGGACTGGGACAAAAATTTGGCCCTGGACTTTTTGGTCCAGACCGGCCCACTACAATCCGCGCGCAGATATCGCCCCGTTGATGTACAAACACATAAGTTCTTAATAACACCACTATACTAAACAATATCCCTTTATATTCTGAAGCCTTGAATAAAATAAATGATAACTACGCATTGTGTTGCTCACTTGCTCTTAAGAAGGATACTGGAGAAAGGATTTAAGATTCAAGAGTGTTTATTTATCACTCACTCATACAGACAGGAGATGATGTACTGGGCCTGTCGCCTATCACAAACCTGGACATGAAAAGTAGAGGAATAGTGTCGAATAAGTTAAGTCTGAACAAGATTACATGCAAATAATGAGTCTGCACGCAATCAGAACTTTGGTTAGTTGGCTAAATTATGGAAAACAATAGTATATTGATCTGAAAAATGGACAAACACTAATTTTATTTTAGAAAGATAGTACAGCTCAACATAATGTATAGACAATGAAGCATGACATAAGAGGAAATACTTGTAATTTGTGTACTGCATCATGAGTAATATGTATGCAGATGTTTTACTGTAATATAGTTAATCAGTGTTTTATTAATTTGAACTGTATGTTAAACTGTTGAAGGACAATCAACCATAAACACTGACTGAAAAAAATGTGTAAAGCATACATATTTGTTAAGTTGTAAACACTTTAACTCTGGTGACCTGATTTGGGGGATGGCATTATAGGTGAATATGGTTATTGTTTTCCAATACTTTAGATAACTAGATTTAGTTGTAACACACCACACCATCCAGAGTTTGCTATTTATTATGTCAAGTAAAGTTCATAGACAGTTAAGCAACCGTTCTGAACTATTTATTTTATGAATGTTTATCCACACTATTCTGGAAGGCACATACCTGCTACCTCCTTCACATGGAGTCTCTTCTTCCTCAACATTTCTTTCAGCCTCCTCCTGCACCATAAGGGCAGTGATGGGAGCCTCACTCTCTTCAGCCTCTCTGTCACTGTCAGACTCACGTGAAGGACACGGACCTGCTTCGGTGCTGCTAGCTCCGGCCAGGCCGGCCCCTGCTGCAAACATCTGCGTGATAGTTAAACTTTTAGCAGCCTGTGCTGCTAGAGCTTTTCTTTTCTTTTCCCTCAATTTTTCTGCACCGCCTTTGCGTTTTTTACTTTCCTTCTCCATTTTTGTTTTTCGTGTGGTGTTATGTTGTTGTTGTTGTTTTCTCTCGCGCCGTCTCTCATCATCGACTCCTCATCATTAAAAGTGATTGGACGAGGGGGGGTCTAGAACATGCGTGGGTGGGACTCCTGGGCCTCTAAAGCCTCTCATAGGGCCATTCTGTAGACAGACAATCATCACCTCTCACCTCTCTGTCTGCAGCTGATCACTGTGGGCCGAGCTGGTGCACGTCTCTCTCCCCGGGCCGCCCGGGAGAGTTACACTAGTTATCAAAGCAAGGCGAGGCATGGCAAAAAATAAATAAATAATAATAATAATAATAATAATAATAATAATAATAATAATAATAATAATAATAATAAATAAATAAATAAAAAAACGGCCGTCCATCGGCCCATTAGTGACCGGCCCACCGGGAAAAGTTCCGGTACTCCCGATGGCCAATCCACCCCTGCATGTCTATCACGTAATTGTCAGGGCTGATTTCGCTACAAACTACACTTCTTTAGGCCACAGTTGTGATAATTACGTAACAACAAACGTTAAACTTTCTAAGACACATACCTTTGCTATAATTGCGGACGTACAGTTGTGTGTATCCGCATATTATGACCGTTTAATCCAGAGAAAACCAGACGTTTAAACGCTACCGCTCAACGGGCTGCTGTGCGCGCTCCCGCGACCGGAAATCAAATTCTGGCAGACGATCACTTTTTGGCACGACACCGGCCTTTTGTAAACGTAGACAGGTAACCAGTCTATCACAGGGCCGACATGTAGAGACAGACAGGTAACCAGTCTATCACAGGGCCGACATGTAGAGACAGACAGGTAACCAGTCTATCACAGGGCTGACATGTAGAGACAGACAGGTAACCAGTCTATCACAGGGCTGACATGTAGAGACAGACAGGTAACCAGTCTATCACAGGGCTGACATGTAGAGACAGACAGGTAACCAGTCTATCACAGGGTAGACATGTAGAGACAGACAGGTAACCAGTCTATCACAGGGAGACATGTAGAGACAGACAGGTAACCAGTCTATCACAGGGCTGACATGTAGAGACAGACAGGTAACCAGTCTATCACAGGGCTGACATGTAGAGACAGACAGGTAACCAGTCTATCACAGGGCTGACATGTAGAGAAGACAGGTAACCAGTCTCTCACAGGGCTGACATGTAGATACAGACAGCTAACCAGTCTCTCACAGGGCTGACATGTAGAGACAGACAGGTAACCAGACTATCACAGGGAGACATGTAGAGACAGACAGGTAACCAGTCTATCACAGGGAGACATGTAGAGACAGACAGGTAACCAGTCTATCACAGGGCTGACATGTAGAGACAGACAGGTAACCAGTCTATCACAGGGCTGACATGTAGAGACAGACAGGTAACCAGTCTATCACAGGGCTGACATGTAGAGACAGACAGGTAACCAGTCTATCACAGGGTAGACATGTAGAGACAGACAGGTAACCAGTCTATCACAGGGCTGACATGTAGAGACAGACAGGTAACCTGTCTATCACAGGGTAGACATGTAGAGACAGACAGGTAACCAGTCTATCACAGGGTACACATGTAGAGACAGACAGGTAACCAGTCTATCAAAGGGCTGACATGTAGAGACAGACAGGTAACCAGTCTATCACAGGGCTGACATGTAGAGACAGACAGGTAACCAGTCTATCACAGGGTAGACATGTAGAGACAGACAGGTAACCAGTCTATCACAGGGTAGACATGTAGAGACAGACAGGTAACCAGTCTATCACAGGGCTGACATGTAGAGACAGACAGGTGACCAGTCTATCACAGGGCTGACATGTAGAGACAGACAGGTAACCAGTCTATCACAGGGAGACATGTAGAGACAGACAGGTAACCGGTCTATCACAGGGCCGACATGTAGAGACAGACAGGTAACCAGTCTATCACAGGGCCGACATGTAGAGACAGACAGGTAACCAGTCTATCACAGGGAGACATGTAGAGACAGACAGGTAACCAGTCTATCACAGGGAGACATGTAGAGACAGACAGGTAACCAGTCTATCACAGGGCTGACATGTAGAGACAGACAGGTGACCAGTCTATCACAGGGTAGACATGTAGAGACAGACAGGTAACCAGTCTATCACAGGGAGACATGTAGAGACAGACAGGTAACCAGTCTATCACAGGGCCGACATGTAGAGACAGACAGGTAACCAGTCTATCACAGGGCCGACATGTAGAGACATACAGGTAACCAGTCTATCACAGGGCTGACATGTAGAGACAGACAGGTGACCAGTCTATCACAGGGAGACATGTAGAGACAGACAGGTAACCAGTCTATCACAGGGCCGACATGTAGAGACAGACAGGTAACCAGTCTATCACAGGGCCGACATGTAGAGACATACAGGTAACCAGTCTATCACAGGGAGACATGTAGAGACAGACAGGTAACCAGTCTATCACAGGGAGACATGTAGAGACAGACAGGTAACCAGTCTATCACAGGGCTGACATGTAGAGACAGACAGGTAACCAGTCTATCACAGGGTAGACATGTAGAGACAGACAGGCAACCAGTCTATCACAGGGCTGACATGTAGGGACAGACAGGTAACCTGTCTATCACAGGGTAGACATGTAGAGACAGACAGGTAACCAGTCTATCACAGGGTAGACATGTAGAGACAGACAGGTAACCAGTCTATCAAAGGGCTGACATGTAGAGACAGACAGGTAACCAGTCTATCACAGGGCTGACATGTAGAGACAGACAGGTAACCAGTCTATCACAGGGTAGACATGTAGAGACAGACAGGTAACCAGTCTATCACAGGGTAGACATGTAGAGACAGACAGGTAACCAGTCTATCACAGGGCTGACATGTAGAGACAGACAGGTGACCAGTCTATCACAGGGTAGACATGTAGAGACAGACAGGTAACCAGTCTATCACAGGGCTGACATGTAGAGACAGACAGGTAACCAGTCTATCACAGGGCTGACATGTAGAGACAGACAGGTAACCAGTCTCTCACAGGGCTGACATGTAGATACAGACAGGTAACCAGTCTATCACAGGGCTGACATGTAGAGACAGACAGGTAACCAGTCTATCACAGGGCTGACATGTAGAGACAGACAGGTAACCAGTCTATCACAGGGCTGACATGTAGAGACAGACAGGTAACCAGTCTATCACAGGGCTGACATGTAGAGACAGACAGGTAACCAGTCTATCACAGGGCTGACATGTAGAGACAGACAGGTAACCAGTCTATCACAGGGCTGACATGTAGAGACAGACAGGTAACCAGTCTATCACAGGGCTGACATGAAGAGACAGACAGGTAACCAGTCTATCACAGGGCTGACATGTAGAGACAGACAGGTAACCAGTCTATCACAGGGCTGACATGTAGAGACAGACAGGTAACCAGTCTATCACAGGGTAGACATGTAGAGACAGACAGGTAACCAGTCTATCACAGGGCTGACATGTAGAGACAGACAGGTAACCAGTTTATCACAGGGCCGACATGTAGAGACAGACAGGTAACCAGTCTATCACAGGGCTGACATGTAGGGACAGACAGGTAACCTGTCTATCACAGGGTAGACATGTAGAGACAGACAGGTAACCAGTCTATCACAGGGCTGACATGAAGAGACAGACAGGTAACCAGTCTATCACAGGGCTGACATGTAGAGACAGACAGGTAACCAGTCTATCACAGGGCTGACATGTAGAGACAGACAGGTAACCAGTCTATCACAGGGTAGACATGTAGAGACAGACAGGTAACCAGTCTATCACAGGGCTGACATGTAGAGACAGACAGGTAACCAGTTTATCACAGGGCCGACATGTAGAGACAGACAGGTAACCAGTCTATCACAGGGTAGACATGTAGAGACAGACAGGTAACCAGTCTATCACAGGGCTGACATGTAGAGACAGACAGGTAACCAGTTTATCACAGGGCCGACATGTAGAGACAGACAGGTAACCAGTTTATCACAGGGCCGACATGTAGAGACAGACAGGTAACCAGTCTATCACAGGGCTGACATGTAGAGACAGACAGGTAACCAGTCTATCACAGGGAGACATGTAGAGACAGACAGGTAACCAGTTTATCACAGGGCCGACATGTAGAGACAGACAGGTAACCAGTCTATCACAGGGCCGACATGTAGAGACAGACAGGTAACCAGTCTATCACAGGGAGACATGTAGAGACAGACAGGTAACCAGTCTATCACAGGGCCGACATGTAGAGACAGACAGGTAACCAGTCTATCACAGGGAGACATGTAGAGACAGACAGGTGTCCTGTCTGTGCAGTTTTGTAAATGGACATGTTCTCATCTTTTCCTCCTAATCAGCATTAGCATTCAATAATATGATTAAGGAAACCAGGAAATAAACAATAGCCTATAGGCAACCTAAATTACAGATAGCAACTATATTACTGTATTTAGACTACATATGTGACCTTTGCAAATTGACAAACTTCACCTACCGTAAAAGAAGGCTTTAACAATTATATGCTTTAAAAGTTTAAAATGAAAGCAAATTACTTTTAAATGAAGTGTAAACTGAGTTTGATATACAAATATCTTCAGGCAAACTATTCCACGTGTAGATGTCAAAGACTCCGGGAGCGCTACAGCGCGTCCTTTCTGCCTGAGGCCATCAGGCTTTATAACACACATGTAGCCTCCAGACCTGTGCATTTTGTAACGCTATGTAACACTGACATTTAGCTCTTGACTTTTCCTGCTGAGCTAATTTGCCTGTATGTGTGGGCCAAAAGAGAGAGATGGCCATACTTCCAAAAATATATTCTAAGCTGCTCTGTTTGTGATCTATTGTATGCAACACAATATATGACTGCTTGTTATGTTTGGTGGAGCCGGCACCCAGTGTTGTCTCCAAGAACACGTTGCTTCATTTGATAGGAACCTGACGACGTGTATATTCATTCACAAACAAATGAAATTTGTGCTGCTTTTAGGTCAACACATCTCAAGCCTCCATGGAGCTTTCTGTTTCTCGTTATTCTTTGGGGTCAATTTGACCCCATTCAATGTTTAACATCTCTAAAAAGACGGTTAACATGAACCTACTTGAGCCACCTGATGTTAGGATTTTTCCGGTGATTTGCCTTTTTTTTGATGGTCACATAATACGTATTCTGTATGTAAGAAAGGGTAACAGATGTTAGGAAATTTGAGGGTAAGAGGAGGGTTTCCTCAGAATATGCATCTATCTGAAGAATATCCACAGTTGATCACCTTTCAATGTGAACTTTTAGTTTTAAAACATTCAAAGGGCAAAGTCTCAGTTAATATACATCATATTGTACTATTTATATTCATATTATCCCCCCTCTCACAGAGATGTACTTCTGAAAAGGCCGACTGACATCCAGGAGTTTGCTGCGGGTGAGTTGCATGCAAGCACACACACACACACACACACACACACACACACACACACACACACACACACACACACACACACACACATCCTTTAAATGGACCCCAGGTGTTGCGTGACCAAATGAACAACGCTGTTAACTCGGACACTAACAGGTGTTGATGGTCTTTTTCAGATCACTTCACCAACCCAAACCAACATGAGGTTATTGGCTCCAACATGGAGGGAAACATGGAGTGAAACGGTCACGGTGCTTCTCCTGTGTCTTTCCCTGTAAGAGCAGCACATGAATATATTTTAGTCCCAGTAAATGTTCAGTTGATAAAGTTAATGTCAGATTTGCTGTCATACACACACACAGGAAGCGAGCTAACATATGGTGATGGTTGTTCCTCATGAGACTAAAGATTAATGAGCAATGTGGGGTATGGGGCCAATATTGTAGAAAAACTATTTGAAAATACGTGGTGGGATTTTGTGTGTGTGTGTGTGTGTGTGTGTGTGTGTGTGTGTGTGTGTGTGTGTGTGTGTGTGTGTGTGTGTGTGTGTGAGGATTTGTAAATGTGTAGACAAATCTGTAAATGCGACAATAAATCTGTAAATGTGTCGACCACTGTAAATGTGTCCACAGATATTCTTATTCTGTGAAAGTCTTAAGTATTAACAGGTAATCCGTCCTCGCTGGGCCTCGTTAGCAATAGAGCCACATCCCACCACTCGGCGGTAGCACCCAATGGTGCGAGCAAGACTGGCCTGTAAACATGTGACTATAACGTTTACATATCTCAACCAATTTAAAGGAGTCATTTTTACATTCAATGGTTTATAATCGTAATGAGTAGAAAAAGAGTTGTAGCATCTAGTCGGGATTACACTAGAACCGTGACCTTCTACCGTGGCCCTCGAATTAAAATGTGCTCATTGTCCTCTTCCTTTCCGTACTTACTTTGTTGTTGGATACGTCAATTTATTTGGATAATGCAGCTCTGAATTTGGTTGCGGTCGTGTGTATTTTCATGAGCCAGGCTTTTATGTGAAATGATGCATTGTCTGAATAATAATCGTGACATCTCTTTACACAATGTTAAAAATATAAGTTTAATAGCCTATCTGATGGAGACTTGTTCTTTTATGATCTGTTGTCGGATTTCTGTGACTTTCTGTATCATTGTATTGGATTTGTTAGTTTTTTTTAAAAGATCAGAATAAATGCTTGAAGAGAATCCTTCAACAACTTTTACAGGATTAAGTCACTTTTTGTCTAACTAGAGTGACGGATTATCTTGTTTGACATCAGAATAATTTATAGCTGTGTGTCCTTTACTAGCTCACGGACACACACACACGCACGCACACGCGCACACACACGTGCGCGCACACGAGAGCGTGATTTAAAACCATGCGCCTGCTTTGACTGAGCAGTCAGACGGGAGAGAGGCAGAGGAGCAACACCCACACCTGCATCCTGATTTAGATTAAATTGTTTCTCAAATCTACCAGGTAGCAGACACACATCATGTAAGTACAACTACTTCATACATAATACCTTCTTTGTTTCCCTTTTCAGACTTTGATATGTTGATATTTCAGTTATGTGATATTTGCTGAAACTTACAGGTAAAATAATGTGTGTTTTTGTATGTTTTAATGGTTATAACTCTTGATGAATATTTACAATTATACACCCAGCAAATAAATAATTAACCATTAAAATGTTGTCTGACTTTGCAATATTCTATACAATGTTTTGGGTTGGTTATTATTTTTGCTCTTCTCTTTTCCGGTAATGATTGTCTGTATATTTAAATACAAAGTCAAATGAATGGAAAGCAAATGTACCAACATGCAAATGTTTGAGAGACTTCTGTAGAAGGCGGGACGCAATCAACTTTCGTGTTTGTGCAAAAGTGATGGAGGCAGGGGAGATGCTTATGCGTACAGCGTGTACTTAACCCAACATGTTTGTCGTCCTCCAAATTCCTCGGAGTCTTCCATAAGATGAGTAACAAGGGCGGTAACTGGATCCCAAATCCTCAGAGGCTCCATAACAACTACAAGACAACCTAACGAGGAAACTTAATGACTCGCTGTTCTAGAAAGAACGATATCATTACAAGATGCAAAGAATCCAAATCTAAGCCAAACATATTTGTGATATGTGTTGATATTGATTCCTTTTAATCATGTTGTTACGTTCACCAGACAGACAGGCAGGTCTGTTAACCATGGCCCCGAAAGGAGCAACACTTTTATTTCTGCTCATTATAGCCGGTGCAGCATTGGGTAAGCAAACATCACAGATCTCAATAAAGCAAGAAATGCTTAAATGTTGTAAATGTCTACATACATTTGTCCTTTTCTACTTATTCAGCTCAGCCTCCAGATGGGAAGCCTGAAAAGAATGATTGTGGCTTCAGATACATGGTCGCAAAACTGGTAAGTCATAGTACTTGTTTGTATTGTTCCTGTTCCTGAAGTCCTTGTAATGTTAGGCAGGGTTGGGATTATATTTAGATGCAGTCGCTAATGGGAATCAATCACTTATTAGTAATAATTAGGCTAAAAATGTCACCCTCTTGGTGCAATGGTGCAAAAATGACACGCAAATGACATGTATGATTAACATTTTTTTTTTTTTTTTAAAGACACAACATACTCAAATGGTTTAGATGGATGGCTTTTTATCTTAAATCATCTTATTATTAGTAAAAAAAACACTTTACCCCTTTTAAACTGGAAGCATCAGTACCTCAATCATCACAGGCCTCTGTGAAACCAGCAGCATCCTCGTATCATTATTATATTTACATACAGTATATAGAAAACGCACTCTAAATAAGAGTTGTTTACATTTTTTTTCGAAACATGTACAGGGATTTTAGACAAATAAATATCTTACCTCAACGATGACCTTGATCTTATGTCTGTTTTTTTTCTTTTTCATCAGACGAGGAAGTGCCTGAAGATGGGTGAGGGATTCTCTCTCTCGCTCTCTCTGTTCATTAAAAAATATATATAAATACTCCAGCCCCGATGTGCTGTGCAACATATAAATACAGAGGGTTGCTATGTTACAGGTTACCTGCCTGAGACGACGCAGCTGAAACCTAAGTTACAAATCTTTAATAACAGGTAATTATTACCCCCCTGTGTGTGGTTCATTTCCTGAGGAGGCAGAATATGTCTCAGCTGCATGTGTTTAGATGCATTTTTATAGAAATATGTGTTGGACTCCAACAGCTTCAGAAGAGCAACAGTTGAAGGCATTGGGTGTGTGTATATGAACCAACGTGTTGCTAAAAAAGTGAAAACCGTCTCAGTTGATTGGAGCTGAAGCGAGAAATAGAGAAACAACACCCTTATATTTAAAATAATTTCTCCTCGCCAAAAAAAATTATTGCACTTTCATTTCTCTCCCAGTGATTTGCCCCCGGCCGACAAAAACAACGACCCACAAGTCGATAAAATGGTGTGAACACACACACACACACACACACACACACACACTTAAACCACATTTGATTTCTTCTTATGAAAAAAATATTAATAAATCTAAATAGATAAAGATTGGTTAGTGATCATTTGGAGCATTCACACTATTGTCTTAATGGTTGATGGGTCATTGTATTCATTATTTGTTTTAACTTTATTAGGAAGCACACGTCAATTGTCTTTTTTCCTCCTTTATCTCTTTTTAGACAAACGAGATGTGGAATATCAGCCAGATTGTAAACACGATCAAGCGGACGATGAACTCCTCTGTCAGTACTAGAGTCTCCACTAATGCCAAGATCTGAGGAAAAGAACACATTATCCATCAGCCAACGCAGCCCTCTCATGATTAATGCCATCTGTCTCCTCCCGTCAGGCGGCCGCTGTGTGTTACATGCAAGCCTCCGTGGCCCCTCTGTCCTGGGCGACTGTGACCACACACAGCGAAGGCAACATGACATCAGATGACTATGACACGCTGCTGTCAGCCTCCAAACCTCTGCTGCTGAATATGCCGCATGCAAGAATGGACCTTCCTAACAAATCATTGAGGTGTCAAAAGTTGGAAAAGATGTGAGTGTGCTTTTATGTACAGTAATCCTGCCTCCACTGTCTCTCTTGTTTTCTTAATATTGTTACATCGGTTGTTTGTTCCAGGATGAAGATGCTGAAGGAAGTGCATGGTGGAATATCTTCATACCAAAGGACTCAGGTGGTAAAATGGGTAAAACAGCAGATCACTGACAAGAACTTCAACTGCACAATGAAGCCGCCGTCTGACTCAAGACCAAGTAAGAATTGAGTTCAGCCCTTCAAGTCAGAAACCACTTATCAAACTCTTAGTTAAACATTCAGATATGGTTTACATTAAGTATTCGTGAGGAAATCGCGTACATTCGTACTTTTTTATGAAACAGAGGAAAGAAAGAGGGTGGAGAGGCTAAAGAAAGGGGACAAGAAGGGTGGAAGAGACCTTCTGCACAGAAAACACCCAAATCTTACGATGCCTCGTTTCCTGCCTCTAGGAATGTGACTTGTAAATGCTTAATTTCCACTCTTTAGTGACGACGGAGCGCAGAAAACCTTCACATCAATGGCTGAGCTTGAAGGCGTTGATGTTATTGGGACCTTACATCTCCGATTTAGCACCAAACGAAGTTGACTTTTCTCTCAAAGACCAGGTGAGACGGCCTGCAGAGACGGATCAAGAGCCAATGAAAACAGAAGCAAACGACAAGATTATTTTTAAATTATAGCTCTGTTGATTTGTTTCCTTCACTTTCTCTTCTAGCTGTGTACATTTTTCAGCTCAGGCATGTTCAAAGACGCCGTGAGTATGGCCTCCAAGATGAAACCTAGCCTGGGCAAGAAGTTATTCCAAAAGTTTCAAGAGTGCTTCAGTGAAAAGGAGGAGTTTGCCAAGAATGTGGACAAGTGTGTATTCAGCATATTCCTTCATATATAGCACCTTTCAAAAACAACGTGACAAAGAGTGTTTTAAAATGAAAATGTTTAAACGTGGGAGCTTTGGCGTTTTGTAAGCAGGAAAAGTCTCAACAGAAACGTATTAGTATTATTGCACTCGCTCATTATAAGGGTGCACATAATACATTAATAATAAGAATTCTGTATACAAATGACCCAACATTATAGGGAGCCGATGTTCAATGTCGAGGTTTGATGAATCACTGCATCACGTTTTGAACCTCCAGGCTCGGCGTACTGGCTCGTCATTATCTCGCTGGTCCAGACTTGACCCCTGAACTCAGCATGAAACTCCTCTCTGAGCTTAATGACTGCGATGACTGCGACGGCCCCAGAACAACACGGGTATCGCTCACCTGCTCACACTCACCCAACCTCCAGCTCTTCCTCAGCCAGCACACGAGTAACACGTTTTTCCTCTGTCTTTTTTCACCTTCTCAAGCTGAAGAAGCTTCTTGTCATGTCTGTGATCTCAAATACAAGTCGCTCTGAAACACTACGCAAGCTGGGCAGAAATGTTGCCCTCTTGCCTCCCAAACGACTGTCTGGGATCCCGAAGAAAGACCTCAAAGAGTTGCTCAAGAATCTGGGACCCACCGTCAAATGGACCCGGGGCCAGCAGCGTGTGCTGGTCCAGGGTCTGCTTTGCCAGGAGGTGAGGCTGCAGGAAGCCTGTCTCTCGTATGATCTCACTCTATACGTATATACGTATATACTATATCTCCTTCTGCTTTCCCTTAGTGTAAAAATGTATCCACTGAGGAGCTGATGGCCTTCCAGTCACTTGTAGAAGTTTTGCCAAGAAGTTTTCTCAAACGCAAGGCGATCCTGAACGACAGAAAGACTCTGCAGATCATGTCCATGCGGATGAGGAAGTGGCAGCTGATGTCCACGGTGGAGGGGGTGAGCGAGGAAATAAAGCTTTTTGATGTCGCTCTTTTGCTCTTACGTTTTATAAACACTGTGAAACATGATTTTGTAGAAAGAATGGAATGTTTCCCTGTAGCTGTTTAAAGATAAGGATCCCTCAGAGATGGTCCAGGACTTGGATGGCCCTTTGCTTTCCAGCCTTCCACTGAACAAACTGGAACAAGTAAACCTCTCTACCTACCCGTCTTTGGACCAAATGTTGGATAGAAAGTGGTCGAGGCGACAGGTAACACCTCCTCTCTGCCCACTGCACTGAACTCTTATCATATTTCTGTACATTTGTAACATACTACGTGAAATATCTGGCTTCTTGTTTGTTGATGGGGTTTTTTAAATCTAATTTTATATTGTTTTTTGATGAATTCACCTTTAATCTGTAATCCAATCTGGATTATACTATTTTGCATAAATGTATCAGTTAATTGTTGTATTTGCTAAATGTTGGTGTGATGTTTCCTACTTTGGTGTCTTTTCTCCAGGCAGCTTTCCTGGCAAAACGGATACCTGATCTCAAGACTCTTAAGTGGTGAGATATAGAGCAGTGAACAAAATCACACTTCAATTAAATGTGATACAACGGCCTTCAAGGACTAGTTTCTACTGTGATCGGCAGCTGTCAATTGAAATTGGTTGTCATTTTGAAGGTCATTAAAGAATATGAAAACATGGTTACAAATCTTTAGTATGTCTCTATGACATTAAATATCAAGATTAATACTAAAATGAAAAAGAAAAGTTATGAGTTAAATTACATACACACACACATAAATATATTAATGGGGAAATATATATATATATATATATATATATATATATATATATATATATATATATATATATATATATATTTATGAATTTGAGAGATGTTTGGTTTTCTGGCCGAGACAGGAGGCTGCGTTCAGTCCTTAAGGGAGTAACCTGTAAGATGATCAACAAAGTAGCAGACGATGATGCGGAGGACATGGCTCAGGCCATAACGGAGACTCCACGGTGGCTGTCCAAAATGCAGGTACATACAGTTTGTACACACGTACGTAAAGGAAACATTTGTGGAGATTTGTGGATTAATAATAAATATACCTTTTCAGGCAGGATGCGCTGCCAGAAAGCTTTTTGGGGCCAAAGAGAAGGAGAGAGCTGACTATTTCAAAACCATCACCGAGGAGGAGCTGAAACGCATTCCCACACACTTACTTCTTCACCTGCCGTAAACAAAGTGTTTTCACTAGCTCACTTTATTTGAAAGTAAATACCACAATGCAACGTAACGGCTCTCTGTCATTTACACTACCCCAGGCCTTTGAAGGTGAAGGGGTTGCCTGACTCCGTGTGTCCCGTCTTCCTGGACAAGATGGAAGAGGCCGACCTGAGCTCATTACCTCGTGTCTCCCCTACTCGCCCCGCGCTCGTCCAGAGAGCTCTGCTCTGCCTGACCACAGTAAACACACACTATACAGACAGATGACATTAAAGGAAAAGCCAACGTGCACACTCCACCATCAGCTGTTAGAGCGGCACAATGCTTCTTGGTGTAGATGGTCCAAGTGTCTGTAAGATGCTCCTTCCTCTGGTGCTTTGATGGTGTTGATGGTGGGAGTCGTCCACATCGGCACACAATGTTTCACAGCTGTTTAATTGGGTTGAGATGTGGTGACTGCGATGACCATGTGATACACTCATCAAGGCGTTCAGTAAGCCTCGTACGCCCTGTTTCCTTTAAATTGTCCCCTGCCACCGATTATGATCACGTTCTAGAGTGAAGTGTGTGCAACAACGGCCTAAGATATCTACTGGGTATTTGCAGGGGACGGACTTTTCTGAGCTGAGCGATGAAGACATGTCCAGGCTTGGACTGCTTTTGTGTGAGCTTCAGGCTTCCCAACTGTCCAAACTGGCCCCTGCTGTCCTCAAGTCCAGCCTCCAGGCGATGGCGTCCTGCCAGCATATTCCTCGACGCCACAGGGCAGATCTCATTCAGCTGGTCATGCAGACTTTTGGGTAGGTAGGCTCCTTGTGGACGCTGGAGTCACTGCAGAGAAAGCAAGAGTATGATGCATTTTTATTTTTGTAATCTTCTGCAGGGATCCGTCTTCTTGGTCAGCTGAGACGATGGAAGAACTGGGTTGTTTGGTTCTTTTGGATGATAAAGCCACATCTGCTCTGCCCTCTAAGGTGTATAATTTCTCTTCTCCTTCACATGTGGACAGGGATGCAGCTCATTGTGTACGTTTTCTCATGATTCCCCTCCCTCTCTCTATCTCAGCCTTGGGTGAAAGATGTTCTCCAATTCCTGAAGTCGGGCGGCTGCCGCACTTCTGACGCCCTGAGGAAGAAATTATTCGATCTCACCACCGCCGCATCAAATGCAGCACGTAAAAAGAGAGGTAACGATACTGTGCGAGAAATTGGTGATGCATTGTTCCTCTGTACTTTCCTATTCATCACCTGCTACGTGTCTCACTGCCTCTCAGCCAATGAAGAGGATGGAATCGAGTTGAAAATGGAGTTGATTGAAGAGCTGGGAATGGACAATGTCTACTGGACTGATGCACAGCTGCGTCAAATGTCGAACCAAACCTTCCACGCTACTGTAGAGACACTTGGGGCCGTCCCAGACTACAGTGCAGACCAACAAGAGGCGCTCACTGAAAAAGCAACTGAGGTAAACTGCAGACACTGATCTTGGTTCTGTGCATGAAGGGAGCAGAGGACTCCTCTGGTGCAGTGATGAAGGGAGAAAGTCAAGTACAATTTTCTGTCATTCTAACACTTCAGTTTTTGTTTATGCTTTGGCTTTCATTGTTTAGGTTGAGGTGAGGTCCCTGCAATGAGCGACTTTATGAAAAATATTGTTGAGAACGGTTGAAGCTTCACTTTAAAGCAAAATATTCAATGGATCCTCTCCTTTGAAAAAACCCTCTTCCACACCCTCTCTCCTGATATCTCAAAAATAATGATAAAAACCCAAAGTGCATAAAGAATTGAGAATTAAAAGAGGACAACAATGTCAGGCTGCCTTCCCTTCAGTGAAAATAAAAATAGAGAATAACATTGGCACAGTCCCTAAGTTAAAAAAACAAAACAGATATTATTGCATGAATTGACATCCATCATTTTGTGAATTAAAGTTTGATCAGTGTTGTTTCTGCAGGCCTTTGGCCCCGTGTCACAGATGGATGAGAACGTGGTGATGCAGATGGGATGCATCCCTCAGGGTTACGCTAACACAGACCTGGAGACGCTCCCCTTCTCACTGGACAATCTGGAGGAAATTGGGAAATGTGGCTGGAAGGAGTCACAGGTGCAGTATGAAAGCGGCTTCCTGTGCTGGTGAATAGCACGCGTGCTGATAATCATGACGTCACTCATCCAGATGAGCTGTCTCCACAGATGCGGCCGGTGTGGAAGGCCGTTGCTAAACATAACAACCTGACAGCGCAGCAGCTGGGAGCTGCAGACATGGCAGCCCTGAGCCAGTTCATCTGTGGCCTGAACACCAGCGAGTTCAGGCAGCTCAACATGAGCGCCTTCAAGTTTGTGCACCATACACTTCCCTTCATCTCAACTATCTTATGATTGAATAGTTTTGTAGCAAGTCTGATTTCACCATGATTGTTCCTGTTAATTTCATGGATGTTGAATTCTCGAGAACAGAATCAAACACTTTGACTGCGTTGCAACGTGTGTGTGCTCGTGTGGGTCACAGGGACGCCGTGGGCGTAGTGGGTGCTGCTCGATGCTCCTCCACGGCTGCCCAGGAGTTGAAAAGTCTTGCTGTGTCCGCATTTGGAAATCCCAACACCTGGACCGAAGCACGAGTGTCTGAGCTGGGCAACATCGTTGGTTAGATAAACTCTTCTACATAATCTGTTCTCTGTTCCATGCTGATTGTGGAAGTACTGTAAACTCTTGACTTGTGCAGAAATGAGGTTTAGCTCTTGTTCTGTGCTGAGCTGCTTCTTACAAATGACTCCCGGACTCTCTCTGTCTCCCTCAGCCGGGTTGAGCCCAACTGAGTTTGCTTCTTTAGACTCGTCAGTCTTCTCATTCCTCAGTACGTCCAGCATCCTGCTCATGCCACACTTGGATGTAAGTACATTTCTACATTGTCTTTCTGCTGGGAGTCAATGATTCAGTGCATTTACTCCAGCACTATACTTAAGTAGAGGTATTGGACTTATTCTGAGCATGTGTGACTGTAACTAATGATACACTTTATAATGACTTTTTAACATATTACTGTCACCTTTTAATTAAGGACCGTTGGGTATTAATGGAATAGACCACCGGAGGAAAATACGGGGGGTTATGTCTTAATATTCTTTGTTGAGGGGTGGGTCACCCAACAATTTTTAGTCTGAGAGACGACATTGTATAAAGAGGGCTGCAGGGCGGATTCAAACCCGGGACCGCTGCAGGGAGCCTCGGTACATGGGGGGTAACTCTAACACTGAGCTATCAGCACACTTATCACATTCATTTAATCAGATCTAGTAGTGCTCTTATGACTGGGCAGTCACATTATACGTCTATTAACTTACGCATTGCAATGCATAAAGTGATCAGGTCTGAAAATCCCTCCGGTGGGTCTTAAGATAAATAATGAACAGTCCCTTACTTATGAAAGACATAGTACTGTATCAATTTAATGGAATACTGTACTGTGACTTATAACATATTTAAGATATTGACCCATTTGTTTTTCTAATGAAACACTAAACTTTTACACACTAAACCATTACATTTATTTTTTAATTATTTTTTATAGTATGACCGTTTACTCTGACTTCTTTATGACATTATACAATGGCTTTTGACATTTAATCACATATAACATACTATGCTTTGACTTTTTTAAATTCATAATATTTTATTTACATTTTTTTACACATACTTAGCCAAATTGGGTGATTCTATTCGGTTTTCCTTCCAGGCACTCTCTGTTGCTCAGCTGGAGGATCTCGGACCCGACAACGCTGCCATGGTAACCAGTGAACAGCGAGGTGCCCTGAATAAGGATCAGATCGCTGCTCTCGATAGGGCTGTGACCGGGTCACCTGACCAGACACAGAAATCTGGCCAGTCAGGTAAGAACATTCCTACACTGTTGCAAACTCACGTCAGAAAATAGTGATTATCTGTCAGTCCTGGTGAAAAACTGATTCAGAGGTTTCCATAAACCTTAAAGTAAGAAAATCTTTATATTGTGTCTTCAGATATCTCTCCTTCAGATGCTCCGTCACTGAGTGTCAATGGGATCCGGGCCTTCATGAAGCCCGTCCTGTTCCTCCTCACCGGCGTCCTGCTGCTGTGAGAACAGAGCAACACATCCAGCTCAAAAACTAGCAGGAGCGTTGAGCTAACCACATGGAGCTCCATTATTATATTGTAATCTGGATATTTAATTCTTAGGTCCATTTTCTTGGATTTAGACACATTTCTCATAATCGGAGACTGAGATCATTTCTGTGACTGTAGGCTAGTCTTAATATTAACATAAACATATGACCCGTTAAGTAATTGATGTCATGATGCTGTTTTTTTAAATAATTTCTTCCGTATATCACCCGTGTCCGATTGCCTCATTGTGTCTCCCTCCAATCACCCTTCAGCCTGCCCTTATGTTGGACCACATGTGACTAGTTTCCCAAATTAGGCCGCGTGTGTTTAGTCTGTTTGGTTGTCGGTGTGTCCCGTGTGATTCAGTTACTTTTCCAGTTTCCCTGCCACTTGGGGACTTTCTTTCAGTCACCTGCGTTTGTTTTTGGACTATTTTCAGTAAGTGTGTTACCTTAGTTTCTAAAACCTCCTTGCCTGTTTTCTGCATTTGGGGCCTATATCACAGTTCCAAACTGTGTAGTGCAAGGAATCTTTCATTGTAGATTTTAAATATTCTGTTTCTCTATATAAGAAAGTATATTTTAAGACAACGAAGAGGAATATTTTAATGTCACTGTGATGTATTTCTTACTGTTATGACAAATTGGAAAAATAATTAAACACAATAAAGAGGACAATGTGCACTTGGACTTATTATTTTATACGTTTTCGGTTAGAAATGTTCTTGTCAATGCAAAATTAAAAGTTAAATTGTGGTAAAGCAATGGATAATCTCCTGAGAAAGCAAACACTGATTACTACAGCACATTAATAGGGATTTTTTTTAAACAATGATGCAGATGTATAGATATTAGCTATGAAATCTGTGGTTACTATATTTTAGACCAGATATGGACAGGAAAAAAAAGTGCCACTTGAAAAAGACATTAAATGAAAACACATCACTCTAAATCTTTTAAGCACCCACGCCAGGACAGAATATGGCATTTCTACAAACTTTCCACACGTGTTTATATCGGCAATAACTCTGTTAATTAGTTCCATGAGCCTCGCAGGAACATCTGATTATATCCATATATTTAACAAAACCATTTTTTTCTTTTCTTTTTTTAAGCAGTGCAAAGACAAAAATGAAATACAAGGTTTAACATGTTATCATCTTAAGAAAGCAAACTGAACAAACATTTTATAGAGACTGACTTGTTAAAGTAATCTCAAAACAAGGTTTAGAAAAACTCATCCCACAAACCAAACTTCCACCTCTTGCTCAGTTAATCTAATGTAAATACAGTACATTCAACAACAACAAAAAACATTTAACAGTCATTTCAGTTTTACCCCATGAATTACAAATTAAATTCACTTCAGATTATTGCTGACCATTTCCCAAAGCAAAGTTTTTAATTATACATTTTGATCTACATTAATTTTAGTACAATATAAATACAAATACATAGAGGCTTAAAATTGCTTAACAGGTTATCATTAACAAGAACCATTTAAAGGATAAATTAGGATTACATTTTTCAAAAGTCTGTCCTGAAACAATATCAACATCCTGCAGTAAATTGAAAGAGTAAATGGTCAGTGAAGACATTCCTTCGCAATATGATCGGGGCAAAATTCACAGTCCTCACTCAAAAATATATGCAATATATTTCCCACTTTAAGGTTCAGCAGTTTGAGTTAGGCAAATTAAGTGGGTCCGAAGCTACTCTTTTTAGTACCAAATTTCCTCAGTGAGTATCCTGCTCCATGCAGCTCAGCAAGGAAACACTGAGCTGCACTAGGAAATGAAAAGTCTTTGTAAATGTGTTTTTGAAAATGGCTGGCAATAAGAAAGTATACACACTTAATAGTAAATTAACTGATTCAACATTTTCAAACCAATGCAAATATTATTCAAAATAATGTAAAAAAAAAAGAAAAGAAAACTTGACAGACTTCACAGAAAAACACCTGGGTTGCCGTTCAAGTGTCTTCTCAGTAGGATGAAAATATATATATATATAAAAATCAAAACAGACACATTGCGTTGCTGTCTATTAACATTCAATGAAACAGTAGGATCACAGTTCTCCATGGGCACATCATGTGACCGTGGTCACAGCAGTGATCTAGTCAAACTAACTGTTGACTAATGAAGAAGTAGCTCTAATATTGTTAGTATCATAACTGACCACAGAAATGCAGCATTCGACCCTGAGTGTCAAGTAAAATCTGTTTGTTTTAGAATCTATTCACAGCCAAAACTCTGTTACACCATGTTCTTTGGTTAAATTTGTGCAAAGGTGTGCTAACCCACACTTACACTGATAACAAGCCGACAGGAAATAAGGCACTTATCAAATAGTTTCATCACCTACCGACACGTGATCCCCATGTACTTGCCGTCTTAGGGAGTTTTCCCGGTGTTCCTTGCGTTGATGAAAGCCATCCCGTGAGTTCTGAAGTGCGTGGTCAGATCCGTTGCCTTCTCAAACTGTTTGCCACACACCCTACAGGCCAGTGTGCCCTCCTCTTCCTTACCCTGAGCCATGGAGGATTGGAAGGAGGGCGATGCTGGTGCAGAACCATCCAGAGAGTTCTTGTCATCATGATTCCTGCTGTTGCCAGGAGAAGTTGCTGGGTGCACGCCGAGGGATTGCTGGTTGTCAGTGGATGTGTCTCTCACTTTATGGGTGATGAAGCGATGGCGTGCCAATGAGGAGATGGATGTGAAGCAGGCCCCACACTGCAGACACTGCTGACCGCCACCCTCCGTCACTCCTCGCCGGTGCTGGCTGATATGTTCCAGGAAGGATGCCTGGTCCTCAGTGGTGAAGCCGCAGGGGGCACAGCGGAACCCAGACTCAGGGGGGGAGTTGAGGGCAGAGGAGGAGGGCCGCAACTTCTTCACTGGAGTCACTTCATCTGCGGATTCTTGGTCCTGCTCCATCTTCACAGCTCCCCTCGGTCTGCGGCAAGCTCCCGAACTGCCGTCATGTTCTGAGGAACTGTCGGCCTCATCTCCACCTCCCTGTGACCAGAGGCAGCCGACTACAGTCAACAACATCTTAGTAAAAATCTGACATGTTTGAATTCTTGAAAGAGAAGAGTGGCTTACTGTCCCTGTGTTCTGGCTCACTGAGTCCATGCTGTGTCTCTGCTGAACATGTCTCTCCAACATCGCTCTGCTGCTGAATGTGTTCTTACCATCACTACAGAACCTACACAACACACAGGCACACAATAGAAATGTCATCAGTCCAGTTTTTATCACAAGAAGTCAGCATAGCATACCATTAACATCACCATAATAACGTCTTCGTATGGTATGTCAAAAATCATAAATTAGTCATATTAGAGTATCGCATAAATTGTCTAATTGTATAGAATCCCATAAAACAGGTCATCAAAATGTCCCAAAAATGTAAAACACAAAAAAAGTAAGACAGATAAAAAAATGTCCTGTAGTATGTCATAGTATAGTATGCTAAAGAATGTCATAAAGAAGTCATAGCATAGTACTCCAGAAAATTTGATTTAAAAAGTCATAGATTAATATGTCATTTTATTTAAAAGAAACGGCATAAAAGGTCATGGTATAGTATGTTGTGTAAAGCCATAAAGTCATAGTACAGTATGCATCTAGAAAGTCAAAGTCATCATATAGTATTTATATAGTATAATGTACCTTAAATAATGAAAAGTCATAGTCATAAAGAATATATCTATAATCGTACGTCATATAAACCTTTCTAAATAATAAGTTTGTATTGCAATAATTAATAATCATGTAAATCTGGGGTTGACTGTGACCCGCCGGGGAGCACCGTAACCCTCATCGAGTCGGGAGGAGGGGCCAACTATTAAATTGTGTATTAATCATACAGAAATCAGAAACTCACTGGCAGCGAAAGCAACGATTCACCACTTTGTGTTTGTCTCTGATGTGACGTCTCAGACTGGAGGTGGTGGTGAAGGAGCTCTCACACTTGTTACAAGGAAACTTCTTCAGATTCTACACAACACAAACATGTACAGCTGGATATAAGAACAAAATGAATGGAGTCAATTTATACACGGTAGAGAGCAGGGTGTATGGCCAGACCTTGCTATGTTGTTCTGCCATGTGGATAATGTAGTCTTCCCGTTCTGTGTAGCGGGCATGGCAGGGTGCACACCTCCACCCTGAGGGCGTCTTCTTCTTCTCCGTCTTCACTTTCTCTTCATCCATCCATTCCTCTCCATCTGAGCTCTCCAGCTTCACTGACGGCCGTGAATTAGAGGAAGCAGGTGCAGGTGAAGGCAACGGTTGTTTTAACGTTGGAGTCTTATGGGCCTGAGGAGCAGGGGGAAAAGGGTGACGTTATAAGGCTGTCTCTACACAAACTGAACTGAGAGACACTTCATGAGCATGCATGTACCTTGAAATGGTCCAGAAGGGAATTCCTCTGAGAAAACAACTTGGTGCACTCAGGGCATTTAAACACGTGTACCTTCTGATTGGTCAAATGACTGTCAAAGTGGACGTAGAGCAGGGACTTGTTTGTAAAAACTGTGTCACACATGACACATTTATAGATTGACCTGTAAAAGGATTTAAAAAAGAAATAATTGAAAGGAAAGCATTTGTTTTCATGAGGAAAAATCTGTGTGTACATGGTAATATAATATATACATTGTCTGTCCGTCAGTGAGCGTTGGATGTTGGGCACTGATGTGGTTCTGTATGCTGGGAGCAGATTTGAAAGCCATTGGACAGCTGGGACATTTGTGGAACATATCACAATGAGCCTGTTGGATGTGAGACTTCACTGCGTTCAGGCCCCCAAACACCACAAGGCAACTGGAACATCTGCAGAGAGAAGGAGTTTATAAATGGCAGACACAAGCGGGAAACATGGGTGTATAACAAATCATTTATGTGGGTTTCCAAAAAAATATCACACCTGTATCCGATGCGGCGGGAAAAGTGTAAACAGGTCTCGCCAAGGTGTGTCTGAAATATGGGTTGCTTGGCGGTGCCCCCACACTCTGGGCAGACGTGTGGTGGGCAGCTTTGGTGGATGCGTTGATGAGCTGCTGCACTGCAGCTGTTGGGCAGGAGCATGGGAGGAGAACACTCTGTGCATGACTACAGAACAACAGACAGGAAAGGAAGTGTCAAAAAAAGGAATTAAGTCAGGGTTCATTTTCATATTGAAAAAACAATTCAAGTTATTGTTCTTTTCCCCTCAAACTCAAAAGACTCACAATCGTTTGTGCTGGTTTGATTTCTTGGAAATGCTCGGCCACCTCTTCTTTGCTGTGAAGCTGAGCCTGACACTCAGGACATTTATTACTAGTGTAATGCACTGCCTCTGCTTTCTTCTTGGACACCGCTTGTTGAACCTGGGGTGTCGGGTTTGGGGTGGCCTGGTCTGAACAAAATGACAAAAGAGACAGAAAAGGCACATCTCAGCAATCAGTGAGGAATATGCAAAGAAACATAATCATTAGTGGTGTAACAGACCGTAGTTAATCCGTCTGGATCCCCCACTATGTTTACACATGCACATGAACCCTGGATTAATTAAACCGTTTAACCATCATCATGTGAATTTGTTAGGAATAACAAATTGACATTGACATTGGTGAAGATGAGGATTGGGCGAAGGTAGATTATAACGTTATTATGGAGTGTCATTTTTGGCAAGAAACTTGAATAAAAACAGTAAATACAGTAAACAGTAATATAGTCAAAGCAGTACCGCATGGATATTAGAGGGAATTATGACCAATTTAATTTCCTAACTCTAGCCCTAAACAGCTTATAATACATAATAAAAACTACTAATGACAAGGCTTTTTTAATCAATCATTCCTAATCAAACCAATTTGTGTGTTTTTATGCAAATACCCACTATAGATGACTACAGCAAAAGTGAAAGGATAACGTTTCAGATTTTTGACAGTTTATACTAACATTTCAAGGATATTAGTGTTCGAAAACAGCTGCTTAATAGCTGTTTGTTTTTTTTGTAATTTAAACAGAATTAAAAATGATTTATATCGGCTGATAAGGCTCATCGATGATCGATAATCAGTATTGGTGGCAACCAACACCTTGAAAAGGAACCTCGGAAAGTTATATTTGCTGCCCCTTTTTTTCTAGTGATCTGATCTATGAATGAAAACCGTGATACAATCCAAACCATCAGTTTTGTGATCAGTTGCAACCCAAATAATCACACACAGGAATCCCATCCAAAAAGGACATCTATGGAGCTGAGACAGAACCAACCAGCTGCTGTGGGTTCCTGGTGGCCAATCATCTGCTCCACAGGTACAGGTTTCATGACCAGGTGTGAACACTGCATGATCAGGCCTTTCTCCTTGTGCTCTCTGGCGTGTAAAAGCAGGCTGCACTTGTTGTAGAAGGCTAACCGTTTAGCGCAGTGATTACAGGTCACCTCAATCCTCAGCGAGCGCCGATCGTAGTGACGGGCCAAGCTCTGCTTCAGGGCAAAGGCATCACCGCACTCCAAACAGCGGTAACCCTGCAGGGGATCAGACATTCACCGTTTTAGACATGGGAAATAGTATGAAATAGAACTATGTAAAACCATCCGTGAGCTTGTCATGAAATAATGATTAAATAGACCCATTAAGCCTTGTTTAGTTAGAGGAATTCAGCCTGCAAGGAACATTATTGTTCCTTGAAAACGTTTTAACAATGACACAATGTTCATAATTATATGAGTTATACTGCACACGTCCTCGTCCTGTATATTTATTATTCTTTATCCTCCATCTTTAACAGTTGGCCTGCTGTTCATGACCAGATTTAACTTTAAATGCTAAGCAAAACAGCTCCATCAACTAGATCTACTGTTAATGATCATTTTGATTACCGATTAACTGCAAATTCTTTTCTAAAATAATCAATTTGTTGTTTTCACCGTAAGTTGTCAGAAAATAGTGAAAATGTCCATCAACATTTGTTTAATGTCATGCCCTAAAAATGCTTGTTTGATCAGATAAACACTCCAAAACCCCAAAACATTCAGTTAACTATCATTAAATAAATCAACTAATTGTTTGAGTTCTGTACACAATGACGGCTTACCTGTGCAGGGAGAGGAAGGCCCCACTCCGCAGGAAGAGGTGAGCTCAGATCTGGTTTATAACTGGGCAGAAGGTTCTTGTTGTTGAGGATCTTGTTGAAAGCTTCTACCAGGTTGGTCTGAGTCTTGGATATGATTGCCCCCGTGCTGTTAACTATGGTGGCTGGCCTGCTGCTACTTTGAGGCGTAAGCAGAGGTGAAGGTGCAAGTGTCGTCCCACTGTTCAGGGTTTTCTGACCCAGGCTGCGAGGGTTTATCCCACCTGGGGTGACTCTGGGAGCGGAGGCAGAGATGGAGGGCAGGGCTGCAGTTTTGGTGACGCTTACAGCTGTGGGGGAAACTTTAGGCTTTGCGTCCACTGCAGTTTTGTCTTTGACCCTACTGGCACCTTCCAGCGTTGCAACACAGGCATCCTGGAGCATCGCCATTGCAGGCAATGCAGATTGGTGTGAAAACTCCCTCTTGGATCTTGGGTTATGACAGTCTGGTGAAGGTTTTGAACCATTTACACCCTTGGTAGTGACTCTTCCACTTCTTTCAGGGGTAACACCAGTCCCAGTCCTTGTGATGCCACCTGCAGGAATTTTGATTTTAACTTTGATGGGACGCAATGGAGACGTTTCTGCAGCAGTCACAGGATCCTCAGTGCTAGCACCACAGCTCTCCTTGTTTAAATTGTCTCCATCTCTAGCCACCTTTTCACTCAGCTCCTCTTCTTTAGGCTCAACTTCCATGAGCTCCTCTTGGTGAAGGAAGGATTTCTGGTTTGCCATTGACTGGGCTGAATCAGGGCTGCTGCTTCTCTTGGGAACTACAAGACCTGTCTCACTAGGAGGTGGGCTCTCAGGCGAGTCCCTCTCATCAATCACATGCTCTGGGTATTTCTCCATTTGGGCTGATACAGAGCCCGTGCTGAGAGAGGGGAGGCGGCCCTGGGGGAAGCACGGTTGAGGAGCCGTGGAGTGAGAACTGGGGGTGGAAGATCGTCCCTCCTCCTCGTGTTGGGGTTTAGGCTTTTCAGGTGCCAGAGAAAGCAGACGAGGAGGATGAGAAACTAGCAGGGAATGGGTTTCAGGAGACCCTAGAAGCTCAGACTGTATTTTTGATCTGCGTTTAAATTTGGGAGGGGAGGATATTACAGACTCCGGGCTCTCCTGGATCACCAGCGGACTTCCTAAGTCTGGCTCTGAATCCTCGTCATCTGAGTGCATAACTTGCTTAATATTAGCCTTAAAATTCCCGTTTTGTGGTAAAGGGGAGGATGATGGATTACTGAGGAGACCCGTTTCCTCCTCCTGTGGGGAGTGAGGAGGAAGGTGAGGACTGACTGAGTGTGGGGACAGAGGAGTTGAGGACTTAGGCCCAGAACTAGTTGAAGAGTGGAAGTAGAGGAGGGGCTTTGAACTGTTCATGTGCTGGACTGATCCAATCTCAACTCCTTTATCGTTCTCACCCTCATTAGCATTCAGTGTGGACCTCAATGGTGAACAAGGGTGCCATGGCTCTGCGTTGGACTGTCCCTGATGCCTGAGGGCAGATGCCCCGAAGCCATTAGCAATCTGGGGATCCACAGAGGCATTGGTGGGCATTTTGGGAACAAGCTGTGAGGTGAGGTCATCCACAGTGACAGACTTCTCCTCTTCCAAAGACTCGGACCGTACTGTGTTCTTCACAATAACACTGACCACCGGCGGGTCACTGTGTGAGGCAGGAGGGCAGGGAAAGCATGAAGGAGACCCGCTCTCCCCGTCATCTGCGTCGGTCCCAGCCTCATCACGGTCCTCCTCTGGGCTCGACTGAATCGCCTCTTTGGCATCGATGTCAGGAATGTCAAAAGCTGCCAGCAAATCATCGAAGTCTGGGGTCTTCATGTCCCCCATTGCCAGCACAAGGCTCGAAACCTACCGGGGCAAAACATGAGTCCAAGCAATATGACGTTAATTTAGTCATGACCCGTAGAGACAGTTGAACTGCGAAAATGTATTTCGTATCTTAATAAATGTGACACTTGGCATCACAAGAGGTTCTAGAGTGTTCGGTTTAATAAAAATAATACGATTTATTAGTTATTAATCTGCTCCAGAGTTAACTGCTGCAAAAAGAAAACATGTGTAAACGAACAACCTTCGCACATTAAACTTAACTGTCAAGCTGCAACAAGTGCTTCTTGCTGCTAACAGCTAGCTAACTTTAGCATTTAACTAGCTGGCGTGCTAACGTCAACCGCCCAACCGTCCCCCCACGTAGTCAAAAAATAAACAGTTTAGCTGGATACGTGTAACACTCAGCGGACGTGGTGCTGCTATATTTTATGTGTGATGTGTGTTGTGCTCTCTCTAGCTCAAGTTTAAACTGACTCGCGTGTGTTTAATCTGAGTTACCTGCTAGTTAGCGACGCTGGTTCCTGACTTTCCTCTCGGACGCACAAGTTCCTCGTCAACAGACGCGACAGAGACTTCAGAGTCCAGAGAGTTGAGTGTCACGCAAAGTCAGCCGTAAATAGTAACATTTAAAACACTATCTCAGAAAATACACTTCTTCGTTTTGGACAGTGGTGTAGATAGATTACAGATTACAAATAAACGTCATGCATTTATAATTATTATTTATATATTTATTTATTTATTATAAAAGTATTATCATCACAATATACTTAAAAATACCAAAAGCAAAAGTAATGATTTTGTAGATTTGCCCATTTATAGATTGTGAATATTGATGTATATTGATGTATTAAATTGTACATCACTTTATTATCCTAACCCGGCCAGTTTTTTTTTTTTTTTTTAAATATCATTATTTGCTTGCAGATTATATTTTGTGATCTTAATCAGAATCAGGTGAGTAAGTAGTAACTAAATCAAACAAACGTTTTGGAGTAGAAAGCAAAATACTTGCCTCTGAGATGTAGTGCAGTACAAAGTAGTATTAAGTAGCAGAAAAGGAAATAGTCAAGGAAAGCAAAAGAGTCCCCAAAATTACACTAAAGTACAGGACATGAAGACATTCATTTACCAGTAGTTACTTTACAGTTTTGTGAATCTATAAATTGGAGAACTTGCTGACAAACTTAAAACCAATTAAAAAAAAACTTTTTGTTTTCACATATAAATAGTAACACAATCTATTATTTTTAATCGAGTATTGAGCAAGAAAATGTATACACTGATGTTTCTCATTCTCAAAAGAGCCATATGAAAACATTTCAGCATAAGACAAAGGTCTCCCCTAGGCTGTGCTCATTTATGTACATGATGCGCCTTGTATTACTGTTTTGTTTAATATCACCCAGTAATATTAATAACAATATTGCCATCTTGCATTTTTAAATGGAAGTTTAACTGGTGCTAGCTATTTAATAGCACTGGCGTTCGTAATTTTCAATAAAACACCCATTGATTTCCTAAAATGGTCTAACAATTTGAATACATTGCAAAGCATCAGATAGTGTCCAACTTGTATTCTGTAAATTTATTGAGGAAATCAGCCCATGTTACTGAGTAGTTATATTAGAAAAGATTCAAAAGAAAGCATTTCTGCTGAACACACAAATGAAATCAGAATAGGCCTTTGACCTGAAAAAATAAACAAAAGCTTGTTTACAGTTTACACAGACACATTAACAAAAAAAGAAATTAACAAAACGGTTCTGTATGGATGAGAGTAATAACACTACTGTGAATAACACATGTGGTGCAATTCTCAGGTCTTTTTTATTTGTCATATATTAAGTTCCTTTCTTTGGGTGTTCATTTCTTTTTCTCCTCATCCTTTTTGTTGTCAGGTTTAGAGCCCGTCTGGGAAGCCAGAGAGCCCATGGCGTTGCGGATGGCCTCATTGTTGGGGTCGACTCCAGGAAGGTTTTCCAGGACACTCTGAAGAAACTCTGGGTCCTGCATGACATCGTAGTCCTCTTCATCCTGGAGACAGAACATTAACATTTTTAACACACTTCAATCTGATGACAAAGACAAATCTTAAATTAAAAAAAGGCCTGTGGTTACCTTAGCCTTACTGGAGTCCATGTCTGCTCCTGTGTCCATGTCCTCGGCACCAAATTCTGCAAGAAAAATACAAATGAAATGTTGTTTGAGTAGGACAAATTTTGGTCATTTTGGCAAACACATTTGGACACTTTGAACTGTATCCAGTATGTAATTACTACCAAAATTATAACATAATTAGGTGTGTTATCTTAAGTAATAAGAGGAATACGGTGCTTGTACTCTCATGTAGGATTCCGTGTACATAGAATACTGTGTCCACATTTACAGAATGCTGTAAATATGGACCTTAGACTAGAACAAACTATTATTACACATGAGTAGGGTATATGGGAACTTTTTTCAAGCTCCGAAGTCTCTATCAGAAATGTTAATGCCAATCCAAACAGACCAATAACCTTAATTTCAACAACACCAGGTAATCATTATCCAAATAGGCAGTTAGATACACACACACACTTCTACAATCAATCTTACTTACTGTAATTAAAGGCAGATATAATCTATATTCTGGAGTTTGACCTTCCCTTACTTCAGATTCAAGAATACAAGTAAAAGACATACAAGGACACCTGCAAACCAAAAGAAGGTCTCTCCTGCTTCCTCTAACATACCTTGAACAGGATTTTATATTGTGGATGTGATGCGTACTGAATCTCAGCTTGTATAAAAAAAAGGTTATCAATTCTCCTGGCCAGGGAAATTTCAGAAAATTAAAAATCCATATTTAACCTGCTCCTTCTCCCTGCATAGACATCTGCAGAGCATAGGCAATCTGTTCATCCTCTGTCATGCGGCTGAAGTCTGGTAGAGCAGGTGTGGATGACTCTGTATGGGGAACAGACATCTTCAACAGGGCATCCTCAGACTCTGCAAGAGAAAAAGAGAAAATAATGCGGTGTGAGCACACCCATGTTGAGAGCTACAAACCCTCTACTGAAGAGCGATGGGCAGAAATTGTCATCCGTCGTAGCCAATCAAATAGTTGGGACATTTTTCTCACCGTCTGCAGCAGGAGAGGAAACACCAGCTTCAGCAGCTGATGCAACAGCAGCTCTGCGAGCTTCATCCTCCTGTCGTTGTCTCTGCTCCTCCATAGACACTCTCAGAGCCTGAGGAGGAGATGAGAGAGGAAGAAAACAGGATGTAGCATTACACAAATATACCATGAAAAAGAGATTTAAAAAAAGGTTGTTGCAAAGAAAACGTCAATATAGAATAAGACAATAGAATAATCCAGAAGATTTTAGAGTCAAAAGACACGAAAGGTTGTGATTACAATGAACTACATAAACAACACACTTAAGTGACCTATCGTTAGCGTTCCCATGCTCTCTTACCAAGGCCAGCTCTGGGTCCGCGCTAGGATCCACACCAAATTCAAAGTCACCGGCACCCAGGCCCAACACTGCACCTCCCTCTCCAGCCAGGATGGGGGAGGACAGCAGTGCATCAGCTAGACTGGGACCAGGTGGGACTGTGACCAGGTGGGAGCCTGCTCCCTCTTTGCCATTCAGTGTGTTGATGAAGGCCGTGAGCTTCTCTGTGTTCATCTCCTACAGCAGTGAGAAAGAACGAGGGTAAACATGTGGGCCGGACAACAGCTTAGACACACACACACACACACGAGCACATTTGGTTTTCAAGATGTATATTGTGGAGCATTGATGGACAAATACCTCCTCTCCAAAGTTAATGACATCCACATTGACCTTTTCCTTCTTTAGACGCTTTGCCATTTTGACCAGCTAGAACAAAATAAAATACTTCAGTGACACATAAAATACATGTTTAAACCACAAATAATAGCTATTCTCTTCAAGCCATATTCTATGCCTTTCTCCACTTTACTCAGCAATGTTATCCAGATAACTTAATCCTCCTTTTTGAGGGAGGCTTCAGCTGTTGACCGAAAATGGAATGGTACAATTTGCAGGGGAGAAAAGTAGAGAGGCTTAGCGTGAATAGTTACAGGTTAGTATTCAATTTGATAATATTATAGTGTATAGAGGCAGCAGTGTTTAAAGTTTACTCGAGTGAACACATTAACATATGTCCGAACATAGCTCACTTCTTTTTCGTTGTCTTCCACTGGGCTGCCAACAAATGCAATAATGCGCATTTTGTGGTTTTTGCCCTGTCTGTGCTTCAGCGCCAACTACAGAGAGAAACATAGCAAAAAACAGAAAACTTATAAAAGTGACAAAATGCATTTATGTGACAAAAAGAAAATAGATCTTCATGGACATTTTGCCATGCAAAGCACAGGTGTTAAATACTTTAATGGCACTTAAGTATTAGTATTTTGCACTCTGTATCTTAGCACTTACTCTGTTGTATATCAGTTACGGGTAAAATAAGCAATTGGCGTGCTTGAAACTTGAAAACCTTACTGTACTGATAACAACATACTGCTGCACTTTCTTCTGACAAATGTACTTATTGTAAGTTGCTTTGGATAAAACTGTCTGCTAAATGCCCCAAATGGAAATGTCATTAATGAAATCTGCATTGCATTTAGATAAGCACGTTCTTTAATTAACCTCTCCATATGTTTTAATGTTCCTAATTTTGACTTCACACATTCATCTACTCCATTATTTTCCTGCAGAAAGAACAGGAGAAGACTCGCTGTGTCATGAGAATCACAAACTCACATGTGCAACCCTGATGCCGGTGCAGAAGCTGATGTTTCCAATAGGCTGCACAGCATGCAGCTTGGATAGTATCCTGCCAGTGTCTGGAGTCAGTGTGGTCAGCACCTCACAGTTGCTGCACGGGGACGCAGCACAAGTGTTATTCTATTAACATATTTTGAATGCCAGTAAACTTATTCAAGCACTCTGCCTCTTACTTTGCCATGGTGATGAGGCCCACGTTGTTTTCTGGGTTGGTACGGGTCTTGGAGTGACAAACAATATTAACTGCGTCCTGCTGAGCCTGCAGCCTGGTGGGCAGGAAGTCTCCATTGCGCATGTACTCACTATTGTCCACACTAACAACAACAAAAAGCAGTGTTAAGAATGTAAAATCACACAGATTGGACTATTATTGGTATAGGCCAACAATTATATAATGATCTAATAAGAATATTGTATATGATGTAAACGGGGCAGCCACTGACCGAAGTAGTTCATAACATAAAAAATGATTAATACATGTTTTCCTATGTAAATTGAGACTGATGGTTGGACAAAATAAATCAATATAAACACGTTGCGTTTGGAAAACGTGATAAAAAATGGAACTATTTTCGGACGTTTAATAAACAAAATGAATAACCTGATGCCATACAATGGAAACTAATGCAACAGCCCTGCAGTACTACTACCTATGAAAAACGGTGTTATTGTTGAACATTGTGTAACATTGTTCTCTCTGAATGCACCCTAAATTGACAAGCAACGTCTATGTGACAACTGACTTTTGTTAGCTAGCTAATGCTAAAGCGTCAGTCAAAGCTATTTTTATTCAACTTGAGGCGCAAGATAAATCCATAAATGTAACATTGCAACACCTATTACACTGGCTGGCGCGAGTAAACATATAAAGTGTTAAAAGGCTATGAGGTGATTGAAAAGGCGTTTGTCAGTTGTGTGTTGGAAGCTCCTGCTAGCTAACGTTAGCTCGGTTATGGAGTGACTCAGGGAATAGCTTGAGCATCCTAAACCCCAAACGAGACTAATTCACTGCAAACAAGTCTCGGACGAATAACATAAGACGCATAATTAGTATAATAAAATTATAACAAATTTTGAATAAAGTTAGTCCTCTCCATTTTCAACTTTAATCATATTTCTTATTCCTTACCAGACCATAGTACTTTCGAGCACCATCTTGATGTCTGTGGTTTACTACGTCATCGTGAGGGTTTATGGGTAATGATGTTTTTTATTATTTCTTTTGTTTTGAAAAAAGAAAAAACACTAGTAGGCCTATGTATTTCATACGTTATGATAAAATGCTACGGAGGCTTAATACCCCTTTTAAAATGTTGGGATACAATAAGTGCTCAATGTTTGAATGAATCCATACTCATAAAAACGACCAGCCCATAATAATAATCATCATAACTTCTTCCTCTACATGTCTTGCTCTGTGGACCAGTGGTGTGCACATCCTCTCAAAGCCCAGTAGCAACAATGAAAAAGGGGCATTTATCGGGGTGTGCATGCAACATGACAACAAAGCAGAAGGACAGTGTTTGTTCAATGAGAATAATAAGATATGTCTAAATGGGCAAGTCTCTAATAGTGAAGACACACACACACACACACACACAAAAGGACATCTGTGTATACAGTTTTACCACAGGTGTTCACATGTGAGAAATACTGTCAGTGTCCTGTGAAAAAAATATTTTATAGGACAAACATGCATCATGCAAGAATCCATACATATGCCCCTTGAGATCCCAAAAGAGCTCTATTTATCCTGTGGTTGGGTAATAGTCCACAGTCCTCGATGATGAAAGCAGATCAAACAAGCTCTCACAGATAAAAACAGTCCGATATCTTGAAATGGGGGCATTGTAGAAGCTGACACATCCAGGCCACAAGGTAAAACATACTCTATACATCTCAAACTTAATCGTTTTTTACTCTTTTTTCCATCACAACTCAGAGTTTTCAGATTCATTTTCAAGTGGTTTGCTACATGCATCTCATATATGTATCTGTTGATTTGTTTAAATTCACTGGCATAATTATTAAATATTATAATAATATTATAATATAATAATCATAATATCAATTGAATGAAGTGATATTTATTAATTTGTTGATGGAAAACACTGTATAAGTTTACTTCCCTTTATAAATAAAAAGTAAAGAAAAAAGTATAGAGCTTAGAACCTGCAGATGCTGCCAAATGGTGTTGAAGGCATTAATGAGTTAAAGTGATGGTATGACCACAAAATTACTGCAAAAACTAACTTTTTTTCACTGAAAATCTGGAAATCTCAGATGCAGAAACTCTTTCTTTTGATGGTGATGTTTGCAACATGTAGTGCAAAACCCCAAGGTATGTCAACCTTTCTTCAATCAACAGCTTGAATACTTCTGTTGGTTTCACTAAAACTTTTTTAGTTAACATAGTCAGTATTCTTGCTTGCTCTGCTCCTCTGAAAGAATGTCTCTTTTGATTTTTGGTTTGATTTTCCACTTGTGCAGATCTGTCTGGCAAAGTGTTTGTCTTCACAAAGGAGAGCATCACAGACTATGTGAAACTAATGACATCTCAAGCCACATTCAGCTCGGTGACTGCTTGTCTCAGGTAACTAGTGGTGTAATCAGAATGCGTCTATGTTTGAAGAATTGTTTGCCCCAGTTTCTCATGGCTGGCACTTCTGTTCAGATTCAAAACAGATCTCAGCAGGAATTATGGGCTCTTCTCTTTGGCTACCTCCACGCATAGCAATGCCTTTGTGATCTTTAAGGCCAATACAGGCAATGTTATCAGGGCTCACGCTCGGGACGGAGGCACGGACTTCCTGTCGTTGTCATTACCGCCAAACAACTGGCACTCTATGTGCACAACGTGGCGCTCTGACAATGGGTTGGCTCAGCTGTGGCTGAATGGCAAGTCGACCATCAAGAGATTCATCCAGACTGGACCCATCACTGGAACGCCCATCACCATCCTCGGCCAAGAGCAGGACACATATGGTGGGGGGTTCGATGCGAGTCAATCATTCATTGGTATGATAACCGAAGTCCACATGTGGGACCATGTGATCCCTGCAGCTGAGATCAAGCGCTATATGGATGGCAAGCACTTCACCCGAGGCAACGTTTTCAACTGGAGAGCCCTGGAGTATGAAATCAAAGGGCAGGTTTTTGTGGATGAGGAATCTCAAATTATGTAACCCGAAACGTTTCTTTTCTTGCCGCTAGTATTTGGTCCTCTCTTGGCAGGTTTGTTATGGTGATATATTCTTTCCATTTTTGTAATCTGTGAGATCATGTGACACCAAGACTTCATTGAAATACTTGAGTGAAATCTGAAAGTATTTGGTAGCACCAGATCTTAGTTAGGGCCTTCATATGTCGGTGAATACATAAGATGAAATAAAAAGATATTTTTCATTTCACTTCATTCACTTCAAATTCTGACTATATTGTGTCAGCCCACTATATAAAATCCAAGCAAAAAATATTTGTATTCTAGGTTTTAATGTTTAAACACAGGAAAAACACCAAAGGTGGTGAATGATATCGCGAGGCACTTATTTGGATAATTCACATCAACAAAAGGGATCAAAACCGAGATTTAGAAAATATGTTTAATCCTTTAAAATCAGACATGAAAACATCACCACCACATAACTGAAACATGGCAGGAGGGACAGGCAGCACATATTGCATGAGAAGGCATTTCCGTGACTCCTATGTACATATACACATTTTATACACAGTAAAAATATAGTAATTGAAGCATAATAGGACAACCAGCAACATTGGCTCGTAAGCCGTGTGGAAACATTCATGTAGAAAAAGTGTGGGAGATTAACAACCCAGAATCATCATGGAGCAAATATATCCATCATATCACAATCTAAACATGAAATATAAAAAGTGAAATTGTCCAAATAGTCCCCCTTCATAGGCAATGCACACTATAAAGTTTCAGACATCCTTCTGTCAGTATACAGTATACGTACAATCATCTAAACATACATTATAACATTTTTATCATTTCAGCCCACAATCATATTAATAAATATACTTCTTAGGGCTGAAATGTGGTAGAGATTGTGGTTCATATATTGCATTACTTCAAATATATTGTAGTGTCTACACTGAGTGCACCGCCCTATAAGCACCGTAGGATGATGTTTCTCTTGTGCCATGGTGTAGTACGTAACAACTGTGATGAGTCTGCATCCAGTGATTACATCGTACCACCCATTAAAAAAAGGTTACAACAAAAAACATCAAAATCCAGGTGTCACAAAATATAATCTGGATTATGGAGCATGAGAACAACGAACTCCTGGAGTGTTTTCTTTGGTGGCTGTTTGACTATCAACCAACTAAATACAACTTCAAATTGATCTGTTTGAAATAATTGACAATAAATTTCAATATATCAGAAATAATTAATTTCAAGTACATCATCCTGATAACACAAAGGTGGTAAATAATAGTCTAAGAGCTACCACCATTGTAGTAAATTTAAATTGAATTTCACAGGAATGTGGAGTTGAATCTTGAAATGTTTCAGGCCGCAAAGTAAACGGATTCTGTGATAAAGACACTATGAATTTGTCAGATACATCATATCAGACTTGAAATTATTTAGGAAAAAAAACCCATCCAGTTTAATAATAAATCCTTAAAACACAGGTCAGCCCAGTGTTATTACCATGTATAACATATCAGCCAATGCAAGGAGTGTGATATAATTTTCATGTCAACTTCACTGGATCCTGAACATTTGCAGGAAATTCCCACTCTTTTCTTTGGTGCCACGGCTGGCTTATAATACAAAAGACTCCTAAATCCTCAACTGTGCATCGATGAACACAAGTAGTTTTCCTTCCTTCTATATTCACAACTCACATGTCCCCTTCTCTGCTGCATAGACCAAATGTGCCTACAAAACATAAACATAAAACAATTCCTTAACTGAGATGATGTCCAATATCTTGAGTGTTGCTACAGTCACTTAGTAGGTGATTCAGATTTCTGTATCAGAAATATATCACAGGGGTAAAACATAATCTGCAGCTTGTTTAGTGTCCTGGACAACATAAAAACACTTTGTGAAAATTAAGCACAATTGTTATGAACAGCCGAGCAAAAGCAGAGTAAGACCACACACGAAAAAAAGGAGAGAAAAAAAAACACACAGATATTAGTTCTACACGTGGTAATTAGTATTGGTCCAAGAGTAGATGGAGGGTCATTTCTGTAACCAGCAGAAACGAATAAAAAGAGACATCCTTAGTGTGTGATGTCGGGAGTTACAGGCTTAGCTGAGCTGATGAACCACAGTGACTGAGCACCTGACATACACGTGACCAAGATGGATTGTACTAGTGTTTGCATTCAAATCTGAAAACCTATAAGCCCTGATTGTTGGTCCAGACATACAAATGGCAGTTTGATGACTTCAGCTGTAGTGATAAGGCATGTTTCACTGTGTTACTACAACACTAACCTGTTAAAATGTCAGTTATACATCACGTTAGAGAAGGGACAAATATATATATAGGCACGGACATGACAGACGAATGACAGTAGCTAGAAATTATTAATTTTCTATGAGCTTAAAGTCGAGCTGAAGTGAACTGTGGCTTTTTATCCCCTTTAGAGCTCATCCCCGGTTATTTATGCAGTTATTTAACAATAAATGCAGAAAAAAAACAAACATACATACATTTCTTCTTAATTTTATATAAAAATCCAATGTTTCTTTCTTCCTGGAAAAGAAAACATGAAGCATGCTTACATCAGCTAGTGCCAACCAATTTCAACCAATATGACGTCTATTTATCAATCAATCGGCACCTTTTAGTGGAGAAGGTTAGAGAAGGTTGTGAGCTCAACGACCAAATCAAATTCCTCCCAACGTGTCCTGCCAGCCTATCCCGTTTCATTCTGAAATATGTCACGGTACGGAACATAGAGACTCTTGAAATGCTGCTTCAGCTCGACTTTAAGACCTTCTTAATATCGCCTTCATTTATCAACATCTACTGTCCAGCAATGCTGTCGACAGCTCTCTTCGTTGTATTTTTTATAGCACACATCGTCACATCAGAGGGGGAGGTTTTCAGGGTTGAACAAATGCGGTCTGCCATGTTAATAAGACACAGTCTATGTAAGAAAAACTTTGTAACATTCAGCAGTGGCGAGATCGAGTTGGATCTCTCAGCAGCACCACCGTAGCCTCCAGCGAATAACTTATAACAAAACATGAGACAAAATGACCATATAGGTCTGGTTTAACCCATCCCTCCGCCGTTTCAAAATCAGATTTCAGACAAATACTGTTCATCCACAAGCAGTAAAAAGAAATGCATACATGATTGCGGAGTCAACAGCAGCAAGTGTTGATTTGAACAAGGACGTCGATAGCTCAGAGCCAGGAGGCTCATGAGGAACGACAACGGGGGAAATGGATGTGCGGGAATCCTAACACGAGCACGAATCATGGAAATGTGAACCCACATGGACTCCACATCAACACCGAGGCAAATATTCACTCCTACAAATGCAGGCATCATGTGCTCTTAAGGGTGTGTTCCTGCTGAAATGCTCTCTGTGCCATCTCACAATCACACGATGACCGTCTCTTCATGGAGAATTTGAATAACGTCACCATCCACTGGTGACTGGGATTTGAACAATATACAAACGAATTATTTTGTTTGTTATGTCATCGACGCATCCTTCTTGTCAACGTGAAGGAAACTATTTGTTTAATCAATGTAATGCTGGCAGAGCTACTAAAGAGCTTCAAAGTGAGGGCCTTAAGCCTTTTCCCCCCCAGGTGTACATAAAGGGATTTAGGATGTCGATGGCTGGGAAAGCTAAAGCCTAACGCATACAGTCGTCTTCTTCATGTTCCCCACCACTGCTTTCGTCGTTGTCACAACCTCCATTGCACCTCGCTGCTTCATCCAACGATTGCTGTATGGGTGAGAAAACAACAAGAGGTGCAACGGAAGGTCCACGGTGGAGGGGTGACTTCCACTCGGTCTCCTTACTTCTACCCACCTCACCTCGTCCAGAAACGCCTCGTCTTCAGATGTCCCGTTTTTTTTACTGGGAATATGAGATGAATGTCAATACCAAGAAGTGTACAACTAATACTGGCTGCTTCAACAATAAAAAAGTATGATTTAATTGTTTAGACTTACAAAACATATGTTGGTCTCAGGTATGATGTCTGAGAGTGAAATTACGTCTTCGCCTCCAGACAGGTTGCCTGAATTATCGACAGCTCCTTCTGCCCCCAAACTGAAAATACGAGAAAAAAGAAGAAAAAATAAAAAAAATTAATAATTTCTTCACTCTGATGAGGCCGTAAGTTCATGACCGATCATTGCCTTCTGTACCTGTAATGGTCAAGCTCTGTGTTTGCTGACTTGTGCACTTCCACGCCGACAGACCTACGGAGAAACATCAGAGCGAAGAAATTTAAAACGGAGTGTGAAAGTGGAGGAAGAAGAAAAGATCATGCAGTATTATCATGGCGATACTTTACCGTAGGGGAGGCGAAGTGGAGACAACTCCTGTGCTGCCTAGTGATGAAGTGGATAGGTTGGCCTCGTAGTCAGCAGGGTTTTCTCCCAGCGGAGGGGTCCTCGGAACAAGATCTGGTCTGCCCGACTGCATGCCTGATAACAGAGTATCATTAGGAAACCAAATTACAACACCATCATCTTATCTGAGCCATGACAAAAATGGATCTACTTGTGACATCTCAGTTCTCACCACAGTCTGCCTCTGAATCTGTGCTTTTAAAGTGGCTGTGGTAGACGAGTCTGGAGTCCACTGCTGACTGTCCTGTTGCGTGGGAGAGTGGGGTGGGAGCTCCCAGGGTGGGGGCCCTCCTGAGACCTCCCTGACCTCCACCGCGACTCTTCTTAGATGGTGATGGTTTTACTGCAGAAGATGGAGGACATAAAAGTAGAAATTATCAATACGGCCACCTAGAGTTTGCATCCCTGGGATTTCTTTGCTGTCAATGCATCAGACTATTAATTGGCGTCGCCTTAATAATACACACATGTGATAACTTACGTGGAATTTTCTTGAACACTGTGTTGCACATGAACTGCTGGAAACGATCTGCATAGAAGCCGGGTCTGTGAACTGAAACTGTGTCCTAAAGTGGTAAAAAAAAAAAAAAGAAACAGAGTCATTAGATACTAAGACAATGTTATCATAATGGTCCTACAAACAACAGTACCTGCTATTTCTTTATTGATTGCGTTTGTATTGTAACAACTATTGGTTAGTTTCCCATTTTTTTTTTGTTAATCAAGTAAACTAGTGAAAATGTATAATGTAAAATGCTGTTAATCCACTTATCAATTCATTGACTAACTGTTTCGTTGTAATTTATAGACATGCATGATTCGTAGTTTAGCTTTATAGAATATAGAGTAGTAATATAGAGTTGGCTCTTACCCCATCGTGGACCAAGGCCTTCCAGGAGTGCTCCAACTTCTTAATAAACCTAAATAATAAGACATAATAGAACTATTTACTGGAAGCTTTATAAAAAGGAAATGTTGGTGGGAAGCTTGCTCATGAATCCAGAACGAATGTTAATTCAAGAAACTGATTTGGCTGCTCTGAACAAACCTGTAGGACTGGAGGATGTCAATGATGCCGATATAGATCAGCAGCCTCTCTCCTCTAGTATTACGAGATGGAATACCGCCCATGCTGGAAGGACAACGCAAGAGAAAAAAAAAAGGAGGCAGCAGATAATTTAATCATCATGTGTGAGATGACACTCATTAGTTCAAGCTCTGCTTGTGGTCAACTAAGCAGTGACTCACTGATCTTCTGAATCCAAAGCTCCCTTCCCTCGAGCCTCCCCCTGAATGGACTCCATGGCAGTACAGTACAGACTTTTCTGAATTTGTGGCCGGCGCTGATCTGGGGTCACTGCTCCCTCCGACGCCCCACTGTCACCGGAGTTTCCCCCGCTACGTTCCCGCTCTCGACTTGCCTGGTCCATGTTGTGAATGCCCATCAACAGACTGTAATCCATGATCTTGAAACTCTGCAACAGCTACATAAAACACAGAAATATCATAAATGGAGTTGACATGACCATCAATCCCTCATGTCTTAACATTCACAGCTTCATAGACCCACAACACCATTGTCATTATTTGTTATTTGCTTGCTTTGATGGTTGGTGGTTGACAGTGACAAGGAAGTGGAGGTGAACCTTCACAATATGATATATTGATGTATATACGTGAAGAATATTTTTGTATGGTGGAGGGCATTAATGCCCTAAATGAGGTGCATTTGCACTATAAATAAAATATTGATTTGGCCTGTCCCCCATTTGACAATGCTATACAATAAACATAGCAGGGGTTTCTGATAATTATGATGAAGAAACTGGTACTTATACAACAAACTTTGGGTGAGATAAAAACAAGCAAAACCAACAGCAAATCAGACAGCAATTAGCTTGCGCAGTGGTAGACCCAGTGAAAATAACAAATTGACAGAGAGTGGTCATTGGCGGTGGTGAGAAGTCGATTTATACCACTGTCATGTAAATTTAAGTGGGCTGGAGAAATAAAAGTAACAGTGACCAAAAATCAACCACCAAGACAGATTAGCCTCCAATAGAAACATATATTTTGGATATAATATGCAGCCTTTGTTATACAAGTTGTTTGGCTTTCCCAACAGCAATAAATCAACATTATACACAACATGATAACATCCTGTTTTAACTGCAATGATGAATGCCACCAGTCTCGTGTTGATTTGTTTCCAATAAGCTTAACTACCTGTTGCATAGTCAAACTACTTGCAGAATATCTCAGATGTGTGAGGTTTTTTTACATGCATCAATTTGGTAGAAAATACAGTCTCTTTAATGAGAGGGCACTTAGGAATTCTACTACGTTTCCACATATTGTAACAATGCACACAAATGTGTCCTGAGAGGCTTGAATAAAAACCTAATCAAGTCAATGAAAAACAAGCGTCTCCGTGACTCACCAAACAGTCCCTCTGAATAGTCTTGCACAGGGCATTGTAGTTGTCCGCTTCCAGCAGCAGACCATCAGGCAAGTCCTGGATAAAGTCCAGGTCTTTGTGAATGGGCACGGCCTTTTCTCTCTCCTTAGGGGAAGCTCGTCTCTTATAGGTGGAGCCCTTCAAGTCGTATTTGAGGTGCATGGGGATGATCCGAGGCAGAAGATTGTTCATCACCACAATACGGATATTCTTACCCCCTGCCTGAACGCAATACAGGCCGTAGAACTTGGGCAGCAGGGTGCGCTTGTTTTGGTTTATGTTCTGGAAGGGAGAAGGAATGTGGAAAACGGATATATAACTCACTTAAATTAGAAATTATACACGCTCCCACTTTCCCTTATGTTTATTCGTTCGGCTCACCATGAAGTATCCAGGCAGGAGCTTCTGAAGGAACTCTGCCTCTTTGTGTTGAACAGTCTTGATGATGAACTCGTCATCACTGGAGACATAGAAGACGGATCCGCTGGCTCCGGGGTTAGACAACTCAATCAGTCCGTCGTTACACAGAGAATACTTCAAGAGGAAGAGGACTCGGGATTATTATTTAATTGAAACAAACAAAACAGTCACTGAAGGCATTCAAAAAAATATTGTAAACATGGCAGTGGTGTATGTACTGACCAGGTAGTCATCTGGGCGAATGCCGAAGAGTTCTCTGAAGTAACGAAATGCAATAGGAGCATAGGTCTTAAAGCGAAAGTCAGTGTAGTGGTGAGCAGGAGTCAGGTTACTGCCTTCACTGAAAATCCAGGAAAAAGAGAGACCCAAAGGCCATTAACTACATTAAATTAAAAAAAGACACACATTCACAATGTATATTCAACGACAACTGTTATCAACCTTGGGAAGAAGATGCTTTCGACCACCACAAAGTCCTGCATGAGAACATCCCTCTCCGCCTTTTGGCTTAAGCTGCCAACCGTGTGAGTGATGCCCAGCTGGATGGCGCCTTTTAGGGCAGATGACGTGGTCTAGAGTTCAGAGGTCAGAGAGTAAAACACATTAAGTTACCTCTGACTTTTGCTGTTTGAATCAGTATTCATGGAACGTCTAGTGAAAGGAATCCCCAAACTAATTTGAGAACATTATCACCAAACCCCTTTTACACTTTTCACCTCTGCTGCTTAGTGTTGTGGGTGTCCACTGGTGTCACCGGCCCCCACCCTGTTCTAACCTTTTTATAGGTGGTCTCTCCTGTGGTGGTCTCAACCCCCCGGTGTCCGATAGTCTTCTTCATACTCTGAGTTGTACCTGAAGAGCCTGGCATCTGAGGAGAGGGACAGAAGGAAAACACTAAATATGGTCTGGCTTCTGGACAGTAGAACAGTCTCTGATTTCTAAAGTGTATTATGATGCTTGAACTCTCTAAGCCTGTTCATCTACCCTCCCGAGGGCTGAATGGATAAATTATGTTTTGCTTGGGAGTCGACATAAAACAGAGGTATTTTGGCAATTTAGTATCACAATGTCTGACGTCCTTACCTCTGAAAGGGCCATTTTTCGGATGCCACTGGTCCCTAAAGACAGAAAAACAATTTCAATTGGCATTTACAATGTAAGAATGCCTTAGAGGAGCACTAGGCTACTCCTGTTATTCAGACTCAACTTCACAAAACCTATGCAAATGTCAACCCATGCAGTCAGTGTAAATTTGATGTTTGAAATCATCTCATTTACAGCTTTTAACATGGAAGAATTTTAATGACCCTCTGCTGGTTAATTACCAGGGCTATTTCCAGCACTGGCTGATGACTATGAGGCCAAAGATGAGCCCAGACCCAAATGTGACCACATTAACTAGTCTAAATGCTGCCCTGGATACACCAGCACTCTGTGAAGTGGAACTACTTCTCCCCTGAGCTGGGTGCTCCAGATTCATCTGGTCCCTGAAGATGTGTGTCTACAGTCTCAACCTCCTTTAAAAAACCTGCAATTTCTAACTTGTTCTGAAACAGCCTTCTTTGAGTCTCACAGTGACTTGGCATTTATCATCCAAAATGCAAATATCATGACTACATATATTTTTGTAAAATTAACCCATTCAGAAAACCGATAAGCGTAGCAGTAGTATTTTGAGGATGAAGAGGAAAGTTTGAGCCATAACCACGGAAAGGCCTCTGGGTGTGTGTGAAATGTACTGGCTTGAAAACCAAAGATAAGAAGTAAAATAGTAAGTACATGATCCAGAGACATGGATCTATCCTCCTGGGTAAGCATGATAACACAGTAGAATATGTAAGAAAGCCACACAGTTGAAAGGAAATAAATACTTAACATGATTTCCTATGTCCTTATATAAACTTGCTGTTTAAACTCGCCCACTCTACAAGCAACTCAGGCCTGTAACCAATGGCAACATGTACTTCAATGCTGCAGTGCCACAGGTCAATATAAAGGATATGTTGGGAAGATTATACACCTGTAGTAACAATCCTTTGTGTAAAAAAATCAATCTACACCCAGCAAATTCAATACAGGAGATGCACAATAAGTGGACACCCAAGAAAGGTGACAGTGTTAATAATAGGGCAGACTCACTGAATGCCATGCATCTCTTCTCAGTTAACAAGGATACACCACATCCTTCTGGGAAACAATGAGCATCATTCTGCCCACATTCCCTCTCATTATGTAAAACAACACACTATATCATCACTACTCATGCAGTTTCTGCTCACGCACAAGGAAACACTCACGCACACCCATGCGAGTACCTCGCTGAAAAGCTCTCCTCCAGAACTGAGTCCTAATATCTGTGGAGTAGGACATGGTCAGCCTAAACGGCTTAACCTGGTAAAGGAGCAACACTGAACACACATACTGACTGTGTACAGGTACAATAACATGCGTTTCATGTAGAGCTGAAATGATTAATCAATTAGAAAATTAATTAGCAACTATTTTGATAGGAGACGAATGAAACATTTTCAAGCAAAAATGTCAAATAGAATTAATATCTTTGGGTTTTGGACTGATGGTCAGAAAACAGAGCAATGTCTTATTCTCTGGCAAATCATAATGGATAGGCTTTTTTGAACATTTTATGCGAAGACAAAACAATTCATTGATTAATTAAGGAAATTATTAGCAGATTAAAGCGATACTGAGAACGTTGCAATTTTTCCAAGAATTGATGTAGAACAATAACACACACACTGTGCAGCAGAAGAATTACCCAACTCAACCCAATTACTTAAGAATGACTTTAGCGTGTCAGCGGCAAGCCTTACGACAATAGGCAAACCATCTGTCCCTCTCTGTATACTAAACAACTCCCTGCCACCCTTGTTCACATGTAGCCTGCAGCCCACACAAAGCAATAATATGGGACACGAACACTTTCCTAACATCGTTTTCTGCCTGTTAAGACTCCATAAATACACTGGTTCCTGCCTCGAAGAGAAAACAAGGCCAATAAGGGCTCGAATGCCAGATACCACATTATGTTACTGTCACTCAACTGTCTGTGAGTGTGTGTGTGTGTGTGTGTGTGTGTGTGTGTGTGTGTGTGTGTGTTTGACATATTGCTGTATCTTGTATTTGTACACTCACAGGCTCTCAGCCATGTGAGAGCCACCAGAGTGCTACTATTTTTATTCACTGATTCAGACTGGGTGGTGACCAAGGGAAGAGCAACTCAGCTAATGAGTGACACAACTAAATGGATTAGCAAGATGCATCGCCCCCATCATCTGCCCTGTCCTGTCTAGAAAAGAAGACCAACATGGAAGCACTTTATGGGCAACACCCATATTTATCTGTGTGGCACTGAAATCTGAGAAAGACCAGTTCATGTGTGATTCACCATACATAGATCTGAACTTTTCACCAGCTGAACGGGGACAGCAGAATAAAATAAGTCTGATCATTAACTAGCTAAGAATGGCAAGTCTGTGTCAATAACGAATGAAAGAATGTAGGGAATCTATAAGATCAATATTTGTTTTCGACAGTGAAACTTTGGAAAGTAACGCAAACTGACAGGGAGAAAGTGTTGATGGTACAAAATAGGTAGCTTTGCCACAAATCTGGACAGACAGGGAAAGGAGGGGTGTCAGCGGCGAGAAGGAATAGCGGATAACGGTGTAGTCCAAATGGAGGGACCCATTTTAAACAGCAGCCACATGAGGCGCCCCGTATGTTGAAGAAGCAAAAACACACCGATACCTTAAACCACATAGTCCTCTTGCGTCCAGCTAACCCATTAGCATACAAACAACGTTAGCGAAATTACCGGCTTGCCAGTAGCGTGGTCCGGGAATTATTCCGTTACATGTTATTTATCCCAATATATAATTGGATGTACACTCAGGCGGCTAGCTAACTAAAGCTTCCTGTGTTTAGCACCAACGCCAACTAAGGTTTTACCAACAAAGCAGCTAAACAAGCTAGCCACTGCTTGATTCATTTGTTAGGTTGAGAGCCTCGATGCTAATTAGCTAACTGGCTAACCGTGACATGAGAAAGCCACAGTCAGCGAGTTACACTATTACCGTCGCCACAACACGTCACAAAGTGCTGTCTGTACATGTGTACGTTGTAGGACAACAAAAGAGGAAGATTTATCAACTAAATACCTGTCGGGGCTGCTGATCCCGAGTCTGCTACTCCAGCAGTCGCCATTACGATTTGACTGTTCTCATCACAGACAGCAGCACCGACAGTTGAGCTCTGATGCTGGCGTTTCAGCAGCACCACAGCGCCCCCGGTGGACTGAAGTGGAACAGTTTCAGTTTCAGTTTTACTGTAGTGTTACTACATATTAATCATTTATTTTCATCAAGCTTAAAAGTGTAGAATAAGAGTCAATCACAGGCAAGCCAATACTTTTAAGGCATTATTTACAATGCAATACGTTTTATTTATTTAATTAATAATAATTAATTAAGGCCCGGGTTCCTTCTGTGTGCATGTTCTCCCCGTGTAAGCGTGGGTTCTCTCCGGGTTCTCCGGCTTCCTCCCACAGTCCAAAGACATGCAGGATGGGGATAGGTTGATTGATGACTCTAAATTGCCCGTAGGTGTGAATGTGAGAGTGAATGGTTGTCTGTCCAGGGTGAACCCTGCCTTCGCCCAATGACAGCTGGTATCGGCTCCAGCCCCCCCCGCGACCCTAAATACAGGATAAGCGGTAGAAAATGGATGGATGTGATCCAAGACGCTTCACTGTGATTTCCAGTGTGTATCCTGTGCTATGCTTCAGTTTATGCATAACACCTTGTTTATGTTACATTATGTATTGCTTGCATCTTTATATTTTCAGTCTTTGCATGTCATTGTTCTATGTTGATTGAATCTGTATCACATGCTGTTAAAGACCGAAGATTAACCAAAACCAAATAACTTATCTGGGTTTTGTAATGCCCACTGATCAACAGTTGAAACTGTTAAATGGGCAAGGTTTGGCAAGATGGCTCATTTTCATCTAATTTTCCTATAGGCAGATGTTAAGAAGCTCCTTTGAAATCATGTGTTGCAATGGAAAGTAAGAAATGGCGATTAAATGACTGTGATAATATCCACCTATAGGATCCCCCTTCATCACATATTTACATAATGAAGAGAAAACAATTCTCAACAAATACAGGTTTTATTAAATCTCAACTTGCACACAACATAACATGTAAGAAGACAGTAAACCACAGTACATTTTAATTTTTTTTTATTGTTGTTGATATGATCTTAACCTCAAAACCATATACAAAGAAGAGAACTGATCTTGCAGCTCCACATGAATCAAGGAAATGTATTCATAATCAAATATGTAATGAGCAGTCTATAAAAATAGTGGTACAGTGATACAGACCACAGTCTGTTTTACAATCTAAGCATTTAACATTATTTCTGCTTCTTTATAAACGTATTCTTGTGATAACAATGTTTCTCATGCGATCTCAGATGAAAAGATGCAAATAACATAGGCAGTAGATTAAGCTAGAATTCAGACCATGTGTGTCTAATTGTTCCCATTCAGTGATTGGAGGACACCTATGCTGCTAGCTTGCCATTCCCCTGAATGGCCCAGCACCAGTAGGGTAAGCAGCGAAGGGTTGTAAGCGTTTAGGAGAGAGGGCACCTTTTCTTCTTCTTTTGGCGTAAGACGTTGTTTGCTTTGTTGATGGCATCCATGAGAATTTTGGAGATACACTGTGCAGGCTCTTGCGAAGACGCACGGCAACAGCGACGGATACCTGGAGGAGAATTCTTCTTCGATGAACACGCCTTTGACATTTCCTCAAGCTGATTTCATTGGGAGAGAATAAGATGACAAAGGAGGAAAAGCATTAAAACATTTGGATCTGATTTGTCCTGCTATATTTTGTACCGACTCGCTTTCCTTATGAACTCACAGTCTGTAGGAAACAAGCGGTCTTGTCTTCTTCAGACAGGGGGCAGCATTGGTTCACAAAGCTCTTGAGAGGAAAACCAACGGGGAACCTAAAGCACAGTGACAATTTCCTGTGTTTGTAACGGTACATTGTGACCATGTGTTCACATCCATGACACTGATAACACTTAACACACTGTAGGTAGTCAGTGTCAGCACAATTCAAGATATATTTCAGCATAGGTGGCTTTTAATATTCATTCTTTCCTGCGATAGAAGAAATTATCAAAAAGCTTAAAAAGAAACAGGAACAAAAGAGAAACTGCACCAATGACAAAAAAAAAAACAAGTGAAAGAGGAAGAGAATGAAGATGGCAGACAGAAAAAACAGATCCCAGGCAAGATGTAGGAACTTACTTCTTCTTGATGATCTTGTGAGTGTCACAGATGTCGTGAAGGGAGAGCTCTTTAGTGGCGGACGTCATATTATAATGTGGGTCAGGAGAAACACTTTGGAAGCAGTTGAATCGATCGTTTGCCGCGTCGCCCAAACAACACTGGAAATCCGTCTGTTCTCCATTCTCGTCCACACAATACTTGTTGAGCTCCTCACGCCACTAAAATGCAAAAGGATGGCCATGAGAAAGTGCCAAAAATGACTTAATGAAGTAAAATACTAATGTTTGTAGGTATTTCTGCTTTACCTTCTGTTCAGCACAGTTGAGCGCATCCCGCTTCTTTTTACAGCACTGTTTGAATCCCTTCTCTATGCGATTACTGGCCTTCGCCTGACGAACCAGCCATTCATAGCCTACAGCTGGCAGGCATTTGACTTTGTAGAGGGGGCGTAGCTTCTGGTTGCGACACAATGATTCAATGGTGTTGGCGGTGGGTCTTCCAGGAGGAAAATCTATGTCAACTTTCTGGGAAGCAGGTGTTTTCTTCTCCTTCTTTCCTCTGATTCCTTTGGCGCTGTGTGGAGTCATCACTGTCCTGGAAAGAACATGAGGCAATAAGGTCAGAGCCAAAGTTGACCTGCTTCTTTCTCTTCAAGATCACTTTCTTTCCTTTGTCTTGGATTATAAGGAATTTACTTACTTACTTATTCTCATCAAATCCCTTGGAAATGCCAAAACCAATGTGTCACTTAGCAGCTGGGTCTCAGTGCAATAAAATGCGTGGTCATCCAGCCAAACGTTGGACCTCAACTGTTACTGACCGACAATGCAGCATCATACAGTAAGCTGCTGTGATGGCTAATGATGTACATGTAAGCGTGCAATTTAAAATGACTGCCGCCAAAATAACTATCCAGAGCAGTAAAGTCCTTCCTCTATTAATAATATATATTATGTCTTATTAGCCTGCAAACTTATGTTACTCAAAATAAATTATAGTGTAAATCCGCATTGTAATGATTGTTATGGAAATATGTATGAGTCAAAGCAAGGAGACCTCTGGAGACAGATGTCTTATGCAGAAATATTTATTGATGCCCGATGGCCATCGTGAGAATCAAGGTTTGAGCAGTACAACAGTTATGAACTCAACAGTGCAGTGTCAACCTCAAGTCTGTCTACTGTCCCTGGAAAGCATAAAAGCCTCAGTTATCTTGAGGAAGTAGTCACTTAATAACTCAGATTAAATGTGAATTTATGACATGTATTAATGTTACACTGAGGGAATCAGGTATAGATGATGATGGAAACGAGCAGAGCAGAAGCGTTAAGTTCCATTTGGGCCACTGCTATGTGAACCCATATCATTACTCTTTAATTTCAGGGATTTCAAGCAATAATAATACACAATGATTTCTGAGGCTAATTGACAATACATGATTGTCAATATTAACATCATATAGTTCTACCTTTGGCAAGTGCTGGGGTCGAAGCTGAAGCCGGCGGGGGAAGGAAGCGGTGGCACCGGCAGCTCCTCCGTTGCATCGTAGTTTGGGTTTGGAGCCTCGTTGTGGAAGCAGTTCTGCCTGGTGCTGCCCGTCCATCTGCAGCAGGGGTATTGACGATCCTTCACTGAGGAGGTCTCCTCACAGAAGGACTGGATGGACAGCTCCCACTGTAGTTGGTACAGAACAACGATGCAGGCAGTCAGAGTGTGCATTAAATCCTCTAATGCTGACATGAAGTCTGCCCCCCCCTCACAGACTCACAGACTTTGAGTCAGCATCGATGCTGACTTTGCCTGAGGGAATTACCCACAGTTCATAGCATTGCGACGTGAAACAGAGGAATAAAAAAGAAAAGCTAAACAAAGAAGACGCCGCATGTGTGGAATATTACATTTACACAGAAACATTAACATTACAGATTTTATATGGAGCGTAAAACACTTGAAATCATAGGAATGTCATCATAGGCTACACACCTGGTTTACTTATCAACCAGTTATTTGAATTTAACTTATTGAAGCCGATTTAACTAAAACAAGTAAATAAATGATTTGATAATTATGTCCGGTCTGGGAGGATAAGATCCTGGAAGAAGTTCAGATCAGGCTGTAAAGAAATTGACATCATCAAAGTAAATTTACATGCCGAATGCTGTCCCATTTGCATTTCCCATTTCAAGCCCTCACAGCCTCTCACACTCAACCATTCACCAGGTGACATCAGTTAAGTCCCTGAAGGTTCAGGGTTTAGACTTTAGGGGGGACATTGGGATTTGGCCGAAGTGAAAACTAGTTAAAGGCAAACTTAACCAATACTTGAAAAGTGACGCGGCAAGAGGAAGTCGATGAGATTAGAATTTCAGGCAGGATGATGCTTTCCTTCAGACAGCTCCAGCAGTGCTCATGCCAAGGCCTGTCTGTTGTGGCAGGCTGGACTGCATATAAAGGGCTTATCAACTGGAAGCGCCCAAGGCCTTCAACTTTGTTTCAAATATGCAAGTACCATCATCTCAGTAATGTGAGGAATGTCCTGCCTGTTTTTTATGTTCGGGGGTGGAACAAAAACATGCACAATGATTTACTGCTTCTCCTTGGTTTTCATCATGTTTCCTAAGAGAGACGGATAAGGCGACGCAAAAACTACATCAACAAAGCTGAATAATTAAAGAGAAGCAGAATTAGAGCCAGAACATACAGGATGTGGAATAATTATTTCTACATTTATACAGAGTGATAAATTACTGAGTCGGCGGTAGGTAATGAAATAGTTACCGCCTGTGTGGCGCAACACAGCGTCACTTCCCCCCCCCACGTCTGGTTCCCTTTACAGCATGTGGTAAACCAGGACTCGGCCTTGTTGACCGCACTGGCCTGTCGCTTCAGCTGGCCAAAACCAGAGACAGGAAAGTAGGAGTCTGAGTAGCTGGGACGACTGTCTCCATAGAGACAGATGGCTTGGAGATTGTCAGAGGTCGGTCGGCCGAGGGGGAACTGAACAGGATAGTCCAAAGCGGGAGGGCCACCAATGGAACGGGGACCAAAATTTGGTCGACCTGAGAGGGAAAGACAGCAATCATACCGTCACTTGATGGTTTAGCAGCAGTACAAAGTGCGCATAAAGTCAATGAAAACCCAAAAGAGAGAGGAAAATAAATACGCACGTCCTCTTGGTGCAGAGCCTCCTGGTCTGGAAATCCCTGCTAGAATAAAGGCTGTATTATCAAACAGTATACTTTTAAAGGTTTTTCTTTGTATAATTGATGCCTCACTGTGTACAGGATGTAAGCAAGACAATGGATGGATGGAGAGACAGACAGACAGGCTTACCTCCATCAGTCAGGAAATCAAATTCTGGTGGAGACACAATCACCTGCTCCGGAAAGTCTATGAAGAGAAAACAACGACAAAGGAGGATGCTTAGGACACCTGTGAATGTATGATTCATGACGAAATGTTTCACATGCACATGCAGCTATGTAGTCACGTCAAAACGAGGTCCAACTAAAGATACACAGAGGAGCAGCATACCCTTAGGATCAAAGAGATCTGCCAAGTCTGCCTCTTTTTGCACAATGTAGGAGTCTGGCTGTTGCATCTCTGAAAGGCAAACAGATTTTTAAAAATAATTATTTACAAAGAAGGACATTATTATGTCCAAACATAAAAAGCACCAATGGACAGAAATACTCACGTTTTATATGTTCTATACTTGAACCTATCAACTATAGTCATGATAACCTACAATCTTATCCTTAGCTTAACCTAAACTTAAAGGGGCTCTCTAGTGATTTAGTATGTCGGTCCAGAGCCACAGAAGACATCACACAGCCATTTTCAAACGGCTAAGTAGTACATCTCCTCGTGACAAGCGACCTGAACGTCATCTGTGAAATCAGCAGAGGACTCCTAAAAAACCTCAATCTCCTCCTGAAGTCCTTCACCTCAGAATAGCCTCTTGAAGCAGAGAGGAGCCAAATGCCTCCAGACATCTGCCCTTCTAACTGGTCCTTACAGAGATACTGCATGAGTATGTGAACACACGCACCTTGCATGATTTTGTCGATGTCAAAGGTGACTTCACGCTGCTCGAAGTGGCGCTCATCTGGAAAATCATACACACGGAGGGAGAGAGAGAGAGAGAGAGAGAGAGAGAAAGAGAGAGAGAGAGAGAGAGAGAGAGAGAGAGAGAGAGAGAGAGAGAGGCAGAAAGCCAGACAAAGTTATGCAACTCTTAATGCACTAATTATACCGTGAGACAGCCTGCGATGGAATAAGTATGGCTTTATAGCAATACCACAGTGAACAATCCTGCTTTTAAATATTGTAAAACTCGGAAGTAAAAGTAAGGAGTCACTCATTAGACGCTCAGTGTTGTATCATTTAATAATACACAATGTATTATTACTGATTTTAATCATTGCAGCATATTATATCACCTCGCATGTAAAATATGAATGTAGCAATAAGGAACATAGAAATATTGGTTGTACGTATGTACGTAATCAGTGACGTTGCACCCCTGGAGACATCAGATCAAACAGTAGATGTAAAAGAATTGGAAGTCTGTCCAGGATTGATGTCAGTGGGTCTACAGGCGAAACAAGCGCACTTACAGCAGTTCGGACGAACAAAAATGGAGTCAGCCAAGAAACAAACACATTAACTTCTGAGACGAGACAAGAAGAAGAAGAAGAAGAAGACGTGAAACAACAGAACCAACCGTTGGACGCTGAGCTCAGTAAGACCAAGACGAAGGCGGTGGAGCAGACCAGAGTCCCGGACGACCCCATTGCAAACTTGGTGGCGTCTGTGCTGCGCTGTTCGTCCCGCTGCTGCTGCTGCTGCTGACTGTCCTGGCACGGAGAGCAGAGGCCGCCCAGGAAAAGACGCTCGGCGGGGCAGCGCGCAGACGGGCCCGGTAATTGGTCCAACAGAGGCCGCCGTGCTGTCCGTCTGGGGGCGAACCCGCAGGAACCGTTTTTATGGTTGTTGTGGCGTTTAGGGGGGAAGAGGGAGGGGAAGAAGTTTTTTCAACATGACTCATAGGTGATGCGTTCAAATCCACGGTGCTGTTATGTGGAGGTTGATGAACTCGCTGAGTAAGAGCGCAAGTGTGAACAGGATTATATTCAGCAATTCTCCCGTCACTCATCGCTCTGCCATTAACACAAATGATCATCTATTGGACAAGTAATTACTGGACTAATTGTGCTATTTTAATTATTATTATTATTATTATTATTATTATTATTATTATTATTATATTATATTATATTATATTATATTATATATATTTAATGTATTATATTGTTATTATTATTGAATTACTTAATAATAACTGTAAACTATCATAAATAGATTTAGAATATTTCGAAATAATAATTTTATATATATATACATTATAATATTTATTATTCTGGAAAAACAATTAGAGATGAAATTGCTACCATTTACCATGAATCAGATGTTTTCTTGGCCTTGATGCCTTTACATAGTAGCCTATGTGGACACACGTGGACCACAGTTCCTGTGTCAAGATCAATGCTGATACCAAACTGTCAATGAGACTTCAAGGGAAAACGCTTTATAAAATGTATAAAAGAAGAATTCTAATCAAAGCCTCAGAGCCTGGTGTATCCTGTCAAGTAAAGGTCAAGAAACGTCAGGATTCTATAATAATGACTAAATAATTACCCATAATGCAACATCCTCCTTTAGTTACTGGATAGCTATAGGATTTAGGATATTTTAGTAAAAGACCTGGGGGGAAGTTGTAACAAGATGAATAATGTATATGAATATAAATATGTTTTAAATAAAAGCTTGTATCATTATTAAGATAATTCTGGTGTTTTGAACATTAATTTAAATTTTGTCCATCTGACTGTGTCTGTAAGTTATTTGTTTGTCGAGAGAGAAATATAAAAGACGTTAGATTCCTTGTTATTCCACAGAGTTCGAGTCCACAGGGTTATTGTGGCCTGACAGATTCCAGGCTGAAGGACTGACTGTAACCTCTTCACCATCCCTCCCACCATGTTCTCAAAAACCAAGCCAAATCACACCAGAACTCCCTCCGGAACTGTAGCTTGTAATTGAACAGAGTTCCACTGTGCTCTCTATAGGTCACACTTTAAACGAGAAGGATCATCCTCCCTTTTGCTGCTCTGCCCACATGCCTTCTCCTCTCCCATCATAAACAGTAGATATCAGGCTCGACATCTTTGGCTGGTGGTGGTATGTGATGGGAGTCCGGAAACTCTACAGAAGTGTTTGTCCTGCGTAGAAATCCCCCAGAGATGTCAGAGAGCATAAACAAACCCAGACTCTCATACTCACACTGGAAAAAAGAGGTCTGTGGTTTGTCGTGAAAGTACTGAGACTATTAAATGCAACACAGTTAGCTTCCTGTAAGGCTACTGAAAACGGGTTTTATGGTCAACATATGTGAATGAGTTGGCAGTGTGAACAGTTTCTGGTTGTTTTCCTCCACTTTCAGGAGTGAAACATTGTGGCGTCTAGTTTATTTGCTTGCTCACATGTGATGTCTCTACTTAACAGGTCCAGAACAGCAAAAGTGTCATAGAAAGAATGAAGAAACCACAGGACATGAAATCAAAGTGAGATTACTGTGCGTGCAATAGCTGCCTGCTAGATTATTGTTTACCTGATGTCTTTCCAAACCAAACTGAAATATGAAAACAAAACCAAAAGAAATCACTGCTTGTAGAAAGTTGCTTTTTTGGAAAACACGATAGCTTTCTAACATGACTGGAGGTACATTTGTCATAAATTCTTTGTGGCTTTTTGTAGGAAAATTGTCATATTTATACCACATTCAACTGACGCAGTGTTTTAATTTGCTTCCTCTTAACTTGATTAGCAACAGTTGTTGTCTATGACAACCCGATAACTTTCCACTGCCAGAATAAGGCCCAGCCGCAATGACTAATATTTCCTTTGTGTTGAATGCTGCATCGACAACTCTACATGCCGTGATGTTCTATGCTGGAGAATGATCAACCATGCTTATCACTTCAGAGTCTGCCATCAATAAACCTGGTTTCCTTGAATCATGCATTATCATACTATAACAGGATATTTTTCCCCTTCATGTCTCAGTGTTACATAAAAAATAAAGTTTCCACATCTGTTTGGTATCACAGCGTCAGCAGTTTATTAGAATATTTGAATGGAATTATCTTCATTATAAGCTCAGCCGTTCCAGGGACAGAGAGGGCTGTATCCGGACGCACAGTACTAATGCTGAGACAATCTCATCATTTCCTCTGTAATCATGGCTTTATTCAAAGATAAGTAGAGAAAACTAAACACATACAGCATCATCTGGGGGAAAGTTTGCACACAGAGGAATAGACTTCTACTGAATCTCTCACATTTTAATTGAATTCCTACAGAAAATGCGACAGCCCCCCAAAATATAAAAACCTGTGAGGATGTATTTGAACACGGAGGAGGACATTTTAAAGGTACTGCTGCGTTGCAGGATGTATTTGTCAGTGTGTGACAACATCAACCTGAGGAGAGACAGTTCTCTACAGACATACAGGAGGCAGGTTGCCTCTTGTTGTCTGGGTGTGTTTGTTGACACACATCAGTATTTGATGTTTCGTAGAGAATACTGGTTATGTAATATATTAAAGAGGTACTGCACACTTAAACGTGTTTTTAAAAGTTGTAAACTAAATGGTATGGTGCTGCGATGAAACACGTCAATGCTGGGGAACATATTGACATTTCTTACCAAATTTATAAAAAAAAAATCTGGATTTCATGGGTTGAAATGGCTCAATACGGCCTCTGAACCTTACAAGGCAAACGCTGTTAACGGCTTCTAATCCGAGGCCAGGCTGTCACTGTGACAGTCCATCTTGCATCAGGGGGAGTTAGGCTCACTCCACAAACTTTAACCTTCAAAACATGTATACAATATGAGGGTGCAGAGAGTACCTCTGGCTAGTTTGGAAAACAACTGATTGTTACTGCGGGTCATCAGAGATAATTATACAAAAACAAAACGTTGTCAGTTTCCCCACGTGCACTTTTACAGGAACAGATAGTGGGTTGCGTAACGTTAATTATGTTATGGAACCGGGTCAACATCTGTAACAGCGTTGCTGAATCAGGAATGATATATGAATGCCGTTCCGATATTTTGCTCCACGATTGGGATTTACTTCTCCCTGGTAGACGTGTGATAATAAGCCTCCTGTTTGTTTGTTTGTTTTTTGCTCTGCCTGCACATTTGTTGTTCCTGGGTGATTCATTCTTTGTGTCTTAACTTGTTCAAATATTTTGTCTTCATTTTATTTTTCTATCCAGCCTATCCCTGGGTGAATATGGAAGGCATTCGCCAAAGGACAAGTTACAAAGTCACCTTTTGGGTGGACTACCATTTCAAATTTCCGTTGATGTTGATCAGCCTCTAATGTGACACACAGTAACTGTGACTGACAACAGCACCTATCCTGAGGGTAAACGAATGATGTACCTCACTCCCAATGTGCTGTCAAACTAAATGTTTCCCTGGAATCAAAACACTTTTATGCTATCAAAATATTGAAATGTATGTTTGACACATTCAAAACAGCTAGAATTCATGTAATACTTAACATGCTACAGTTACTGTGCTTTTCTCATTTATTTTCATTATTAGAAAAATAGATTCTGTCAGGAAGTGATGATGATAAAATAATATGCGTTTGTGTGTGTGTGTGTGTGTGTGTGTGTGTGTGTAGGACTGTGTCTTTGCATATTCGAGTCAATCATCAGTGCGTGGTCCCCGGCAGCTGCTCTGCCTCGGAGGCGAACAGCTCCTTGTAGAGTGGAGGGAACAGAGAGTGAGCAGTGAGCGGGTATCGCTGACTGAACCAGTGCAGTTTCTCCATGTGCAGACTGCACAGTGAACGCAACACCGCCATCCTCTGGTACAGCTGCAGGGAGGACACAGAGGCAGTGAGACGTCTGCACATGCACGTCAAAGAACAACATGTTTGAGTAAAGCAAAATACAAATCCACCTTGTTCATGAGACTCTCTTGATTGTCTCGGTGTAAAATGTGCCTGAGTCCAAACTCCACGCTTCTCTGCACTCGCTGAACTCTGCCTCGATCCTCCAGACATGGACGGTCTGCAGGGAAAGACAAAAAAAAAAAAAAAAAGCAAATGTATTTGAACACCTTTCCATGGGTTAAAATCATTCTACATCCATTTGAAAAAGTCCTTGTTCACTGTGTGTCATATAACCATGTCTACTAACGGCCACTGGGGGGCAGAGAGGCTAAATGTGTGGAAATGAATGAGGGAAAGTATGAGGCAACATGCAGGGCTCTCAGGTGGGCGTGAGACTCACGCATTTCAACCTGTTCACACGCCACACCTAGTATTTCTCAAGCAAGGGAAATTACACCACCGAATCTTTTTAAATGTGACAGCGCCTTGCTTTCAGTGACGAGGTGGATGAGCTGGTTCGTTGATATTTAGGATGTTTGTGGGCTCTGAGTGGCCAAAAAACTTTCGCCACTTGCGTTTGACTGACAATTTCTTCTGACAAATGCAGAAAATCAAACCTGTTTCGGAAAGTTTTTTCACGGATGAAAGTTTCGGAGCCGGTGTGCAAACGTGATTGACATAACGTGAGGTCGTAATTTTGTTTTAATGTGCGAAAATGGATGAAAAAAATGGACTCAGTGTGCAAAGGCCTTAAGTCATCTCATCTTTTGATTTACCGTATGCACACACACACACACACACACACACACACACACACACACACACAATCTCCCACTAGGGAAGGCAGATAAGCAGCCCTGCACTAAGAAGAAATCCATCCATCCATTGTCTACACTAAGAAGAAATGTTGAATTAAATAAATAATGAATCTGAAAAAGGTAAACGACTGTAAATAATGAAGAACAAGGAAAAAAAATCTGCTTCCTAGAGGTAAACAAATACGAATGGATGCTCACTGACAGAAGTCACTAGTGTCATAACAAGCAACACAATTGAGGGAGTGATGAGCCGATCTCACCTGTGCTGATCAGCACCAGAGCACTGAAGAGAGCAATCTGCTGCTCGGTGAGCTTGAGAGCACACAAACCGTGAGCAAAGTCAAACACGGCTGTGATTAAATCGCCACACGCTGCAAGAAAAGAAACCACAGAGCATTGACGCACCACCGTATTGATTCATTGTGCTCGCTGCACGAATGGTTGCAGAGCTGAGACAAGTTGGAGAGAAACCCTCACCCAAAGACTTGAAGACGTCAACTCCAGCAAACTTCCCATCGAAGAAGACGGTGTTGTTCTCTGTGTTGAAGAAGCGACTCATCCTGACCAGAACCACTTCCATGGAGCCTGAGCGAGGAGGGAAGAAATAAAGGATCTGTTAACAAAAGAAGACTGGCTGACGGTGACGTGACTTCTTGCTAAGTGATGGGTAAACTCACCGGTCTTCAGGAGAGCGATCTGATCGTTCTGGCTGAGCATACGGAAACCTGGGATGTGTTTCGCAAACTCCACCACATACTGAACGGCATCAGTCAGTCGGATGGCGCAGTGCTGCCACATCTCGTCCACCGACTGGGAGACAGAGTGATAGGGAGTAAGAGAGACCGTTTATTTATTTTAATTCAACGTAACATTCAAACCAACCAGAAGAGACTGTTTAACTCATCCCACATAGACTCATCCGTACTGTCCAGTTTACTGCTCTTTGTTCTTAGTAAGCAGAGAAAGTTTCTGTGTTTTAGCTCTTTATTTACTATAATTAAAAACAATTGAAAATAATTTTTTGGAGAATTAACAAAGTACGACGCCGTATTAGGGCCACTGTAGGAAAAAAAAGCTAACAACCGGCATCTGTGATAGGTAACTTCCTATGAATGTACGCATTTATTTTTCTAATTAGACTTGTTGTCATAGCAATGGCAAATATCCGGTCAACTTGTTAACTTCCTATGACATGAAGTGAAAGCTACCGCTAGCATCATAGCCCAACCCCCCTATCAATAAACACCCAGAAGATGACAATTTGGCCCATAAAAAAAATAATAACCATCAACATCCATCACCCTAAAGACCTTAACGAGGTGTTGTCACACGTTGTGATGGATTAATTAGAAACATAAATGTGACTGTCTGGCATATGCTGGTTGTTAGCATCGTAATAAAGTTTCAAATTTGCCACTTTTTGTCTCTGAATATTGCCCACCTCTCGGCTCCATTTTTTTTCCTACAGCGGCCCTAATACACCGTCGTAAGTAATTCAAGTTTCTCATGGGATCAAAAATGGAGAAGCACCGAAGAGGCAAACTGATAATGAATCAAAAGCAGCCTCGGCCTCAAGACCATCTGAAATGCCTTGTTATGGTTGTGAGAGTAAGGACATCGGGTCGGCGTACTTTGCTCTGGTAGGCTTGGATCTCCTCTCTGCTGAGCAGTTTCCACTTGAGAGCCTGCAGCTCCTCCACTCTGTACTGGCTGGTCTCTCTGTGAGAACGCACAATGCTGGCACAAAGCTCATCTGGAAAAAAAAAGGAAAGAAACACTTGTAAATATAAAAATACAACACATCTAGAATCACGTGAGCCCACCGTCTGCTCACCTATGTTCCTCAGAGAGTGGGGATTAAGGCTGTAAGGATCCTCCAGAGAGTTGAAGGGATGAATCGCCAACAGATTGTGAGATGGCTGTCTGGAGTCAAACCCTGACACGTGGACCAGAGAAGACGAATGAGGAATGAGCAGAAAGGACAACAGGGATGTGTACGTACATAATTCACACATGTGCCTGACCTCTTATGTCAGCGTGTCCGCTGTTGACGCCCCGACCCTGCGACTCGTTGGGGGAGCACGCCAGGTAGGGGTGGACATCAGCTGGGTAAGACAGCAGCTCGGCGTCCCCGTGGAAGTTGTACTCCGAGGCCATGGGCTGAAGGAGCTGTGGGGAGCGGTCTTGACGGGTCTTGGGGGGGAAGGACGAGAGAGACCGTGCATCTCCCTGAAGCTGCTGCTGCTGCTGCTGCTGCCGATGCCTCTCCACTTCAGCGATCAGAGTGTCCCGCTGACGTTTGGACATCCGTCCGAACTTCACAGCTGAGGAGGACAACAAAAGAAACATGAACGCATGACAATAAAGAAACGCTCCGAGCGAAGCGTATGTTCTGTCTGCCGGTGCGTCTCACCGTCTCTGCTCATGCCCTGCGCCAAGCACTTCTGGAGACGGCAGTGTTGACAGCGGTTGCGGCTGGCTCGGTCGATCTGACAGTTGTTCTGTCTGGAGCAGGAGTACGATACGGTAGGCAGCTGGCTGCGCCGGAAAAACCCCTGAGGGATGGGTGCAACAGGATTATTGTATTTAAGCAGATACATATACGTATAGTATATACACTCAGTCTTGTCCTCCCTTGGTCTAGTTTTTGACTTGGTCTTGGTCTCAACCCCTCAGAATCTTGATCTTGTCTTGGCCTTGATACACTCTGGCCGTAGCATAACATCTTCGCCCAATGTCAGCTGGGATCGGCTCCAGCCCCCCCGTCACCCTGAATACAGGATACGCGGTAGACGATGGATGGATGGATGGATGGATGGATGGACAAACTATGCAACGCAACATCGTTTCTAAATAACCCTTAAATATATCTCCGACATTTCGATGCTCACATTTTTGTTAGGAATAGTTCAAAATTTAAGGATATAAGTTTATTGATTTCTTCCTGAGAGTTAGACCTACCATAAAACCACATTGTGTCCTTTTTACATCTCAGGTTTTTGTACTGAGTAAACAAAAAAGATATAACATGTTGATCAGTGAGCTTTAGAGGTGCTGCTGGGAGGATTTCTTACATTGAGACAGAGCTACCGCTAACATGCTGCTAGCGGTAGCTTCATATCGAATGGACAGACATGAAAATGGTATCAATCTCCTGATCTAACTCTCTGAAGGGTGTTTTCCAACATGTTGAACTGCTCCTTTAATACCCAGGAGTCTTTGGAGTGTTTGCACAGCAATGTGAATGCGGTCGTCTCACCTTGCAGCCCTCACAGGTGATGACTCCATAGTGCACTCCAGAGGACTTATCACCGCAGATCTTACATGGGATAACTTCAATCTGGGCTGCAGAAACACAAAAGTAAAAGCAGACATCTTAACATTTTCAAATGCAGCCTGATCTGATGATCTGGTTTCCTCCATGCAGGTGCCGCTTCACATTCACTCAGATAACAAACCAGGAGGGAAACGTAACTTGATTTTCAGTATCATAACTGCACTCCATCCAGCAACAGAACAGGATATGAAAAGTGAAAATGCCACAATACAACAGTTTATGTTCTTTGAATAATGTTAAAGAAGTCCTTAAATCCTTTTAATAGCCAATAAACCATCATTCTTAACGTAATGACATTGCATATTCTACCCAAAGAAGGCAACTGGAAAGCGATTCCCACGAGAACTTGGGTGTGCTGCTGTACTTCCCCTCCAACATTTAGCAGTTGCTGTGTGGCCAGAGTGAACCAAAGGTATTTTCCTCTCGCACACCTCCTGCCTTAATAATAATGATCACAATAACATCTAATATGATGAGGAAAGGAGTCTTCTGAGGACGTGGAATATTTGCAAATGGAGAAAGGCGGAGAACTCAAAGGTGTCAACCTCAGAGTCCTTTCAAGTGGTTGACTGGCTTCTCTTGCATTCTGACTGTCCCTCTTTCATGTCATGTCTTTCTTTGTGAATCCTTCTCTGTCTCGCTCATAAAGGACACAGCTGCCAGTAATGCACTCTCTCTACCTTCATCACTGCCAGTAACGGTCCACCCCCCTCTCTCCCCTCTCCCCCCCAGTGCCCCTGATCTTCGTGAGCTCTCACGCCCCTCAGTCTTTTACTTCATTAAAATACCAGAAATACCAGTAAAAAAAAAAGAAAGAAAAAAAGGCATGCACTGGTGACGGCTGTGAACAGTTTTATAGTAAGTCCTGTCAAATATATCGCTACTAAAGTGATGGGATTGTGTGAAGAAAACACTTAATGGAATGAATTCATCTCATCGTATTGAGGGAGCACAGCATAGCGTCAATTAAATCATCTCCTTTTATCTCTTCCTGTCATCTCCCTCCACAAATGCAATGATTGTTGGGTTTTTTGCATGACGAGCGTCTGATTCTTCTCCACAGTAGTATCTGCGTTTCCGTGCATAACTGTGTCAGATTTCCTCACGAGTGTGTGTTAGTGTGTCAGTGTGTGCCCTCTTTATCTGGTGCCACAGGGATTACCTGAAGACTCCCGAGGAGGACGGCCGGTCTGAGGGGAAATACGCTTCGAGGACAATGTGTGATGAGGCAGAAGCACTTATGAGTTTGCTGCTGACACCATTAGCGCCGATAGGCTATCCTCAAGATTCACCATGATAGAGATCGGAATATTACACCAATTCAACATGCTACTGACACTTCACAAGGTGACTGGATGATTTGGGTCAAATGAACTCAGAAGAAGCTAAATATCACATACTGTACACCGTCGGCCTGAAATTGTGACTACGACTGCATTTCTGTAGTGCAGGATAGGGCGAGAGAACACGAGTGGTCTGTGTCTTTCTTTTTCCACTATTTCACTTCAGGTTCAACCTCAAACAAACAGGAAATCCACTGTGACCCACAACCTTTCACTGATCACACACACACACACACACACACTCAGCCATCACATCTGCTGCTGCTCCTCCAGCTCCTGTGACGACCTAACCACACAGCGCAGTATCTGTTTCTTTTTGTCCTTCTTAAACGTATAGAAAAGCACCAGCAAAACAAGGAATCTGCATCTAGTAAGTGGACATTAACTCACCAGCAGATAACACTGAGCATCCTTATATATATATATTTTTTTTTTGGCTCACCTGTTATCTCCAGCCACAGGCTTACATCAATCAAACCCAGCGTCTCCTGGCATGTGTGCATATGTTCATGAGAGAGATGAAATACTGAAAAGCCTAAACCACCTTCATTTCTTCTATTAGTGCCTTTGTCAGTGACATTGGGTCCAGCTTGCAATATGGCTGAAAAACAATGCTTGCAAATACATTTAGGAATAATCTTGAATTGCATTTTTTTTCTCTGGCAAATGTCTTAATAACAAATTGGGGCATCCTCGTGTGGCAGCCCTCAATCACTCAGCATGACCTTATGGTGAAAAATCTTATTCATAAGGTCATGAATAAGGTGAAAAATCTTATTCATAAGGTCATGAATAAGGTGAAAAATCTGTGCCTACTGTAGATCACATGTGCTCAATAAGTAATGATGATTCATTTTGTTTTCCAGCATCCAAGCAACACTATTTAGTTTAGTTGCATTATGTCATAAATCACAATATCTCAAACCCTCATTGTTTTAGATTTCCACTGCGTTCCAGTAACGCCGTACAATGTGAAACCAACCTGAGCACACCACACAAAGCCGTATTTACATACTCAAATGGAGTCCTTTAAACTAAACGGCCGACCCAATCCATTTAAGTTAGTCATCCTAAAATCGATCCTCACACTCTGTCTGAGAGGACGAAGATGTTTAAGTTACAGTCCATGTGCTGAGGTGGAAATGCTCAGTTTGTCTGGCAAAATAAAAGAGTGCCACCTCCCACGCATCCGCAAACAAAGTGTACCAAGACGCTGCGACACAGAGTTAGATTATGTCTTTTGATCAGGTTTTGATTACTAAAAAAAGAACATTAGTTGCCTGTGTGCGTAAAACAGTTTGCAGGTTTCTCGTGAGTGTGATGACTTCCTGCTGAACGCTGGACAAATATTTGGGTTCTCAATTTTTTAGACAAGCGGAAGAGTGTTATTTACTAATATGATAAATTACACCTGAGTCTGAAAGGCAAAAAAAAATATATATATATATATATATATACTGTATATCATCAATACATAACACCTGAAATGTAGTGAGAAAACCATAAGGAGGAAAATAAGAAAAACGTAGGAAAAAGGTTTGATCTATGGATATAAAAGAGTATATTTCAGTGCTCTCATCACCTTCGTGTGAAACTATGTGTGTGTGTGTGTGTGTGTGTGTGTGTGTGTGTGTGTGTGTGTGTGTGTGTGCATGCAGGGGGGGGGGGGGTGTTTGGACTAAACAGATTGCTCTGAACTCTTCAGTCTGCCTGAAATCACCCCCGTCAGCAGTCTTCTTGTCTGTTCTTTGCACTGTAAACGGACAAAAAAACCCTCAACTTTCCTCCGACGGAAGCTTACCTTTGTTACTTGTGCAAGCAAGAGTCAAACAAAGTTTGTATACACACACCTCACACCCTTACACACACACACACACACACACACACACACACACACACACACACACACGTATATAGTCACACAGACTACCAAACTGATTGTGTGAGAGATAAAAAGGTTGTTTTATTTATTAGTTTAGGAAGATTATACACAATTTATGAGAATTTTATTTATCTGCAACATCAAGTTAAACATTTTAAACAAAGTTTAACGGGCATTTTTTTACAATATAAATAAATATTATTTTCATAATGAATTATAATAATTAACATTTTTTAACCGTATCACAGTTAACTGTAATTCTACTTTAAAGATTTTAATTTAGAATCATGCTGAAGCAAGACATTTAAAACATTCACCATCCGTCGGGTAAACACCAAATGATATTTTAGATTTTAACAAATTTTGGGGTGGAAAAGATATCTTTGTAGTTCACAAAAGAAAAAAATGTATACTTATATATATATACAGTATATATATATATATATATATATATTATACAAATATATAAAATGCTTGCCCTTCTCATTTCAAAGTGATGTCATACCAAATCCAACTTTACATTAATTTGTCTTGCCGTGCAAAAAAGAGAAAAAGTTCTGCAAAAGCACGAACAAATGACTAAATGAAAATATGCCAGAATAGATTTTCTTTACGAGAAACCATGATTTAGGAATTTCTCAATCTAACTGAAATTGGTGTTAAAGGATCCTTGACTAAATTTATAAAAAAAAAAAAAAAAGACACAGAAAGAATGTGACAAACTGGGATATTGTAGTAAGACGTCTTTCTGACTACATTTTACTACTAAACATTTCTGGTTACTTATATTTCAATGCTGACTGCAGATCTACAGGGATTAAAATCGTCACGCGACTTTCAGTCATTAACTGACAACAAAGTGAGAATGTCTATCAACAGCAGCTTATCTGAGAAAAGAGGGAATTATCAAAGCTGATCTGAGCACCGAAGCATCCGATTTAGCATATTTGACGTTTGAAGTGCAGACTGACTTTGGGGCTGAAAGAGGTAATGTTTTGACACGAAGGCTGTGAATCAAGTGTTGCGTTTCATTAACCATATTTCGGGGGGAATGTGTCACCTGCGACTTAGATGTGAGCTTTGATCTAAAGCCGACTGCTTTGGAAGTGCTGTTCGCAGGAACAAGGACATCCTTTCTGATAAAGAAACTGTTAAAGATTCTAGACAGGAATCCCCCGAACAGAACAACAAAGCCGTGTGAAATTTGTGTGTGCGTAAAGTTCTGATGGCATCGAGCCGCACTGTAAGGGAAATGGATGACTAAATGTTTATTGCTGTGAAGTGAAGATATGATGGGAGCCTCCTTTACCCTCTTTCATGCACACATTATCCACACACAGCTGCAGGGCTGAGATGCGCTATATCTAGGCGCCATCTAAAACACAGCTGTGGATCTGTGTGCTTCTGCATCTATACGTGTGTGTGTGTGTGTGTGTGTTTGCAAGAGATGCAAGAGAGAAAAAGAGTGCGTGAGCAACTTGCATAGAGAAGATTCATCATTTCTCATTATTTCTCTCCTCTTCTCCCCTGCATGTTGTGTATATTTATTCTACCCATTTATGTTATTTTGCACAAGAAATCACATTTTCTTATCACATTTTCACAATAATAGCATTTCCTCTGCATCCTGTCTACAGTAATGTGTGTGTGAAGTCAGTCCATTCAAACTGATGCACTGCGGTCGTGAAGCATCCTGTTTTCCTGTCTATTCAGTTTTTACTTTGGTTAGATTTCGGTGGAAGTGTTTGCAAAAAGGCTTTTGCACACACTTCTAATGTCATATTGCAACCCGGTTCCTTGAGACTAAGTTTAGCGTCATTTTTTAATCAAGTACTCATCGTGAAAATATGGCAACGCCAAACAAAAGCTGTTTTGCAGGTATGGAATTTGTTTTAAAAAGTAGACATTGTTTAAGGTATTGCACTCTGATTCTCGACGTCTTTAGTCAGCTCGGCTTCGTGCCTGAGGTGTGTGTGGGAAGGAGAGAGGGAAGAAATATCTGAGACATGATTCAAATCTTAAATCCATCAAAGGGAGCTCAAAATTGAGTCATGTTACCAAACCCCAAAACTGAAACACACACATATCGACGTGAACGTACACAAACAGTCGGCCAATGAAGAACTCTAATTAGATAATAAGAACGTTGGCCTTCATAAGGTGCACTTTAAACCGTACGTACGCATGTGTGTGTGTGTGTGTGTGTGTGGGGAGTTAAAAATATGGCTGATTAAATCTTAAACATCAGATAAAACATTAAAAATAGCTAATATAAGAAAGTAAAATTTTGACTTTTTGTTGTGTTAAACACAGCGTTACATCAGCGAAGAAGAGTGGAACACATCATCACACAGCCTGGTCAAGTCAAAAAAATAAGAAGAGGTTTGAAGCCAGAGGTTACAGTTATTTCAGGGATTTGATGAAAGCTAAAGAATTAAAAAAATAAATAAAACCTAAACCTAAACTGACATTATTAGACGTCTGAATAACAAGATGCTGCATCAGAAGCATCACGCTGCCGTCTTTAACACTTTCAATAAGTCAGCATGGATTGGAGAGACCAAAAGGCATGCAAGCAATCTAATTGATAAAAAATATCTTTGATAGGACTGTACACACACACACACACACACACACACACACACACAAACACACACACACACACAAACAAACACAGACAGACAGACACCAAAGAACTTCTTCCCTACCTCGCATCATCCTCACTCCTCCACTTGTCTCAGATGTTTGGCCCACTTTCACAAACTTACTTTGTCTGACAGCACTCTCTCTCTCTCTCTCTTTCTCACTCTCTCTGTCTCTCTCTCTGTCTCTCTCTCGGTCTCTCTCTCTCTTTTCACAGACTTTTCTTTTACACGATCTTTTCTTTTCGTCCGTCCTTAAGCGTGCCGGCTCGGTTTCTCACTGCACCTTCAGCACACTTATTCAGACTTTTGAGTGTCAGTCGCCTCCTCATCTTCCTTGTTGAGTGTGTGTGTGTGTGTGTGTGAGAGAGAGATAGAGAGAGAGAGACAAAGGAAAGGAGGGACTGTCCCTTGGCCTGTCTGCTCTGTCAAGGTACTTTTTCCTGATGTCTTTGTTGTTATCCTTCACCCCCTCACTCTACACCACATGTTAAAAACAAATCAGCTTTATAGTGTCAGACTCCATTCACACCTGAGGATTTAAATCAAACCACTTTCAACAGGCGGCAAGCAAATCAGTCACTCACTGAAAGATCTTAGTCAAGTAAGATTTTATAAACTTTTCAAAGGCTGTTTGGTTTTTTATGACACACATGGGTGTTTATTGGCTGCATGGTGGTGTAGTGGGTAGCACGGTCGCCTCACAGCGAGAGGGTTCCGGGTTTGATTCCCAGTTCTGGTTCAGGTTCCTTCTGTGTGGAGTTTGTATGTTCTCCCGTGTCAGTGTGGGTTCTCTCCGTGTTCTCCGGCTTCCTCCCACAGTCCAAAGACCTGTCTGTCTCTACATGTCAGCCCTTTGATAGACTGGTTACCTGTCTGTCTCTACATGTCAGCCCTGTGATAGACTGGTTACCTGTCTGTCTCTACATGTCAGCCCTGTGATAGACTGGTTACCTGTCTGTCTCTACATGTCAGCCCTGTGATAGACTGGTTACCTGTCTGTCTCTACATGTCTCCCTGTGATAGACTGGTTACCTGTCTGTCTCTACATGTCGGCCCTGTGATAGACTGGTTACCTGTCTGTCTCTACATGTCGGCCCTGTGATAGACTGGTTACCCGTCTGTCTCTACATGTCGGCCCTGTGATAGACTGGTTACCTGTCTGTCTCTACATGTCTCCCTGTGATAGACTGGTTACCTGTCTGTCTCTACATGTCAGCCCTGTGATAGACTGGTTACCTGTCTGTCTCTACATGTCAGCCCTGTGATAGACTGGTTACCTGTCTGTCTCTACATGTGATAGACTGGTTACCTGTCTGTCTCTAAATGTCAGCCCTGTGATAGACTGGTTACCTGTCTGTCTCTACATGTCTCCCTGTGATAGACTGGTTACCTGTCTGTCTCTACATGTCAGCCCTGTGATAGACTGGTTACCTGTCTGTCTCTACATGTCAGCCCTGTGATAGACTGGTTACCTGTCTGTCTCTACATGTCTCCCTGTGATAGACTGGTTACCTGTCTGTCTCTACATGTCGGCCCTGTGATAGACTGGTTACCTGTCTGTCTCTACATGTCGGCCCTGTGATAGACTGGTTACCTGTCTGTCTCTACATGTCTCCCTGTGATAGACTGGTTACCTGTCTGTCTCTACATGTCAGCCCTGTGATAGACTGGTTACCTGTCTGTTTCTACATGTCTCCCTGTGATAGACTGGTTACCTGTCTGTCTCTAAATGTCAGCCCTGTGATAGACTGGTTACCTGTCTGTCTCTACATGTCTCCCTGTGATAGACTGGTTACCTGTCTGTCTCTACATGTCAGCCCTGTGATAGACTGGTTACCTGTCTGTCTCTACATGTCAGCCCTGTGATAGACTGGTTACCTGTCTGTCTCTACATGTCAGATAGACTGGTTACCTGTCTGTCTCTACGTGTCAGCCCTGTGATAGACTGGTTACCTGTCTGTCTCTACATGTCAGCCCTGTGATAGACTGGTTACCTGTCTGTCTGTCTCTACATGTCAGATAGACTGGTTACCTGTCTGTCTCTACATGTCAGATAGACTGGTAACCTGTCTGTCTCTACATGTCAGCCCTGTGATAGACTGGTTACCTGTCTGTCTCTACATGTCAGCCCTGTGATAGACTGGTTACCTGTCTGTCTCTACATGTCAGCCCTGTGATAGACTGGTTACCTGTCTGTCTCTACATGTCAGATAGACTGGTTACCTGTCTGTCTCTACGTGTCAGCCCTGTGATAGACTGGTTACCTGTCTGTCTCTACATGTCAGCCCTGTGATAGACTGGTTACCTGTCTGTCTGTCTCTACATGTCAGATAGACTGGTTACCTGTCTGTCTCTACATGTCAGATAGACTGGTTACCTGTCTGTCTCTACATGTCAGCCCTGTGATAGACTGGTTACCTGTCTGTCTCTACATGTCGGCCCTGTGATAGACTGGTTACCTGTCTGTCTCTACATGTCGGCCCTGTGATAGACTGGTTACCTGTCTGTCTCTACATGTCAGCCCTGTGATAGACTGGTTACCTGTCTGTCTCTACATGTCAGCCCTGTGATAGACTGGTTACCTGTCTGTCTCTACATGTCAGCCCTGTGATAGACTGGTTACCTGTCTGTCTCTACATGTCAGCCCTGTGATAGACTGGTTACCTGTCTGTCTCTACATGTCAGCCCTGTGATAGACTGGTTACCTGTCTGTCTCTACATGTCAGCCCTGTGATAGACTGGTTACCTGTCTGTCTCTACATGTCAGCCCTGTGATAGACTGGTTACCTGTCTGTCTCTACATGTCAGCCCTGTGATAGACTGGTTACCTGTCTGTCTGTCTCTACATGTCAGATAGACTGGTTACCTGTCTGTCTCTACATGTCAGCCCTGTGATAGACTGGTTACCTGTCTGTCTCTACATGTCAGCCCTGTGATAGACTGGTTACCTGTCTGTCTCTACATGTCAGCCCTGTGATAGACTGGTTACCTGTCTGTCTCTACATGTCAGCCCTGTGATAGACTGGTTACCTGTCTGTCTCTACATGTCAGCCCTGTGATAGACTGGTTACCTGTCTGTCTCTACATGTCAGATAGACTGGTTACCTGTCTGTCTCTACATGTCAGCCCTGTGATAGACTGGTTACCTGTCTGTCTCTACATGTCAGCCCTGTGATAGACTGGTTACCTGTCTGTCTCTACATGTCAGCCCTGTGATAGACTGGTTACCTGTCTGTCTCTACATGTCAGCCCTGTGATAGACTGGTTACCTGTCTGTCTCTACATGTCAGCCCTGTGATAGACTGGTTACCTGTCTGTCTCTACATGTCAGCCCTGTGATAGACTGGTTACCTGTCTGTCTCTACATGTCAGCCCTGTGATAGACTGGTTACCTGTCTGTCCCTACATGTCAGCCCTGTGATAGACTGGTTACCTGTCTGTCTCTACTGTGATAGACTGGTTACCTGTCTGTCTCTACATGTCAGCCCTGTGATAGACTGGTTACCTGTCTGTCTCAGTAAAGAAAGACTCTTGTCAGAACTTTAATCATATTACTGGATTCTTATTACAAGCAGCATTTAAATGTTGCAGCATGTTGAGTTGGAGCTACTTTAACTACTTTACTGTCGGTCAGATCTCTGCGTGATTGATGTTAAACAATAATTCCCTGTTAAATGTAGTGGAATAAAAATAGAAAGCAGAAAGTGGAAATACTCAAGAAAACTACTTGAGTTTGTTTCCTTCGTGATCTTTCTCTCCCGTTATCATCCTTCCATCTAGAGCACCTGACTGATGCGCCGAACAGCACAAGACCACCACGGCCCTCTGTATCTACACACATCTACAACAATCAATAACACCATCACTGTTTAAGCTCAATTTGTTTGTCATAACGCTCAATGACACACCCAGGTGTGCTTGTGGCAGAAAGTGTTAAACCAAAGAAGTTAAAAAAAGATCAGATGTTATCGCTGCATTCAGATGCCAAAGTGCCATCACTGTGTGTGTGTGTGTGTGTGTGTGTGTGTGTGTGTGGCAGCACAGGTGCAACACAAACAAACACACACGCACACACAGCGTTGCTAATAGCCCAACTTCAGCGACACCACAGTGTGTGTGTGTGTGTGTGTGTGTGTCTTGCTGTACAGGTGCAATGTTGTATGTTCACTCACAGTGAAGGTAACCACAGTGCATGCACAAATATCTAGCACAAACAAAGTCATCACCACACTCACACACACATACATGTGGACACGGTATTTCAGAGAACTCACTCAAGTGGGTCTTCTTGGACGCGGCTCCTCCTGAGGGACAACAAAGACGGAGTTAGTGATTCAAAACTACGTGACTCTTGCTGTCAATCAGAGTTTTACTTCAAGCTTCATGTCAACAGTCTGGGTGAGATGTTTTAGAAGCAGAAACACAACATGCAGTGAAATCATGAGCTTCACAGATGAGACTTCAACTGAGACTCGATCCCAAACTGATTCCAGGATTAAACAGCACACTATTACGCATTAAAGTGGGTTTAATGTTTGATTTAAAAAAAAAAAGAAAACAAGAAAGACTATAAAATAGCTAAGTACATTATTACAGATATCTGGTGCCATTATTTATTTATAATTGTATACTTGTATAATTGTATACTTATATATATTATTGTATAGGACTTGTCACACGTATACAATGTCTATAGGCCTTGTATTTATGAGTGGAGGGATTAATAAAGTATTCTGATTCTGATTTATTAACACAAGAACAGTTTTTGCATACTTGTGCTTGATTTTCTGCTGCCTTACGAAACTGATCTGAAAACTTCAACCACAGAAACGTGCACTGTAGCAGCAGCGTTAGCTTGGCAGTGAAATAAAAAATGTGTTTGGATCTGTGGGACCTGTTTTCAATGTTTGCTCAAAGAACAATGATACAATTAATACATTTTTCAGAGACGCACTGGCCTTGGCTCATTTTCTGTGAAGAACACATAACAGAACACATTTTCAATGGTTACCTACTGTGGACCCCCCCCCCCCCCCCCCCCACGCATTTACATGACATATCTGGTGTTCTGTGTACTGCACCTATCTGGGCCTGCTGTCAGTGTGTGTGTGTGTGTGTGTGTGTGTGTGTGTGTGTGTGTGTGTGTGTGTGTGTGTGTGTGTGTCCACATGGGCGTTGGAAGGTATTTTAGAAGAGGGAGATGGAAGAGAGTGAAGAGGGCTATTCATTTAGTATTTAGATATTTCAGAATTTCAGTATCACATTTCAGAGACTGACAGTGAATTAGAAAAGTGGGAGGAACATCAGCCGCCCCCAAAACAAACCCGTCAGCAGGAAGACACAGGTATACATGCATCAAATGCAAGAAAGTCATATGCAACACACACACACACACACACACAGTAAAACTGTGCCCCTCATGTGTTGTATAACCTGGCATATGTTTATTTAGGACTGCATGAAATATATTCAATCTGTTAATCTGTACACTACATCTGTTCACTACACATCAGTAGTGATGAAAAACCTTGTTTCATTTATATGTGTTCAAGATAAACATAGTTTATTTCACTCTTATTTCTTTTTTTCTTCTTCAAAAATTACATTTCAATCACAAAAAACAATCGGCATTTTTATTTATAAATGTGATCATACAGAGGTAAATGTCAATTATTGACCATATTATCTATAGTTATCTTTTTTTTAAGAGCTAATACTACAGTAGGTCCACCAGACCTGCTAACATTGGCTGTGTAACAGAAGTATGAACACCACACAAGGGTTAATCAAGGGATTGAATGAAACTATAGCATGCAATGTGAGAGTAACTGAGCCAGGCTTCCAGTAACAGATTCAGCTGATAAACCCTTTCAAATCCTTAATGGCAGTTTGGTTCAGGGTTTTTACAGAATTCACTGCGTTTTTCACTATTGTTTGCAATGTGCAAACTCCTGTGTACAGATAAGAAGCCTCACTGATAACAAAGAGCTTAAATTATAGGACTCCTACTTATTGCTGCTAGGTGGCTATGTTACACACACACACACACACACACACACACATGGGAGATACAGGCAGAGGAAGATGGGTGTCTATGAAGCAATAGGTCCTCGTTTTTTGTTTGCCTGTTTGACCGCAATTGTGAGAAAGTCAGAATTGCAGTGAGTGTGAGTGAACACACAGAGGGTTTATTTCTGGCGTTGTATGTGTGTGTGTGTGTGTGTGTGTGTGTGTGCGTGAGACACAGAGAGGTCTGAAGGCAGGGGAGATAAGTATCAATGGAAGACGTAGAGCTAGCTGGTCTTTGTCTGACACCAGATCAGGCCCTCTGTGGTTTCCACTGTTTTCCTCCCCTCATCAAATCAAGTTTTGCTTCATAAGCAGAAAGCATGGAATGAAAGCAGAGCACGGAAAATGTAAAGACACGTTGAACGCTACCTGAGCAGACGTCTGAAGGGGGATTGCGACATGTAAAAGAGTTGTGTTGAATGAAAACACACTTTTTTAACCTTTTCATTTCCAAATTGAGAGCTATGATTTTTTTTATTCTTTAACATCTTTTAAATGTCTTCAAAGTTAATGTTAAACAATTATATACACATTGCATTAATAAGGAGTATAAAGACTGATTGTCCTTCTTTTCATTAGTCAGCTATAGAAATACACAACAGGGCCTTCTTCTCCTTCTTTTCCATCTGATCATCAAATTACTGTGTTGATTTATATATTTGATATTGTCATACTTTATAGTATATAGTTTATAGTTCTACTTGTATATAAACTTATTACATATTTGTATCTTTACAACTGTGTTCTCTTTTAATTCCACCTATCTACAATAACTTGCTTATTTATAATTAATGTTATGTTTAGGTGTTGCTTTTGACTGAGAATACTGTATATTGAGGATTGGAGGGACGGTGTTTGTGGATGTTTATTCTGTTTAATAATATGAACAAAAAGCCAATAAACTTACACGGCTTTCCAAATCGCATACTTTTACTATTTACTCCTAGTACATACTGCAACTGCCCTTACAAAGTACATACTGTTGCATGCAGCACGCTTTCAACTGGGACATACTTCCTCATAACGTTGCACCTTGAACTTTGACCCTCTTGCTCATAGATCTGCTGCACACAGGATTAGGGGTCAGAATAGTCAGAAAAGCATATTGGCTTACATACTGCAAAAATGCGACAAGATGCAGTACATCCTGGTATTTTGGACATAGTATGTATTGGGACATATTAAATATGTTTCTGGCTTAATAATTAATAAGGTAGTTACCGGACAGCACACATAATGTGAGGAAGCTGTCGGTTGGTTTTGTTCTTTTATAAGTCACATACTTATCAACAGAAATGAGCCATGTTAAACCATTTAAAGTCACCTATGGACCACTGGATTTCATGTTATGCCACTTTCTGAAATGTGGTATTAAAAAAAGATCGAATGCAATCACCAACATCGACTTCGGCATGAACAAAATGTGACACAGCATGTACACATTCAGCAAGACACCTGTCAGCCAGGCCATAAACGCACCACCAAGTCCACACACGCACACACACACACACACACACACACACACACACACACACACACACACACACACACACACACACACACACACACACACACACACACACAGTGTGCATGACTACATGATTACAGAGGCACAAACATCAACTCTGCTCATCAGTCAAAATCTCACTAACATCTAAGCTGACTGCTGAAGTGACAGTTGCTGCGTTACATAACAGGCCTGCAGACCATGAACCTAGTGAGTAGGCTGACAACTTCGCCTGAATACAAAAAACCATGACACACAGAAAACACACTAAAAGTCAATATATTTAAGTCGGATTACCTTTATGCCAAAGTCATGTAAAAGAAGCCAAAAAGGCAGATGGTGTTTCATTTTATTGGCAGTCGTGATAACTGGTTAAATAAATAAGCAAGTAAATCACATAATGTATAAATGTATAATAACAACATAATGAATAATTGAAACAAAAATGCATAATTAGGAATGAAGTGAAAAGCAGAGCTGATGAAACAGGTTTGGATGTTGTTTTCCGGAGCCTTAAATCTTTAATCTTTAGTGCTAATGAAGCCGTCTGAGAGCATTGCTCATAAATGATAATGAAGTCAGAAATGTGGCTCAGCTCACAAAACCACAAAAAATCACGATAGATTTGAATCTAAATTTGGAGCAGAATGCTTTTTTTTTTCTAAATTAGAAGTGTCAAGGTGGGGAAAAAAGAAAATAATTTTGAAGAAAACAATACATCTGTTTGATGAAAACAAGTTAAAAACGACTGAGAGTATTCTTTCTTCTTGATCTATAAATTATTTTGTAGTTGACTTAGTTACCACTTTGGTTTCCAGAGACACCACTGGTTGTCACCACGAAGACCGATTTTAAGTTCACAAATAACTGCAGAATAACATAAAGAGTATACGGAGACGAGGATCAGACTATAGACACCTCAGACGGTCTGCATCCAATAATAGGAGCAGAGTTTCACCCTACAGGCAGGAGGAAATGCAATGTGGAGCAGCAACAGAGACTCAAAGCCAGCACTCGACAACAATGAGAAGACACCCACAACAGCCACTAAAACCAAGACACTCGTCGCCTGAAGAAGAGCCATCTCAGCAGTACGAAAAACTGTTCAACCACACTGAAACTCCACTTTAACCAGATTGAAACACCATTACAGCAGTTCCAGTATCTGGTAAGTTAGCTGATGCTGTTCTTTTACAAAAACCCTTTAACCCCTAAACCCGTACCCCCTCTGTAGCTGATTCAACAATCAAAATCAACAACAAAGACCGTTCTGTCGGACAAAATAATATTCATGATGTTCCAGCTGTCTTGTGCATTATTTAAGACAACATTCCCAAAGGATATCAGAGATATGGTACATTTGGAAACATTGGCACCACGATATTGCTGGTGTTGGTGAACCGTCCATCTGCGAAATTTAAATGCAGGACATTGACTTGTAGTGGAGAAAGATTCAACTGTGATCCTGCTACGTTCACAAGACTAAGGGGTAAAGATGCTGTTCCATCGCTGCAAAAATCACTCCCGACTCGTCAAATACCGATGCTTGGTCAGTGTCATTAATGCGATCTCATTCACAGACGCTCAGAGCAGTGTTATGTGTCTGCTGTTCGGGTCCCATTTGTCACCTGCCACCTATGTGGTGTTTGTTGCCTCAACCGAACTTCTTGTGAAGATGGAAGTTTATTTACTCATTTGAATCACATATCATGCATGATGTAGCCGTCCCTGACACGTCCCAACCTGATGCCAGAGCGGTGACAAAGCGTTGGGAGTGAGAATGTGTTGGTGTCGCCACGCCGTCAGAGGACAGGGAAGTTGTGCGGTGGGTTTCTGTGGCGGATGAACCAGGTGTCTTATCTCAAATGACTTCCAACAGTTTGATCTCAGCGGGAAGGAGGCTTTGAATAGGAAAGCATTGACCAAAAACAGGAGCAAAAATAAGAACTAATCCCCAAGGATTACTCCGGCTTACTGCCATTCTTACCCACTCACAGCACCTTAACCACACACAGTGAAAGGGATGAGGAGGGATAACGGGGAGAGATGGATGAGAGTGGAGGGAAAGGAGATAATAGTGACCACCGTGACAGGGAGACAGAAACGAGAGAGAGGCAGCGGGGAAAGGTGAGCAGGAGGAGATAATGAGTGGGGGGAGGAAGCATGTGGGTGGGAGTGAGCAACCGCACGGCTTGCTGGGAAAAGACTAAATAACCCAATAAGAGCACCAAGTTGAATGCTACTTGCAGAGGCTTTTACAGTTTGAACACGTGCTTCAGAATAAACCTCAGTGATGGATCCTCTTACCTCTTTTGGTGGGGCTGTCAGCGGGGGGCGCGTCGGGCTCCTCATATTCCATTACTGTCCTGTCAAAACACTGGGTGAACCTGCACACACACACACACACACACACACACACGAGGTCGCACGTCAGTCGGGTTTTGAACGCCACTCTGACATTATAAGCGAGCAGAAACCGGAGCTCGTCCTACCTGTCGGTCGGTCTAGCGGCCGGGCCGGCGCAGGCACTTGAAAACGTGCACTGCCATGTCGCCTGCTTTCTCTCCTTACAGCGGGTCCCCGAACCCGGTCTTCATCCTGCACCCCTCTCCGTCCGTCAGCCTTCCTTGGGCTCAGCAGTTCACCTCCTCTTGTGGGGTTGTTTTTGAAATAATTTAATTCCCCCCGAGGCAGAGAGAGAGAGAGAGACACACAGAGAGAGACACAGAGAGAGCAGCTGGCCGTTCACAAGCCGTGCGCACCGGTATCCCCCCCCGCGCTCTCCGTGCGCCCTGACCGTCCCAGGCTGAAGAGTTATGTCACCGACTGTTACGTAAGAGCAGCGGATCGGGTTTTGCTTTGTAGTGCTCAGTTGAGAAATGTAATCCCATGTTGTTGCACAAAGCTCCGCCAGACTAATCGAGAAAAACGCGACGTATAGACGAAGGTTTTGGCCTTTTCACTTGACGACCACAGCTAAACAACATGGAGGCCTACACAATCCCTCTATGTGAGTCCGGTGGCTTGTTAAAACCACCTGCAGGACTCTGCACATGCGAGCAGCTTGGGTTGATACCTCAAAAGCTCATATTTATCTGAGGAAGGAAAACAACAGCAGACACAAAGAAAACGATGAATAATCGATATGTCTTCTCGGTTTACCTCATTGTGGTAAAGGCTCCTCTAAGACATGGCGCTTACACACATGCTGAACAGCCACTGGTGCATTTAGCCTACTCAAGTTTTTACCTTATACTTCTGCTACATTAAACTCTTAAGAAATTAAGAATTCAGGGTGGTTCTAATCTGTTCCACCTCAACATGCCAGGTCACAGGAAGACCCAATAATATATGTAAACATGTTTCCCCATTACTCATTACATCTAAACACAATATGCCCATTGAAGTCACCAGAGACCAGTCATTTCTCTAAGCTGCTCATTAGTCACTTAATCCCCACAGAGAGGTTGTGAACAAGTCTCTTTTTACTTGATCCACATTCACAGTCGTCTTTTATTATTTTCTGTGAAATTACACCACACAACATATTTTGTTAAATAAATTGAACCCAATTATATCTTTAAGGATGCAAAAAAACTCCTCTGCCAAAGCCGACACAAAGACAACTGTTCACTGTTGAGTCACTGACAGACACTTCGCCATCCAGATGCTTTCAATGGGATTCCTTGTTTGAGGGTCAAATAAAGCTGTGGAAGTTTCACTATCTGAGACCGGAGAGGGCTTATTGCAGGTGGTTTAAACTGAAAGTTGAAAACAACTGGCCCCCCACCTGCTTCCTAAAACCCAACTTGACCACATGACTAAAAAAACAACTGGTGTTCATTTGTCCCGCATCCGCCACACACACACACACACACACACACACACACACACACACACACACACACACACACACACACACACACACGAGACACTAAGGTAGCATTTCCATCTGCACTTAGCTGAGGTTAAAGATGTGAGGGGCCCTCAGAAGACCACCAGGCCGGTACTGCGATGAGCAAATGCACTCAGAAACCACACATCAGACCAAACGGTGTGAGAACTGAAGTTAATGCGTGCAGGTTTTGTGTATTTGTAACCAACGATTTACTACAAAACAACAGCTCACTCAACAGTTTGCTGTATTTTAAATGGATTAGAGGTGTAACGATTCATTGGATGAATCCATGAATTGATTGTCAGTCCTATAGATTCTACTAAATCAATCTGCTAAAATAAATAAATAGAATGAATCGTTTTGGCTTCACCAATAATCGATATAAATGCGTTTAATCGTATGAACCGTGATTCTTAATTATGATTAATGTTTTAATACGTTTAAGACACTCTCTCCTGCCAGCATGTAGTCTATTGAAAAATGTTAAAAATAACTGAAAATACATTTTTGTATTTAGCATAAGATATTATGCAGGACTACTTTTTTAATAGAATAAATATGTTTAATAAGTAATTCTCTGGTCTGTTTATTTTTTCACCTTTCAGAAGAATACTGATAGTCTCACTAGCATTATTGCATGTTTATTTCATGGATATAGAATTTTGGTTACAAGTTACTGAATCGAATCGTGGTTTACTGAATCAAATCGAATCGTTCCAAATAAAAATCATCCTTGAATCGAATCACCAACTACTGTATCGTTAATCGAATCGCTGTGAAGCCAAAGATTCACACCCCTAAAATAGATGCAATATGAATTAACTTCATAACTATCACATTCAATTATTATTGGCCTTTAACTTAAAAAGAGTGATATGAAGAAATGCTAGAGAGTAATATAAGCTGTATGTCACATACTTCGCTAGATTTGATCAGAAATCATTTTTTAAACATACATTCACATTCAGATGTTCAATAGTCCAATACACAAACCAAAGAATGCAATGACTTTGTTTTATGGATAGTACAGTTTGTGTGTGTATAACCTCAAATAGTGCTCCATATGCTTTCAGGCCTGTCATGAGTGCACTTTTTCACCATTAGGCCAAAATACATTTCTGATCTTCTGCTTAGCTACGAACCATCCAGACCTCTCAGATCATCTGGGACAGGTCTGCTCTGTGTCCCCAGAGTCAGAACCAAACATGGAGAGGCAGCCTTCAGTTTTTATGCACCACATATCTGGAACAAACTTCCAGAAAGCTGCAGGTCTGCTGCAAATCTCAGCTGTTTTAAATCAAGACTGAAGACTTATCTGTTTGCTGCTGCCTTTCAGTAATCAATACTATCTGTGAACTTCTTGTGCTGCACTGTATTTTCTATTCCTTGATATTCTTGTTTTTAATGATTTTTTATTTTATTTTATTATTACATTTTAAACTTTATTTTATTATTGGCAGGTTTTAATGAGGGTTTTTCTATGCATTTTGATTTTGCCTTTATTTTCTTTTAATCCTTCTATTTTTTTTCACTTTATTGTATGACATTTTTATAATGTGAAGCACTTTGAGACTGGCTTGTGTATGAAATGTGCTATACAAATAAAGTTGCCTTGCCTTGCCATTGTAGTCGTCAGTAATGCCTGAGCAGCACAGATCTCTGTGATGTGTGCATTTACTTATGGTATTTATGACAGTAGAAACATGTTGGAGTCGGAGGGACAGCCTATGAACAAGATGACAACTGCCATGATTTTAGGTTTGGAACTCCAATGTAAGTCATATTCTCATGGTCTGTAAACCTGGACCTCGTATTCAAATATAAACACATCCAGCACATGGTGGGGTAGCAGGTAAAAAAAAACACCTTAATGAAAATGTGAAGAAGTCTAGATGTCTCATTAGCGTATATTAAGGATAAATCTTTCATCTTCTTAGGGCATTAATTACAAACAAGCAAAAAATCTGTGCAAGACACTCTGCATTCATCTTTGAATCAACTGGCAAGTTTAGTACAAAATCTTGGCTTTTATTGAATGTATAAATATAGAGTTAAACTCTCAAATGTGATCAGAGGATAACATCTATGAGGATATATGTACAATATTGAAGAAAACGTTATCACACAAAGCAAAAGTTAACATGTTCCATTTAATGTGCAAAATTCAGAATTCAGAACAAAGTTAAGGAAAACAACAACATTTTCCTCCATGTTGCCTGCGTCCCTGTTTAAATTTGCCAAACAAATAAACACATGCCTTGCTTGATTCATTTAATAACAATATGCAAGGCTTTGTGTATTCAATTGAGTACATTTTGATCAGTTTGAGCAAAAAACTGTCACCAATTGTGACCTAAAATCATGAATATTGTAAAGGTTACAATCAATAACCAGTGAATGGTTTCTAGATATGTACTGTTGGTGTGTTAGTTACACTAACCAGAGGTAGACAATGAAAGGCTCCTTCATAAACTTTACAGTTTGTGACATACCTTTCCCATGGGCCAAAACAATGGCCCATGGGAATGTACTAATATTATATGATAAAAGAATGTCTTGCGAGGTTATTTTTTAAATAATGTGGTGTGTTCCAGAAAGCAGGTTTGGCTAAAACTCTGAGTTTGTTAACCCTGAAAAGTGGGATAGGCTACTAGAGAGGGAGTTTTCAATTACAGAAAGACTTAAAAACTTTATGTGAGTTACCATGGTAACCGACTCTGTGAACCTAACCTGCTCGCTGGCAGGTATTCTTCAATAAACCCTGAGTTTCTCCCTACATGTCTCCATCCTTTTGTTGATTCTGAACCAGCTGTGGAAAAATTGGATGTCCTTTCCTCGTCAAGCCATCGATATGGAGGCAGAAGTGATTCTAGCAGCCTGCCGTCGGGAGAAGATTTTGATTACTTAATAGAATATTACCGTTTTCCTTACAATCTATCACATCTGAACAATATTCTCCAGCCTTACATTTATCGGACATAATCTGCGACCATAACAGATTCTTTGCATCGCTCTAGGATTTTTTGGCTAACGGGAGTTTTCTGAAATGTTAAGGACAATTCTGTGTGTTGAAATGGACACTGATATTTTCTCTGTTTAAGCTGTGAAATATGATTAAAACCATATGTTTTAGGCTACCTCAATATTTATATGCTTAATTTTCAACTGCAGCCACATTGTTTTTGTGCCTGTGGGAATAAACCTCAATCAAAAAGAGTGACATTTTAGTACCGCACCAGGGGAAACAAACTCCTGTCACCTGTGCACTAGCCAGCATTGCAAACCATTACACCACTGTGTCAGGCAGTATATGCCTCCCAGACCAACAGTCTTTACTTTGCTGCAGCTGTGTTGCTCCACTTTCTAAGGATGAGCTCGTTTTCCCCCTAAACACAAAGTAATATCTCTAACTCTCTCCCGGTTGCCATGGGGAACCCAAGTATCGGAGCTCCGATGATGGCTTTGTAGAGTCGGCAGGCACGCGCGTAACTCAGAGTTTGCGTAACTAATTCAGAACAGCTGAGAGTTGGTCGACTCAGAGTTCAGGTTTAGGTTCAGAGTTCGTTGAAGCTGCTTTCTGGAATACAACAAATAAATACACACACATTTAAATAACAACAAGCGCACGTTCACACACACACGGTGGCCTCAGCTTGCCGACAGCGCTTGTGTTGGTTGCAGGATGGTGTGGCTGCCGCTGATGGACATGAACAGCGCTGTATGAAAGGCATGAAAGAAAACAGGTGACAATACAGTAGATTGACAAACTGATGTGACCCACCACGTCCCATTAAAGGCTGTATAAACATGTACCTGTTGTTTCTGCGTGCAGCTTGGAGCCGTCGCTACTGGTCACTTTACACGTAGTGAATATTTTTTTGCCTTCCGTCTTATCCAGCGAGGATTCAAGCAACACTGTGTTTCCCAGGAGGATGGGGCTGAGGAAACGGCAAGTGTTTGTCAGGGAAAACTGACCACAAATGATAATATTCATATCACACAACATACAAAATATGTTCCACAGAAACATACAGACCCATCTCAAGTATCTCCAGTAATACTGAGATAAGACAGAGGGGGGTAAAACTATTAGCTATCATTATACTAACCAATGAAAAAGCAGCATTTCTCATCAGATATAAATTATTATATATATTTATCATTTTATATATAATATTTTAACAAAGCTACAAACATAATTCTGCTGGTCTCTGTGGGACATAAAACCAAATCTATGTAGACAATAAATTCACCTTTGCATGCGTTTAACAATATATTCTTCCTGTACCTGCGGTAGTTGATGTTGAGGTTGGCAGTCATAGTAGATCCAAATAGTAATGTAACAAGAGTCCCTTGCAGAGTATCAACCATAGTGGCTATCGCCCCCCCGTGGACATATCTGGAAGTACACAGCATTTCTATGAGACGTCGCATCCATTTTTTTTGGCATTTTGCCTTTACTGGAAAGCTGCTAATATAAAACTCATACAGGAAATGTGAGGGGTACGAGATGCAGGGTGACATCGCCCCAAACTAGCACATTTCAGACCAAGCCATGTTGTATGGAGTACAGTACAAAATGCAACAAATGCGTACATTTATAGACAAACAACATGGACAGTCATCTCACCCTACAGCTCCCTCCAGTAGGTGTCCGGGCTGGAAAATGCACACACACTTCTTCTCCCCACCGTTAAAAAATGTGGCGTACTCAAATGCTGCCCCCGGTTCTCCGTCGTTCCGGGTAAAAAAACGAGCTTTCGGGGAGATCGTCTTGCTAAAAATCATTCCATGTTCTCCTGGGAAAACCATACAAGTGAACAGCAATTTACAGAACATCCTGGGGGTTGTGAGTTGCAGTCACAGTACAGTTTTTACATAGTGTATAACCTTATACATTATTGAAATGTTCATAAAAGCACTTCATTGTGGTTTAAAATAGACTATATACCATAAGTCTAAGTGTATTCAATTCAGTTGATCAGTACATATGCAGTCATATTGCTTCACTGATCATATATAGCTGGTTACACTTCAGGGCTGATAGGTGGGGGGTGTGGACTGTTTTAAGTGATACTTGGGATAGTTATGCCCTGCTATAACCATGTTTTGCCAGTCGGGGGCAGCAGACACAACTAGTGAATACAACACTGACAAATCGTCAGTCATGTTTCTGGCCCACCATATGTTTAACATTCAGTGAATCAAATAAGCACAGATCAGACAAATTAACCATGTCAGTAGGGTAATAAATATATTCAAGTCGAGTTTGAGATATTAGGTGCTAAGTCCAGTCGTGTCCTAGAAAATAATTACAACCAAAAAAAAGGATATCAGACACAACAAGAATGTATTTTACCCTCAGAGCTTGATAACTCTTGTCGCATCATCTCTACTTCATGAACAAAAGAACAAGCAGAAAGACAGACAATGAGACAAACGTCATAGTCTGCACTTTTACCTTTAGAATAGTGGATTAAGCGATTGAAGCTTGGCAGTCTCTCCCACGGCTCTTCCTGTTTCTCTCCTCCCTCCGTTTGCACCTCACACAGGCCGTTATAATGATTGTGCAACCGCATCATTTCTGAGCCCCATGAGGAGTTGGGCAGGCTGTAGTCCTGAGGCGATGACTCCCCCTGCTGAATAGAGAAATGCTTTACAACCTGGTTCTACAATCGAATCTGAGAGACTTTTGGCAAAGTTAGCAGTTGGACTTACAATTAAGTAAGCTGGTAAAATCGAATGCAATCCGATACAGCTCAGCAATATATTTTACCTTTACAAAACATAATAATGTTCAGTTTTGATTGACACTATGTGCTAAAAAATGTATTGCACTTGTACATTTTGGAATCATTGTAGTTAAAGCGTCTGTTTAATAACAACTCAACTCGTACAAATGCATTTGTCCATACAAAGATTAGTCTTGATTGATATCTTAATAATATGATGCAAAACAATCGTAATTGGCCTAAAAATATATATTTTTTACTGAGTATGACAGATGCTTAAACATTTTTAAATGAAACAAGTATTTCTATAGGTCCTAGTAAGAATGGGCGCCCCTTTCATCCCATTGTGGGTGTTTTTTTTAAATGCATTAATTTCATATTGCACCAACAGAATAGGCCAAGAGTCAGGGTGAAGACACAGGGAGGGGTCTGGTAGATCCTGGGTGTATGAGAGGGCATTTCTTGGTGTGACTGTCAGAAACACACGGATCAAGGTTGCAGCAAAGGCACACTAACGTTCATTATTCAGATACTGCAGGAGGGCAGAGTCCAGTAGGGAGGTAATTCAAGGACACGCCGCATCCCTTTAATCTATGAAAGGAATTGGTCTTTTAAAATGTTCATTTAACTGTAAATCATTCCATATGATTGGAAGCAGGTGTTTCCATGTGTCCGAATAGAAAATCCCAACGCGCTTCGTTGATTGTTAAGACATATGTCCAAGTCCAAGATAAAGTCATGTGTTTCCAATTAAGAAGGACGTTGTGTGACGAAAACAAGAACAACATGAACAATGCAGGTTCATACCCGTGTTTCTTTCGTCCCAACCGGATAAAAACAGCTACAACACGACCACATTAATTTCTGTCTGTAACGTTATCTTTTCAAAATGTCGTTTATACTGGAAAAACGAGTGTTTCAAGCGTCCCGTGAATACCTCACGGAACCGAGAAACATCTGGAAGGAGACACCCGCGTGTCCGCGATGCGAGCGGTGACCTCGCACGGTTTGTTGTTGTTCTACCCACCACCATGTTCCGTAGCAGGCTGGTCCTGTCTTGGGGGGTGGTGAACGAGTGGCCGAGCCGAGTCCGTGGAGGGGAGAGACGGCCGAGGCGTTCAAAGACCCTGCATGTCCGACCGAGGATCCGCGCCATTTGTAAACGCCGTTTAAAGCGACGAGGATGTTGGAAAACCAGATCAGCTGGGGGTCAACCTGCTGTCAACCTTCGGCACCGTCTCCTCACAGGCTCGAGAGCATTCTTCTTGGTGTTTATGGCGGTTGACAAACAACCTTTGGTGCATTACCGCCACCTACTGGTATGGAGTGTGAATCGGGACTTTATACACTATTAATACAAATAAATAAATATATAAAAAATGGGAAAAAATATAAATATTCCTCTTCTTCTTCTTCTTCTTCTTCTTCTTCTTCTTCTTCTTCTTCTTCTTCTTCTTCTTCTTCTTCTTCTTTAGTGTTTTACGGCAGTTGGCAAACTTGCATTACTGCTTCCCTCTGGTCTCATCCGTTACCTATTTCTCTAGACCTTTACAGTCTTGAAATAAGTCCAGTGTCTTTCAAACAAATGAAATAGCAGCTTTCTCCCTTCCACAGTGCGTCCACTATAGAGCACATCTTTGATCCTGCTTTCCACTTGTCCTACCGTCCGTAACATGAGCCTTCTCTCCCTTACTTCCTGCATGAACTCAGGACATGCTCCACTGTCTCCTTCTCTTCACACTGACTGCAGTGCCCAGTTGCATGTTTTCCTATCATAAAAAGTGTATTGTTTTAGTTTGCTGTGACCAATTCTTAATCTACTAAAAATGACTTTGCTCCACTGTTTCTCACTCCTCCTGCTTTATTTTGTATTTCATGTTTGTTGCATCATCCTAGTATTGTTGCCACTGACAGTTTAATATTCATACATATTCTTTCCTGATAGCCTCCTTTGCTAGCTTATCCACTTTTTCATTTCCTGGAAATCCTGTGTGTAACATCACTTCATTTTACACTGTTCTTATATTCTATTCACCAACCCTGTATTTAAAAAAAAAATTGTAATAGTGCCTTTCTGGTGATTCTGATCTCCCCTCCTTCTCCTTCTGTTCCCAGTGTCCCCATCAGATTCCACTCCCACACTACCTTCTCTGGGAATAGCCGTCTTTCCACCTCATACATGCAGTGCAATATGACATGTTCAGCATTTTCTTTAACCCCACAGTTTTCACACTGTTCACTGTTCCTTTTCCACATTAAAAACAGAGTACCATCCACCAAGTATTGGAATGTGTTCAGAGATCAGACAGCAGCCTCGCCCTAAAGCATACCCTGTTGTCTATTGGACTCTAAATGGAACCTTCATTTACCAAATGAACATCATGCTGTATTGAAGACATTTATTTATAAAGCACATTTAAACAACAAATGTATACATTAAAGAAGCCATTGGTCGCACTAAAGCCATTTACTGATGTTAACAGTTTACATCAAAGCTTCAAATGCAACAGGTTGCCCTCTGTGCACTACTACTGCCATCTAGTGGGCTATATGGCAAACATATCACATCAAATTAAACGGCTACTGATTTCAACTTCAACAGGCCATCTGAGCACCAATACCGCCATCTAGTGGGCTATTCGGCAAACAAACCACATTACATTTGATCGCCAACTTAGGCTTTGAAAGACCTTGCATATTCAAAAACTGACTCCGGCTGCTGTGTTAGACACACGTTACACACATAGTTGTGTACATTAATCCTAATTCATCCACACATATCTCCACTGGTATGTGTGCTGGTCTGGCTTTACTAGGCTTGCCTGGTTCTAGTTTATATACTATCACTCTTTTGACAGACTACACCATCACTTTTTAAATGTTTTGTATAAACAACACTGTGGCTTCTTTGGACTGTTTTTATACCAACTCTTCCATTTTTATTTGACTATTTTTTTTACCAACTCTACTCTGACTTTTTAACCTACTTTACTAAGAATTATTTGACATGACATTTTTTTTATATATTATAATGTGAATATAATATTCTTTATGAATTATTTCAAAATGTTATACTTTAACTTTTTTTAGACACAATACAATGACTTTATGAATTTATTTGAAATACTTTAATGGAACACAATGTCATGGCTCTTATAAGACTTGTTTCAACATACTATATCGCAACTTTGTTGTCCTGCAATATAATTATTTTTTCACATTTTACACCATTGATTTTTTAAAGCCATATTATAATTTGACTCTTCCATAACATTTCTTGACAAAATAAACTATGATTTTTTTGTATTACTTTTATCATCATACTATACTACCACTTTTTTTCAAGATGCTACACTATGTCTTTTTGAGATGTACTATTCTGTGATTTGTTTTCCCCACATACTATACAATGTCTATTTCATGCATATTTGACATACTACAACTTGTTTTGACATACTATGAATATGAATATGCATGCATTTGTTCTAGATTATTCAATAATGCATACAAATGGTCTCCTTAATTTCTGAACACAGATGCAAAGAGTTTGTTCAATTAAATTCAAAAAACTTTATTTGTCCCCGAGGGCAATAACAGGCACACAGAGTAGCTGTACAATAATAAATGTTGACACAAAACAAAGCAATACTGTACAGATTGAGATGAAAAATATATATTTACACAGACAGATATCTACTACAAAATAAATAATAATTATATAAACATTTTGTTTCAATGGAAACTTAAAAAAAAAAAAAAAAAAATAGATATATATAAAAAAAGTATATAAACTATAAATAATCATGAATAGCTTCCTGTGTGTGTGTGTGTGTGTGTGTGTGTGTGTGAGGAGCTTCCCAAAAACAACAAAAACGTCCTCTGTGCTGCTCGGTGTACAGATTGAGATGAAAAATATATATTTACACAGACAGATATCTACTAGAAAATAAATAATTATATAAACATTTTGTTTCAATGGAAACTTTAAAAAAAAAAAAAAAAAAAAAAAAAAAAAAAATATATATATATATATATATATATATATATATATATATATATATATATATATATATATATAAAGTATATAAACTATAAATAATCATGAACAGCTTCCTGTGTGTGTGTGTGTGTGTGTGTGTGTGTGTGAATGTGTGAGGAGCTTCCCAAAAACAACAAAAACGTCCTCTGTGCTGCTCGGGAGCCGCCTCACCCTTTGGCTGGTGGGTGAGGCGGGTGGTGTCGGGGGATGGGCGGAGGGGCAGGGAGGTTGGAATGGCACACACTGGGTCTCGGGCTCACTAAGGTAGGGGAGCAGTTCAGGGTCTGCTGTGGTGCTGGGTCTTCATCGGTTGATGTGTTGGTTGACGTCCATTCTCAGCTGCCCAGGAGAGCCAAAACCATAGAGGAGTCCTGACCTATGAACCAGAACCACCAGAGATGAAAACCCATGAACTCAACTAGACAACATTTACATGGTTGCTAGCAAGAGTGTTGAATATGACCACCAATTATGAAATTATGAACAATGGAATACTATTAGGCTCCTATAATAAATACAATCCATTTTTATGTCATTACTGGTACTGTAGTTTTAGGAGATTACATTAGTCTCTGTAGGAGATTACTCACTCAGCCCACTGGTCCTGTGGTCCTCCATCCTTCTCATCTGGTCCTGTGGTCGTCCATCCTTCTCATCTGGTCCTGTGGTCCTCCATCCTTCTCATCTGGTCCTGTGGTCCTCCATCCTTATCTGGTCCTGTGGTCCTCCATCCTTCTCATCTGGTCCTGTAGTCCTCCATCCTTCTCATCTGGTCCTGTGGTCCTCCATCCTTCTCATCTGGTTCTGTAGTCCTCCATCCTTCTGAGGAGGTCAGTACTTATGACCTTACCTCTGTCAGGAACAGCCACCAACACCTAAATTTAAAAAATAAAAAGACAGAGTGAGTAAAAACAAACAATCTTTGAATCACTTGTAAATTAGGAGACTTGTGTTACTGTGTAATTAAATGTTAACTTACCTTTGTCTTATCGCCATCTACAATTTCAACACATACAATACATAACACAATACAACACAACTATGACTCAGAAGGTAAATCATTTAAAAAGAGACACGCTATATTGCCATGAAATCCGGTGTTCCAATCACTTCCATGGCCACAGGTGTATAAAAGCAAGCAAGAGGCTGTCTGGGGCTTTATCAGTCCTGCCAGACACAAAGGATTTACAATCCTGCAGAAGACAGGCCGTCAGTCTTCATCCGACTCGCTGTCATCTGGCCACGCACGGTATCTTGTGAAGGTCACATAGTCACCGTCCTTGGAGCTCCTCTGCCTCTTCATACTTACCTCCCTGTCGTCTTCTCTGCTTCTCATCTGGTCCTGTAGTCCTCCATCCTTCTCATCTGGTCCTGTAGTCGTCCATCCTCCTCATCTAGTCCTGTAGTCCTCCATCCTTCTCATCTGGTCCTGTAGTCCTCCATCCTTCTCATCTGGTCCTGGAAGCTGAGTAGGTCTTCCACATGGTCTCTTCTTGTTGGGAGGCTGGTGCAGTGTCTGTAATCCTGAAGGTCTGCTGCTGCCATCAATACCTAAGTAAAAGAGACTTGGAGACTTGTCTTCAGGTTAGTAATTATGACCGTACCTCTGTCAGGAACAGCCACCAACACCTAACTTAAAAAAAGAAAAAGACAGAGTTAGTCAAATAAACAATCTTTGAATCAATAGTAAATTACACTTTCAGGAGACTCGTGTTACTGCTGTAATTAAATGTTAACTTACCTTTGTCTTATCGCCATCTAATTTCAACACATACAATACATAACACAATACGCCTCACCCAGGTCTGTCCAAAGGTTTCCCCCACCCTCTGACCGACAGAAGTCCAATAACAAACGACCACTCGGATTTAGATCAGGGAGGCTGATCTCCCAATCACGCTGCTGGAGGTATCAGAACGTCCTCCTCTTCATCAGAATAAAGAAACATGAAGTTGAAGCCTTCATCCTGAACGTCCTCCTGGTCGCTGTCCTCATCTTCGGAGAAGTCTCCAAAAACAGCCCCACCCTGACCTACCTCATCCACAAGTTCATACTCACCACCACCTCGTGCAGGACGGCCGATGACGTCCTGCACGAGGCTGACAGGAAGGTCCTGCTGAGGTCTGAAGTCATCATCTGGCCAAGAAAGGTATGTTCTGAATGCCGAGGAGTGGGGGCCTGAAGTCGCAAGTATCTCTTCATCGCTGTCCTCGGAGATCCTCTGCCTCTTCATACTTACCTCCCCGTCATCTTCTCTGCTTCTCTTTGTGGACGAGCTGCAGCCTGAGGTTGACGGAGCGGAATCTTCTGGTGTCTGAGGAACCAAGGATGGATCTTCTCTAGGACGGACCACACCAAAAGGTTGGGACATCAATTCACGAAATCCATCCCAGAAGCTGGGAGGAGGGAACTGCTGAGCTCTAAAGTCATCATCGTCCTCTTCATAAGAATCCTCAGACATGAAGCTGGAGCCAGAATCTTCGCTCGTCCATCCTTCATCCTGAACGTCCTCCTGCTCGCTGTCCTCGTCTTCGGAGAAGTCTCCAAAAACAACCCCGCCCTGACCTACCTCATCCACAAGTCCATACTCACCACCACCTTCACCTCCACCTCGTGCAGGACGGCCGATGACTTCGTTGGCACCAACTGAGGGGGAAGAAAATTCAAAGTATGAGGATTTCTCATTGATTTAAACAAAGCAATAATCCTGTTTAAATTAGGCAAGAAGACAGCATATCTATATCCCAACTATCGCTGCACTACGTCTGTCACAAAGCCACCAACACACGGGGCTTTTATAATAATAATAATCATTAAAACAAAAGTGTAAATATTAATGTTGTTGTTATATAGCAATGTAAATAGCCTCAATAATACTATAAATATTATTATAATCATCAATAGTGATTACTTTGTGCAAAGACATGTATTCTGTACCAAAGAATAGTGAGGACTTCAGTTTGTGAAACGATCAGTGGTTTCTGATCAATGTATTAGTGGATGGATTAGATGTCGCCTGTACGTCATTACGCGCAGTGAAACGTAGCTTCTTTCATCCAAAATGACCACAGCGACCTCTTTACCCCAGAACTCATCATCATCACCCCGTCTATCATTTGCAGGTCGCAGCGCGTGCAGAATACGGTGTAATCGTGGAGGCGGCACGCGCACACGCAGTCTCACGCAGTGACGTTCGACCCGAACATTCATATCGTTTCCATGGTGCAGACCGAAAACACTCTTTGGGCATTTTCTGAAATATGGCGTCGGCGCAATGTTTTTTGACAAATCTCTATGTAGCCTAAGATGTGGACGTTTTGACGCCCTCAAACCAAAGTGTTTCCACCACACTTCCTCGTAAGACACGCCACGGTTCTCCCGCCAAGACATGCTGGCCCACAAATCATTATTTTAAACGGAGAACCGTCGAGTGAGGGTCTGGTTTCACCAAATGAACTGTTCACCTTCAAACTCCAATAGTTTCACTGATTTCTGGACTTGGGGCGATGTTTAAGGTTCTAAGGCTATGAATCAACAAGTATAACACTAAAATAAATATAAAAGTTGTCTTACCATCAAGGTCCAGGTCCAAAACAAGGCCCAGGGGATCCTCCAGGATCCATGGATCCCAGTGGGCCATCGTCGTCGTCGTCACCGGTCTCTTCTTCCAAACAGTAGCTCGTTGACGATCCTCTACGACTGGTTTTCCAAAAATGTGTGTTATCGATTGTTTTTCCTCAAGCGCTTTGAAACTTGTCACAGGTTGGGTCAACTCTCAGTTTATCCAAATAGTGTGTAGTCCAAGTGCAAAAAGAGAACTCCAGATGGTGGACAGCGCTTTTATACCTGCTCGGACGGGTTCAACATTCTGTTTCCATGACAATTAGGCTACTGACGTGCGTGCGTGCGCTTGAGCAAGTCCAAAGAGACAGAGATTTTTTTTTCTCATATTTATCCAGCAATTTTGGAAGGAGGTAACGAAGATATTACTTTTTACATCGTCATTGAAGGTAAGTCAAATGTAGAACAAATATTTTAATATGTTAGATATAAAAATAGTCCAACTGTATTGTTAAGTTTGTTAAGTGTTTAGTAAACTGACCTGACCAAACCAGCTATCATTCAGCCATGCTAACATTAGCGGTGTTAGGTTAGTAGTTTACGGGCGGGACTCTCTTGTTTTAATATCGTAACGTTAGCTTAAAGTTGTGTATTCATGCAGTGTGTTGGTGTTGGTTTACTGTTAGTTATTCGTTAGCATTAGCACATTATAGCGGCAAACCGGGCCGGGGTTCTCTTCAGACTACGTTACTTCGGGCGCGCGCATTTATACATGAGTGTGTGCATGTCTGTCGGCGCGCACAGTTCATGCGGTCACGGTCACGGGTGGTGTGGGAGGTAAGGTTAACTAAGCTCAGTTTGTACTGATAATAACCACAAATTACTCTGATCACCGCCGACTTCATTGTTCACAAGTGAGGGAAACTCATCCGCGGCCCCAACATGCGGCGCGTGTGTGCGCGCGCGCTCAGCGGTCAGTGTGTCAGGGCGTCGGAAGCGAGAAGTAGAGCTCACCACAATATGCATATTTTGTAGGATTTCCGCCGATCTGATCGGCTATAGCTGATCCGTTTTGAGCCCTGTCACTATGTGACGGACAATAAAGTTTTTTTGAATCATTAGATGTCGGATACAAACAAACATGTCGGTGCCGTGGAACTTCTTCGGAGTAAATGAGACAGATAAAACACAAGCAATCTGTAATCTATGCAACGGGAGCATCTGCAAAAAGTTTCAACGCGACAGTGACGTCATTGATCGGATCGTGATCCGTTATCGATTTATTTAAACAGCGAGACCTGCTGATATCAAAAGACACTGTCGGTTGTAGCCTACAAATGAAACCAAACGGACTCGTAAAAGTGTATTATTACACTTAAGACCAGCGTATATGATCGATATATATATGATTTCTTTCTTCCTTTTTTTCCATGACTGGCGGTGGTCTCAGGCTGTACACTCATTTGGACCACCTAAGGTAAGTTGCACTGCTACAGACCAGGCTGAAATGTGGCTGTACGTAACTTACAGGATGGTGTGTTTTGAAGTGAAAAAAATATTTGAAAAAATAAATACAATTTCAACACTTACAGTAATTGTGAAATGCAGGTGATTGTTGAATGCTTTTAATGTGCATAGTGCATACGGGCATTTGGGTTTTGTTTTAAACTTTGGGTTTTGAACTTATCCCTTAAAATCTAATTAGAGAGGGCTGGCTACATTTGATGAATACATTTTGTGTTTAAATGATTTGCTTTGTGTTGGGCAATGTGGCAAAAAAAAAAATCACATCACAATCGTATTCATGATATCCAAAAGCTGAGATGAGATCTAGTCTCATATCACCATATTGATATATTGTAATATTGCCCAACCCTACATCTGTGTTTTTTTCAAATTATTTCTACACACCCAGTAAAGCGCATCTCTTTGTTTCTCCAGTGTTACGCTTCACGTGGAGATGTAAGGACTGTGGGACGACATTAACAAAAAGATCTGAACTGCTCAAGCACTAAAAACTGATTCAAAGGCATTACGGAAGAGGCCACTCATATCCATGCACTTGTTTAACCAAGAATGCAGGGACAGATGGCCTGCACTCTTCACACAGAAAGAGGTAAGAATGGAACTGAAGTGATCAAAGTCTGTATGCTTCAGGATTTATTGCAGTTAACTTTCATGAATTGGTCATAACTTGATCTGGTTGAGATTGTATAACACTGAACTTAATGACAGAATTTACATTTTGAATTTCCACGTAGACATTTTGGCATACAGGATGAGATCGGTTGCATTTTGTTCCATAATACAATATCTACCGTCATTTGTGTTTTGTTTTTAGATAAATACAGAGTTCCAGAGGCTCGTGGCTTTTCAAAGTCATCCGTGCCAAAGGAGGAGCAACACGCCGAAAGACTGCAAACATCATGGACACATTGGACCAGGTAAATCTGTACTAGGGATGCAAATTATCGAGTAATTCATTAATCGATAGTTGTTTCATCTTATCGATCCATTAATTGATAAGCGGCAATTCTTCTGAGAAGCTGAATTTCCCTCTGAATAGGTTCCATCTACTGTATACGTAACATAAAATGCTATTTTCCTTATGATATAAAAAAAAATGCAAATCATGTTTTGAATAATTTCATTTTAATGCATCAATTTGGGGAATTTTTGAGAACAAAAATATGACGTATCGTTTCCTGACCAATTTCTTACAAACTGCTGGTACTGATCCAAATGTTGACATACTAAATGGGGTTGAGGAGTTTAAGCATTCAAGAAAAGATGAAAACAAAAATGACTAAAACACAGTGCTGAGCCTTTATACTATTAGTTTATTCTGACTATTATTAGGGCCACGGGGCAATCGCACCGAGCACTGGTCCCTACAGCTATAAGCTGAAGGAACCGCCCCGAGCACTACTGCTATTCATAGGATTTTTTCCTAGTTTTTATTATTATTATTTTGCCAAATTTCGAGTGGCTAAAAATCCTACAGCTTTAAAAATTGTAGGACAAATGATATATCAAAACGTGCGGTTCGATCGGGATCGGCGTGCTATTGCTTTTCTTAGCCGAACACGAGTTTTTCGCGACGTAAGTCGCGAAAAACCAACGAAATTTTCCCATTGAAATGAATGGGACGAGCGAAAAAAAAAAAGCAGAAATTGTAGCTTTTCAAACGCCTGCTACTCAGGCATACTTTCAGTATCATATAGTTTCAATAGGTCATATAGTTTTTGACCAATCACTGTTCAATGACCATGAACGTTTTGGGAGAAATCATGAGTTTATAATGGGTGTGTATTGCGCGGAACCTTCTGGGCTAGAGTGGATGACATCATCGCTTAGAGTGTGAGGGCTTCTCAGACTTTTTTCCTTTCCAAACTCCTCCCGGCCACAATCTTCACTCTACAGACGTGATATTTTCCAATTTTGTAGAGAAACTTGTCCTGTCTCTCACAATGTGCTCAAAATCTCTGTGAGATTTACACAATTTGAACTAGCAACCTCTAAGCGCGGCCAAGTCAGGTTTTCTCGTCATCCGCTCCAATGTTAATTTAGAAGCAGATTTTCAAAGAAACCTGATCTGAACAGCATTTCTAACTCGCCCTAGCGTCCACATTTCTGACACTAGGAAAAAATAAAAGTCATCAGTGTCTTCAGCCGAGTCTTGTGGCGCTAACGGTGCGAAAATTTTGGCGATAGGAGTTTCGGTGTGAGCGTGGCATGCTTTTGTTCGGACCCATGCGCAGAGGGGGAATTGAGCGATAGAGAGAAGCGGAGAGACGCTCCAAAGCAGTCATACACACGCAGCAAGGGCCGTTGCCATGGTGACAGCACTGTGTGGCACTGATCTTCATAACTGACAGCAGGTGTGCTCTGATTGGAGGACAGGAATGTACTAAAACTACATTAGTAGTGGGATATGTAGTTTTTTTAGTCAAACCTCTTCAGCTCAGCCATACTTTCACCTAGAAACTCCATTTAAACTTTAAAATGGAGTACTCGGTAGTACTTGAGTGACAGCTGAGTTCAGTGACCTGTACCTAGTAGTTCTCAGTACTTGAGTCTCAGTACTACTCGCTAGTACTCGCTAGTACTCGGTAGTACTCTGTAGTACTTGAGTGGCAGCTGAGTTCAGTGACATGTACTGGGAAAAAGTTGAGTGCGAAGCACTCAACTGTTTGCAAGTACATAGTACCTACTAGTTCTCAGTAATTGAGTCTCAGTAGTACTCGGTGGTACTTGGTAGTACTCGGTAGTACTTGAGTGACAGCTGAGTTCAGTGACATGTACTGGGAAACAGTTGAGTGCGAAGCACTCAACTGTTTGACAATACATTGTACCTAGTAGTTCTCAGTACTTGAGACTCAGTAGTACTCGGTAGTACTTGGTAGTACTCGGTAGTACTTGAGTGACAGCTGAGTTCAGTGACATACTGGGAAACAGTTGAGTGCGAAGCACTCAACTGTTTGACAACTCATTGTACCTAGTAGTTCTCAGTACTTGAGACTCAGTAGTACTCGGTAGTACTTGGTAGTACTCGGTAGTACTCGCTAGTACTCGGTAGTACTTGAGTGACAGCTGAGTTCAGGGCATATTTTCACCTAGAAACTCCATTTAAACTTTAAAATGGAGACACGAGTGGTGTGCTCTGATTGGTGGACAGGAATGTACTAAAAACTACATTTAGTAATGGGAAATGTAGTTTTTTTAGTCAAACGTCTTCTGCTCGTCCATACTTTCACCTAGAAACTCCGTTTAAACTTTAAAATGAAGACACGAGTGGTGTGCTCTGATTGGTGGACAGTAATGTACTAAAAACTACATTTAGTAATGGGAAATGTAGTTTTTACAGTCAAACTTCTTCTGCTCGGGCATACTTTCACCTAGAAACTCCATTTAAACTTTAAAATGGAGACACAAGCTGAGTGCTTTGATTGGTGGACAGGAATGTACTAAAAACTACATTTAGTAATGGGAAATGTAGTTTTTTTAGTCAAACGTCTTCTGCTCAGTCATACTTTCACCTAGAAACCCCATTTAAACTTTAAAATGGAGACACGAGTGGTGGGCTCTGATTGGTGGACAGGTTTTGAAGTACATCACAATACTCAAAACGGACTACTCTGACAGCTCAGTCAGCAAGCAGTCTCTGTATTTGCCTCTAAAACAACTCCGTCTCGTTTGAAATCTCGAAGAATCTCAGCGTAATGTATATACACTCCGGCAGTAGCCCCCGTGGCCCTTTCAAAATTTCCCGGCGGGGGAATTTTCTAGTTATTATTATTATTAATATTATTATTATTATTATTATTATTATTAATTTAAGTGGGTGACTATTCCTCAGCCTTCCTTGGTGTTTTGGGTTTGACTGAAGCCTCGTTCACATACGTCGCCACTCGCCCATCTCTGAGCGACAACTGTCAATGAATGTGAACGTGTTCTAGCGGACTGTGGCCAGGACAGGCGATGCGATGTGGGCGGGACGGAGATCATATAACTTTAACTTTCTGCGATGCGAGTGAAGCGAGTACCAATCGGGATGTAGAATAGAGATGATTGACAGTTGACGTCAACAGAGAGTTGCCGCTTGAAACTCGCCGTCGGCGGCAGTGAGTTTTTGCATCCCTAATCTGTACCATCAAACGAGACACTTCGTAACTAAGAGGGCTGTCAAAATATATCTGAATCCTTATACATTAATATGGGCAGGCCAATGCTAATCATTGCTTTCATATGCATGAATGTTTTTAATGACTCAAAAACTACACCACTGAACTCATCCCCTTTGCTTTCTATAATTAATCTCTGGGCTTGCGAATTACTGTTTTTAAGTAAAGTACATGTAAGAGTTAAGCAATAAGAGTAAGGATGTCTGTCTTATGAAATTTCAAACTTAAAATGAATCAACATTTGTTGTTCTAGACTGTGGACATTAATCTTCAGAGGGAATGTGTGCTGAAAGCCCTCACCATCTTCCTGGGAGAAGATGCAGATGACCTGATCAAGGAATATCTTGTAAGTTTCAACAGTTTATATGTCAGTACATCTTGTCAAAGGGACACAAAAAAACTGTTGGAACAAACATAACACCTGAACCATAGTTGGAGACATGTTGTATTTATTATCATGGCCATATTTCTCCTCCCCATCTCCTCTCTTTTCCTTCTCTCCTCTCCTTGTCTCCTCTTCTTCTTCTCCTCCTCCACTTCTCCTTCCCTCTTCTGCTCATTTCCTCTACTTCTCCCCTCTCCTCCTCCTCCTTCCATCTTCTCCTCCTCGTCTCCTCTTCTTTTCCTCCCCTCTCCTCTCTTTGCTTTCTCTCCTCTCGTTGTCTCCCATCTCCTCTTCACCTCATCTCTTCTTCTCCAACCCCCTTTCTCCTCTCTTAGCCCTCTCTCTCTTCTCCTCCCCTCTCCTTCTCCTCTCTTTTCCTTCTCTCTTCACCTCCTTGTCTCCTCTTCTCCTCCTCCATCTCTCTTTGCCATCTCCTAGACTAAAAAAAAGAGAGATTTTTGTTAGTTGTTTGTTGGTAGAACAACCATAACACCTGAACCATGGTTGGATTGCTGACCTGTATTTATTATCATGACCATATTGGACATTATGTAATTCCCAGCAACAATACACACCACACTTTATCCTTCTCTCTTCACTGCCTCACATAGGTTTGGCATGGCTATATTGGCGCTCGACGGCAGATTTATGCGGGTTGAACGATGTTGTGTGCACAATGTTATTTTTGAAAACAGAGCGGGGGGGGGGGGGGGGGGGGGGGGTAAATCTTATCTTTCTTGCTTACAATTAGATTGTCAGATTGATACACCTCTCTCTGCTGTTTCTGGTGTGTGATGACACCCAGCCAAGAAATAGTCTAGCACATAACACATATTGGTACATCACCCAAACACTTCATCACAGTAAGAAGTGAGGCTAATGACGATTTGTGTTTGTGTCCTGTACCTTTCTGTAGGACTGTGGAGCAGACGATGTTCAGAGGGACCTGGAGAAGCTCACCATGGCAGTGTTTGTGATTCGGAAGGAGGGGGAATTTCCCTCCGTTTGTAGGGAAAGGTTGCATTTCAGTTTTGATGTGTTCAGTTATACAACAAACTCTTGTGACAGTGTGTAACTCTACAAAATTACAAACAAAACTCTAAAAGAAGTGTTCATATTTTTTCATCCCCATTGGTCAGCTAAACTGTTCAGATTCATAATATTCATTGGCTATAGCTAAAGAGAAGTTTCTGTATACTCTTGGGGCACTTTTTCATAGTTGTGATAACACTGTATGTGTTGAGATTGTTAGGCATATTTGTATAATACTTTGTTGCAGTATTTCACACTTTGCTGACAACTTTTTGGTCCTACTAAAGGCGAGTCCACACCGGACCGAAAATCGTCGTCTTTGAGAGAGTCGGCGTCCGTGACATGAGTCTACTTGGTGTGGTCGCTTGAATCGGCCCACGTCGGCGTTCATTTCAGCCGATTCAAATGTATAATCCGCCATTCGAGTCGGTCATTCTTTTACCATTCTGATTGGTGGAAGCTAGCAGCTTGACTAGCGAATCAGTGAAGCCCGGAAGTGACGATGGTAAACATACCAGATAAACAGTGGAATCGGGTTACATTTTACATTTTAGATTTTTCCGTTCAGAGAGTAATCACAACTACAGTCTACAACCTCACTCTGCTGACAACAGTGACTGGTGAGGACAGCGTGCTCTGTGTTTATGGTCTAGAGAGGACCGGCTACTTCCGGTTTTCATGTTTTTTGGCCCACAATACAGATTAGCGCCGCCTGTTGTTTTGGAGACATTACATCTCGCGCAAGCGCGGAACGTATGGCGTCGGCTGTAATTCCGTAGGTGTGAACCGCCCATGTCGTTGTTCGAGTCGGCCAAATTAAGTAGCCGACTTCATTTACCGACGCGAGTCGGGCAGTTCTTCCGGTGTGGACTCGCCTTAACAGTTACTTGTGCATTTTGTGCATATGTGTTTTTAAAAAGGACAAATGTGTTATGTGGTGGCCCAAAAGCTGTGTTGGTGGCCATAAAGTTAATGGTTTGTTACATTTATACAATAAACTATTTAAAAGAAACATTGGATTTTGATTTCGTTTTTATATATATATATATAGCTGAAACTATATATATATATATATATATATATATATATAGTTTCAGCCAACTTAAAATTGTAATTTTAGTTTTATTAAACAAAATTTTATTTTAGGGTTACTCCAAAAAGTAATTTACACTAAACCATATTATTAGGTTAGAAAAGAGCAATATTTTACTTCTGGGTTATGCTGGTAAAACTTTAAGTTGACCTGCCTTAATTTTAAGTTAGATTAATGCAAAAATGTTGATTTGAGTACAATTAATTTATTAAGTACATGTGACTAAATCAATTGTGTTAAACTAACTTATTAACTTAATTTCAAAGAACTTAATTCATTTAGGTGTTACCAAATGAAACAATTCAATTAAGTTGGTTCAACTATTTTCTTTTTTCAGTGCAGGACATCAAGCATCTTCTTCCTCGTCATGAAATAAGGTTTCTACTTCCTGTCCTCCATAACAACCATAAACTCCACGGAGTCGGTCCACAGAAACCAGAACCAGCTCAGGCTTCTCGACTCCCCTGTTAACCCCAGAAACTTCTGGGTGTCCGAGAAAACACCATAAGAAGAGTTTTGTTTTCTTCATGCTCAATACATTATTAGTGGTTTGAATGATGAATACTGCTGGACAATTCAAGCGTTTGAACATTTTTAAGGCTTTTCCCCCCAAGAAGTTATACTTTCACCTTTTTGACTATACTATGAATTTAATAACACACTGCAATATTGCTTCTAAATTACTTTTTTGACATATGATATTAGACCTTCAACATACTTAAGTGTTCAACCAAGACTTTTTCATGACTTTATTTGACATCATATACTGAGTTTTTATTACTTCTTCAATATACAATGCCGTGACCTTTTTTGTCTGGACCGTAGACGGCCAGTCCAATAAGTGGCTCTGTGGCTGAGTAAGTAAGTAACTGAGTGATCAAGTTGCACCATCTGTCAGTCAAGTGACGTTGACCTACCACATCACCACGGTGACGGTCACAAAGCTGCACGGACAGGGACTTAAAGTTGGACATAACACACAAACATAAAGCAGAACCTATCAAATGTCTACACAAGTCTAAATACTGAATTAACTACAAGTGAGTCTGTTTGGTCCTAGTATTGTTGCCACTGACAGTTTAATATTCATTTCTACATATTCTTTCCTGATAGCCTCCTTTGCTAGCTTATCCACTTTTTCATTTCCTGGAAATCCTGTGTGTAACATCACTTCATTTTACAGTGTTCTTATATTCTATTTTTAAAATTGTAATAGTGCCTTTCTGGTGATTCTGATCTCCCCTCCTTCTCCTTCTGTTCCCAGTGTCCCCATCAGATTCCACTCCCACACTACCTTCTCTGGGAATAGCCGTCTTTCCACCTCATACATGCAGTGCAATATGACATGTTCAGCATTTTCTTTAACCCCACAGTTTTCACACTGTTCACTGTTCCTTTTCCACATTAAAAACAGAGTACCATCCACCAAGTGGCAGCCGTAACATTTTCATCTATTTAATGGTCTTTTAAGTTACAAACAACACCAACAATGGTGATTGATCCCATGAACCACTAATGATAGTGCTTGTACTTGCTGCTTTGCCCAGAAATAGTGTCCCCATGTGTGCATGCTGTATGCTCAGGGCAGCCACACCTGAAAGCCAGAATAAGTTTATGTCCAAATGAGTCAAGATTATAAAGCCTGGTATTGGAATGTGTTCAGAGATCAGACAGCAGCCTCGCACTAAAGCATACCCTGTTGTCTATTGACTCTAAATGGAACCTTCATTTACCAAATGAACATCATGCTGTATTGAAGACAATTATTTATAAAGCACATTTAAACAACAAATGTATACATTAAAGAAGCCATTGGTCGCACTAAAGTGTTGCCATTTACTGATGTTAACAGTTTACATCAAAGCTTCAAATGCAACAGGTTGCCCTCTGTGCACTACTACTGCCATCTAGTGGGCTATATGGCGAACATATCACATCAAATTAAACGGCTACTGATTTCAACTTCAACAGGCCATGAGCACCAATACCGCCATCTAGTGGGCTATTCGGCAAACAAACCACATTACATTTTATCGCCAACTTAGGCTTTGAAAGACCTTGCATATTCAAAAACTGACTCCGGCTGCTGTGTTAGACACACGTTACACACATAGTTGTGTACATTAATCCTAATTCATCCACACATATCTCCACTGGTATGTGTGCTGGTCTGGCTTTACTAGGCTTGCCTGGTTCTAGTTTATATACTATCACTCTTTTGACAGACTACACCATCACTTTTTAAATGTTTTGTATAAACAACACTGTGGCTTCTTTGGAGTGTTTTTATACCAACTCTTCCATTTTTATTTGACTATATTTTTTTTTACCAACTCTACTCTGACTTTTTAACCTACTTTACTACGAATTATTTGACAGAGAACGTGTATGACCCTTTTTTGATATATTATAATGTGAATACAATATTCTTTATGAATTATTTCAAAATTCTATACTTTAACTTTTTTTAGACACAATACAATGACTTTATGAATTTATTTGAAATACTTTAATATCACTTTTTAATGGAACACAATGTCATGACTCTTATAAGACTTGTTTCAACATACTATATCACAACTTTGTTGTCCTGCAATATAATTATTTTTTCACATTTTACACCATTCATTTTTTAAAGCCATATTATACTTTGACTCTTCTATTAATATTTTTTTATTACTTTTATCATCATACTATACAACCACTTTTTTTCAATATGTTACACTATGTCTTTTTGAGATGTACTATTCTGTGATTTGTTTTCCCCACATACTATACAATGTCTATTTCATGCATATTTGACATACTACAACTTGTTTTGACATACTATGAATATGAATATGCATGCATTTGTTCTAGATTTTTCAATAATGCATACAAATGTTCTCCTTAATTTCTGAACACAGGTGCAAAGAGTTTGTTCAATTAAATTCAAAAAACTTTATTTGTCCCCGAGGGCAATAACAGGCACACAGAGTAGCTGTACAATAATAAATGTTGACACAAAACAAAGCAATACTGTACAGATTGAGATGAAAAATATAGATTTACACAGACAGATATCTACTACAAAATAAATAATAATTATATAAACATTTTATTTCAATGGAAACATGTTCTTCCACCTTTAGCTGGCTCAGAGAGGTCCTGACTCATATCAAACTTGAGAAGGTTAGATTTTCTCTGGCGGGCTCTGACAACACTTTTAACAAAACCGGCCAGCCCTTTCTAGAGTATTTGGACAAAACCACAATCCACCCAGAGAGTGACTAGACTTTAAATCGTTGATTTCAACATACACTGTACAGTACAACTAATTGTTAACCTCTACTCCTTTTTTTTATAACATTGTATGTGTGAAAAATTGTTGTACATGAACAAAAAATCCAATAAAAAGATTTATATTAATATTATATAAACTATAAATCATGAATAGCTTCCTGTGTGTGTGTGTGTGTGTGTGTGTGTGTGTGTGTGTGTGTGTGTGTGTGTGTGTGTGTGTGTGTGTGTGAGAGAGAGATCCTGAAGGTCTGCTGCTGCCATCTAAGTAAAAGAGACTTGGAGACTTGTCTTCAGGTTAGTAATTATGACCGTACCTCTGTCAGGAACAGCCACCAACACCTAACTTAAAAAAAGAAAAAGACAGAGACGCCAATCACGCTGCTGGAGGTATCAGAACGTCCTCCTCTTCATCAGAATAAAGAAACATGAAGTTGAAGCCTTCATCCTGAACGTCCTCCTGGTCGCTGTCCTCATCTTCAGAGAAGTCTCCAAAAACAGCCCCACCCTGACCTACCTCATCCACAAGTTCATACTCACCACCACCTCGTGCAGGACGGCCGATGTCCTGCACGAGGCTGACAGGAAGGTCCTGCTGAGGTCTGAAGTCATCATCTGGCCAAGAAAGGTATCTTCTGAATGTCGAGGAGTGGGAGTCTGAAGTCGCAAGTATCTCTTCATCGCTGTCCTCGGAGATCCTCTGCCTCTTCATACTTACCTCCCCGTCATCTTCTCTGCTTCTCTTTGTGGACGAGCTGCAGCCTGAGGTTGACGGAGCGGAATCTTCTGGTGTCTGAGGAACCAAGGATGGATCTTCTCTAGGACGGATCATACCAAAAGGTTGGGACATCAATTCACGAAATCCATCCCAGAAGCTGGGAGGAGGGAACTGCTGAGCTCTAAAGTCATCATCGTCCTCTTCATAAGAATCCTCAGACATGAAGCTGGAGCCAGAATCTTCGCTCGTCCATCCTTCATCCTGAACGTCCTCCTGCTCGCTGTCCTCGTCTTCGGAGAAGTCTCCAAAAACAACCCCGCCCTGACCTACCTCATCCACAAGTCCATACTCACCACCACCTTCACCTCCACCTCGTGCAGGACGGCCGATGACTTCGTTGGCACCAACTGAGGGGGAAGAAAATTCAAAGTATGAGGATTTCTCATTGATTTAAACAAAGCAATAATCCTGTTTAAATTAGGCAAGAAGACAGCATATCTATATCCCAACTATCGCTGCTCTACGTCTGTCACAAACACACGGGGCTTTTATAATAATAATAATAATTAAAACAAAAGTGTAAATATTAATGTTGTTGTTATATAGCAATGTAAATAGCCTCAATAATACTATAAATATTATTATAATCATCAATAGTGATTACTTTGTGCAAAGACATGTATTCTGTACCAAAGAATAGTGAGGACTTCAGTTTGTGAAACGATCAGTGGTTTCTGATCAATGTATTAGTGGATGGATTAGATGTCGCCTGTACGTCATTACGCGCAGTGAAGCGTAGCTTTTTTCATCCAAAATGACCACAGCGACCTCTTTACCCGAGAACTCATCATCATCACCCCGTCTATCATTTGCAGGTCGCAGCGCGTGCAGGATACGGTGTCATCGTGGAGGCGGCACGCACACACGCAGTCTCACGCAGTGACGTTCGGCCGAACATTCATATCGTTTCCATGGTGCAGACCTAAAACACTCTTTGGGCATTTTCTGAAATATGGCGTCGGCACAATGTTTTTTGACAAATCTCTATGTAGCCTAAGATGTGGACGTTTTGACGCCCTCAAACCAAGGTGTTTCCACCACACTTCCTCGTAAGACACGCCACGGTTCTCCCGCCAAGAAACGGGGGTTTTGGTCCATGTAGCTCATAGTCTATGATATTAATGTGGGACAGAGGCATCATTTGTGTTTGAAAAACGTCTCACTTCAGATTTATTGATCCCGGAAGTTTGAATCTGTGAATATATTTCCAACTTTACCGAAGTGGCTGGATGATGTCCACCGAGTTGTGCGTCGGTGCTTGAAGTAAGTGTCGGTGGAATCAGCTCATCCATCAGATTCATGGTTTTTCATTGATTTGAATGAACTATTTCTAGAAATGTGTTTTCGGCTGCTTTTGACTGTGACTTTTAAGAGTTGGTGGTGACAATTTATATTTCAGGATGTATTTTCTTCCAGAAAGTCCTTTTATGATGAAAATGTTGATGGTATTTTCATTTTTAAATGCAACAAAAGCTTAAAGGTTGTGTTTGTTACTGTCCTTAGACTGTTGGGCGCGTCACCTGGACTTCCGTTGTTGTGAAAAAAACAGTAAGCTTGAATATACGAGGAGAGTCTATGGGTTATATCAATAACAGCGCTTTATTAGCACAAATATCAGGAAAACATATTCCGGCAGTTATACGTGCACGGACCTAGTAGTCAACTCAATATAGGGTTGAATTCACTCAAAAAGGCGCTTACAACAGAATGGGCAGCTTATTTCATGAGACTCCACATGAGTCTGATTGGCTCAGTCAATAGATGCAGGCGGAGCGTAATTTTAGCATGCCGCGGCCTGGTTGGAGCGCTGGGTATCTCCACCCACACTGGCTCATACGATCCATCCCTCTGGGTGCTGTCATCTATGTATGTGTGTGTATGTTGTCGAGATGCACATATATCATATACTCCTCCCCTGTGCGGCTTCCGCTAAGGAATGTATCCTTGGTATGTTGTTTGACCCCCACTCTTGCTGCTCTCTTGCCTGTGCCTGTGTGTGTGTATGTGTGTGTAGTAATTTAAAACATGTGTGATTAGCTCATGTATTTACATTTTTCTCCACAAATCCCCCTTTTCACACCAACTAGGTGTGAACATTTTGTTTAAAGGTACTCTTTTCCTTCCTCGTCTTCCATGTCCAGGCTCCCATCCTCAAGTTCCTCATTAGCTAGTAGGGGCATCATATATTTTGGTGGGTCTTTTTCTTTAGTCAGTGCAGTTTGCACTAACCTGGAAACCATGGTTCTCAGACATGGAATGCAGCAGCACCCACAGGTGACTAGTATGGCCAGGAAGATGGCTATTGAGGCTGCTAAAGATATTATTACCGCTTTCCATTTTCCAAACACTACTTCCATCCATTTGGTGAACGGGTCATCGACCCCTGATGCTTCGTGCATTTCTTTGGAGAGTGCTCTTAGGTTTTCTAATGCTCGAGTGACTGAGCCATCTGGGGCCGTGTTATTGGGGATTATGGTACAGCAAAGTTTTCCGAACATGGCACAGACACCCCCTTTTTCAGCTAGGAGCATGTCTAGCGCCATTCTATTTTGCATAGTGATGATCGATGTGGGTGCGAGCTGCTCCGCCAGCCCTTCTACTGCATCCCTAGTGGCATTAGCGAGGCGCAAAAGATTATAGTGGATATAGTTAATGCGGTCTACGTTTTTATTGGGGAGTATCCAGAGAAAGATCGATTCGAACCCTGCCCCTACTTGATTGGCCAATTTATACTCGTCTGGCACGCCTCGAGGGATACCTATAGCGTCCACGTATGTGGTCCCTCCAAATGGGTCTTGCAAGCTTGTGTCCCTTTTAGCAAGTATATGTCTTCTTCTTCGCCGGACGAGGGCGTTAGGTCCTGAGGGTTTTTTTATCACTCGACTGCCTATTAACGTAAGGGGCATCCCTAGTCTGACCATGGCGCAGGTGACTATGGTGGTGTCGGCCTCTACTCGAGAATAGAGACGCAACCCTCCACAATAGTAAAACAGTCCCGCTCGGGCCCATGGTCCTATCACATCCCCAGATGTTGTCCTATTACACCAATCTGAGGGTATGTTTCCCACATTAACTTTTGGTTTGCTGCTGGTGAAGTTGAAACACTGATACCTGGGATCTTTTCCTTTTATGGCAGTAAAATAGCCGGCCCTAGTTTTATTATCAATGGGTGGGAAGACTGATGCCAGGGATTGGCATCCTGAGGGTGTGGCTTTTCTGGTTAAGTTCATCATACATTCATAACCTACTTTGTCTTTGTCTGGATATAAGGGGGCAGGTTCGACGAACATGGCAGGACGCGCAGCCGCGCATGCTACACATCCCGTCATGTTCTGGCGCTTAGCATTATCCGTAATCCACCTCAACCAAATGTTACTTTCTCCGAAGCCTGTAGCCATTTTTACGACGTCTAAAGGAGTTAATTCTGTGTAATCCTGGGTCATCACTATCGGACTGGTAGTGGGTGGCTTAGGGCAGTGGAATTAGCTGTGGTCGTATTCGTTGCACTACCTTTACTAGTGGGGGCGTATTTGGGCGGGTATATGTTTACTTGTATTCCTCGTGTCTGGTCTTTTCCGGTGACGTCTACTCCTAATGCGATCCATATGCGATTTTTTCCCGTGGAGCTTGCCTTAATGTTATTGATAGAGAGGGTGAGCGGATTGCCGGTTGGACTGAAATCTCTTTGGAACGAAATGTGGTCCCAAAACTCGCTGTGTGGGAATCGGGTAAAACCGGACCAAGTCCCAGTGAACTTTGTTACTAGATACCACTCGGGACAAAATGGCTGTGAATCCACCGAGAACCCAAACCCACGTTGGTAAGCATTCCCAGTGGCCTCGCAGCTCTCCACTATTCGTGGACTATGACACAGATAGACATCGTAGCCCCGCCAACTTGCTTGGGATTCCCCGCAGTCTATCACGGAGCATAGGTCGAATGTGAACATTGTGGTATCCCCAGCAGTATAATTTAAAACTATTTTAGCACCGCACGCGACTTCGGGGATCTGGAAAGTTTTCGTTTGTTCCCTTTTGGGACGGGTTAGGTAAATGTTGGTGGAATTGTCTCGCTCTTTGTTTATTAGTTCGAGTCCTAGTAGAAGGAGTATTACCGCCACCCCGGTTACACCCATGATCACGGTGCACATCGTTTTCCCCCTTGGGAGATAGTCTGCATATCTCCACCTCCGTCTTTCCTCCGGTGCAACAGACGGATCTCCGGAGAGTCTCCTAAAACTCCTCGGAGTCGTCATTTTGGGCCAAATCTGTTCTCACTTCCTGGAGTGAGCGAGTAGGTGGTGATGCTGGGGCACAATGTGTCAGGTGGTGCCAGGGAGCTCCTGCTTTTCCCTTGACCTGGACCGAGTGTGAAGTAACCTCCTTCACTTCGTACGGACCAGTCCACCTGGGGTCTGTCCACTTTCTTTTGTGAACCTTGACCCTGACCCAGTCTCCTACTTTGACTATCGTCCCCTGCTCTTCTGGATCCTTCTCCTGTGCCTTCTGCACCTGTATTGAGAGGGCTGAGACAAGAGATATTAGTTCTCTCATGTAGTCGGATTTCTCTATCTGACACACATCTAAAGGAGGTATATGTCCTCCATCACGTGGCGGGCAAGGCATTGGCCTTCCCGTCAACAACTCATGGGGCGACAGGTGCGTGCCTCCCCCTTTTGAGGTTCTCATGGCCATGAGAGCCAAAGGGAGGGCCTCCAACCATGTCATCTTACTGCCCGCACATACCTTGGCTATTTTAGCCTTCAACGTTTGATTCGCGCGTTCCACCAGTCCCTGGGACTGTGGATGGTAGACCGAACCAAAACTGTGTGCAATCCCCAGGAATGCCTCCACTTCACTCAGCATCTGATTGTTAAAATGTGTCCCGTTGTCTGATCTGATACGTTTCGGTACCCCGTATCTGGGTATTAGCTCTGTTTGCAACCACTTTATTACTGTCTTCCCGTCTTCTCTATTTGTGGGGATTGCTTCTACCCATCTTGAAAATCTGTCTACCATTACCAACATGTACCTCTTTCCCTGTACTACGTTCTCCTGTCCCATATCTGTATAATCTATACTAATATCTTGGAATGGTGCGAGAGGTACGGGGTAGGATCCCATGGGCGTTTTGAATGGTTTTCTTGGGTTGTGGTTTTCACAGACGACGCATTCTTCGCAGTATAGTTTTGCCATGCTGTCTAGGTGTGGGTGCCACCAGAGTGCTGAAATGTTCAACAGTGTTTGTCTTTGTCCTTCATGGGTTGGTCCATGGGCTTCTTTTAGTAGGGTCGCTACTAGTTTTGCTGGTGCCACTATCCTTCCATCATGTGATCTCCAGAGACCTTCTTTCTTTGTGGCCCCCTTTTGTGTCCATGTCGACCATTCGTACGGGCCTGCTTGTTCTTGTATCTTTTTTAGGTCCTTTTCGGTGAGTTTAGGTTGGGGGGGCGTCAGCCTGAGTACCATTTGCTTTGGCTGATATCCTCCTGCCTTTTTGGCCGCCTGATCTGCAGCCTCGTTTCCTTGACTGATCCTGGTGCCTGTTTTCTCATGTCCTTTGCACTTCATTATGGATACTCCTCTTGGTATGGTGATTGCTTCCACCAGCTCTTGTATTTCTCTTTGGTGTTTGATTGGGGCGTTGCTGGATGTTACGAATCCCCTCCGTTGCCACATGGGTGCATCTACTTGTGCCGCCCCATGTGCGTAAGCAGAATCTGTAAAGATGTTCACCGTCTTTCCTTTGGCCAGTTTCAAGGCTTCGGTGAGCGCCTTGACTTCTGCCATTTGCGCTGAAGCGGGTTGTGGTATTACTTCTGCTTTGAGCGTCTCATGTCTTCCATTGGGGTGTTGCTGAACCACTGCATATGATGCCTGGTTCAGTCCGTTTTCTCCTCGATAGCAGCATCCGTCAGTGTAGAACCAGAGTTCTGCTTTGGGATCTATGTCATTTTTCAGGTCTTGTCTGAGCTTACTTTCCTTGACCGCAAGTTCTTCACATGAATGTGGGGTTCCTTTCCCAAAGTTTCCAGCCATGTTCCTTTCGGCTGCGACAAAGGTTATATGTGGCCTGGTGCATTCTCTTTGAATCTTGGTTTTTCTGGCCATGCTGAAAGTAAACTCCTTACTTGCCAAAAACGCTGCAACTCCATGTTCAGTGTGGACCTGTAATGGGTGACACATCACTACATGTGCTGTTTTTTGGAGAGCTTTTGCTACTGCTGCAACATATCTGGCGCACATTGACTGTCCGGTTTCCACTGCGTCAAGTTTTGAAGAGTAGTATATCAACACATTCCTCTCTCCCCCTTTTTTCTGATACAAAACAGCATTTAAAAATGCATTTTGTTCAGAAACATCCAAATGGAACACTTCTGTGTAGTCCGGTGAGGTGAGTGCAGCAGCTTGGGAGAGTACTTGTTTCATGTCAGTGAATGCTTGTTCAGCTTCAGAAGTCCAGGGTAGTCGTTCTGTGAGGTTTCGAGCCCCTACCTCGTTGATCATTGTCCGCAAAGGTTGTGTCCGATTGGAGTAATCAGGTATGTGGGATCGGCTGTAGCCCGTTAGTCCCAGAAATGACAGCATGTCTGCCACCGTGGTGGGCTTTGGATGGTGTAGGATTGATTCCCTGTGGGCCGTAGATACTCCCAATCCTGATGCCGAGATTTGTCGGCCTAGGAATAGGACTTCTTCTCTGCATAGCTGCACTTTTTCTCTCTTGACTTTGTAGCCCTTTTTGTGCAGAACTGAGAACAGTAGGGCAGTGGCCTCCAGGCAGAGGGTAGATGTTTCTGCTGCCAAGAGAAGATCATCTACATATTGGATGAGCACAACCCCTGGTGGCCATTGGAGTTCTAGTAGGTGTGCTTTTAGTACCTGATTAAAGAGACCCTGAACCCCTGTGGCAACCGATTGTAGGTGTACTGTTTGCCCCCAAACGTGAAAGCAAACATGGCTTGTGATGTTTGTGCCAGTGGAACACTGAAGAAAGCGTTTGCCAAATCTATGACAGTGAAGTATCGAAATGCTGGGCTTAAACTCGTGAGTGCTACGTGTGGGTCTGGTACTGGATGAACATCTGGAGTCGTTACATCATTTATAGGGCGGAAGTCTTGTACCATTCTCCAGCCCTTTCCCCCTGCTTTCTGTACCGGTAATATGGGAGTATTCCATGGGGAGTGGCACTCGTATATTACCCCGACGTCCAGAAGGCCCTGTATCGTGGGGGCAATTCCCTTCATTTGATCTTGGGTTAGAGGATACTGCCGTCGATAAATAGGAGGTGCATCTGGGTCTTTCAGGGTGACAATTACTGGTTGTGTTTCCAGGGCTCCTACGTCATGGGGGGTTATAGTCCAAAATCGTGAGTTCACCGCATTCAAAACCGCTGCGGCTCCTGGGTGGTCCGTACATGGGAGTCCATGTTGTCTTGGCAGTGGTATGTGTTCTGGGAGGGAGACATCCGTGGTATGGGGGCCCGTGAAGCACCACATATCTTCCTCTGGTGGGGCTTGGGCTCCTTGGCGGGGTTTTTGGACTTGGAGCGGCCATGTTGCTTAGATCGATCAATTGAGATATGTCTACCCCTCCTGTGGGGAGGCCAAAGTGGTCCTCGTTATCTCTCATGAAGTCCCGATCGTATCCACATGCCGCTGATTTAGGGTTGTATCCTCCAGCCGCTCCCCGTTCCTCTTCCTCTTTCTGGCCGCCAATACTGCTGGCAGGTGGCTTTACTCTGGTTGACCCCTCCTTCCTTGGGTCGATATGGTTTCCACCACTAGGTGGCTTCGAGGGATTTTTTGTGAGGGGTCCTTCTGGTTCACTTTCTGACCAGGTCTTTTCTGAGCCGCCTTGACTCCTTGATCTTCCAGGGGGCTCCAGTGCCGTTATTCGCTGTTGCAGTCTTTCCACTTCTCTCTTCATTTCCTCTCTGTCTTGGTCTTGTACGAGGACTTCCACGCCGGCCAATGTTAGTACTGGTGCTTGTACTGCTGTGTCTGTGGTCTGTGCAGGCATTAATGAGCTTTGGTGGGTGTAGGGAGGTGGGGCTGTTGGGGGAGGTGTCGTTTCTGGAGGCCCAGTTGTTAACTTCTCTGGCAGGACTGGATATATGCCCCCTCCCCCTCCCTGTGTCTCTTCATGTTTGTCTCCCCTCTCCATTCTTCTCTGCTGAAACAGGTCTTTTAGCATTAGATTTGTTACTCTTGTCTCTTCTTCTTGTTCTTCAAACATCTTTTTGAGTGGTTTGAAAAATGATCGCTTGTCCTTTTCAGCCTCCATGTTCTGTCGAGCTCTCTCTAATCTTTGTTTGACATCATTCACCATTATATTCATAGCTTCTCTTGATGGCAGCCCGTCCTTGGTGATCCATCCCTTTATCTCCCACCTTTTCGCTACTGATTTAACTATCTTCCCATCTCCCTTTTTACTTCTATCCTCAGTCATAACTCTAGCCTTCAAGGTCTCTACGAAGTCTTCCATTTCCCCCTCGTTCAATCCCTCAATATAATCAAAAGAATCGCTCCTAACGTTACCCAGACCAGCCCCAATCCCACTAGGTTTATTTAACAGACTCGTCTTAATAAGTTTTTCTAGTTCTAGTATCTGTCTACTCACTACCGTTATCGTTGGTGTCTCTGCTGTTGCTGCTGAGTGGAGAGTGTCACTTCCCAGAGCGTGCAACAGGGTGTCGGCTGCTTCCTCTTCTTCTTTGTTATCTATCTCTCTGAACTCTTCTATGTCTATGTCATAAAACTCCATGCCATGTCTAAATTTTATTGTATTACAACCACTGCCTACGCTTCTCTACTCGACAGCGCGGTCCCGGAGGAATTGTATCGATCTCCAAATTACAAAGTACTATAAATTTCTATTGTATTACAACCACTGCCTACGCTTCTCTGCTCGACAGCGTGGTCCCGGAGGAGTTGTATCGGTTTCCAAATTACAAAGTACTATTTATGCAGTCTGTTGGTTAACCCAAAACACGCTATGTTCGTTAATAGAGTGACTTAATTATGTGCAAGAATTCTCATGCTTCACGGGGTGTGGTGGGTCCGCTACTTCACGATACTGTACACATAAAAGCCCTTCTATTCGTCCTTCATCTCGTGTTTTCTGTTAGGTTCAGTCACACATGTGTACACACAATGGCAGGTTTATTTTTATCACTTTTGCAGAATATGCTTTCCTTCTGTTCTTTTAACATTTTATCCTTTAGTTAAATTTTGTCTAAAGTATTCATACTCACACTCGGTAGTTGTTGATCACCTAATTTATATTTTTCAATATACAGAATTCAATTAAATAGGTTTCTGCTTACCTTTTCGGTTGAGCGCTCAGTGACCAACTTTCCCGAGAATGGATGAATCCTTCTGGCCTCCACTTTCTTTCAGGAAACCCCCCTCCTTCTGCAAGACAGGAGGTAGTCGTTAAAATTCTTTCCTCCTCAAGCTTTTCTCCCAACCATCCTCTGCTACCAGACTTGTTGTGAAAAAAACAGTAAGCTTGAATATACGAGGAGAGTCTATGGGTTATATCAATAACAGCGCTTTATTAGCACAAATATCAGGAAAACATATTCCGGCAGTTATACGTGCACGGACCTAGTAGTCAACTCAATATAGGGTTGAATTCACTCAAAAAGGCGCTTACAACAGAATGCGCAGCTTATTTCATGAGACTCCACATGAGTCTGATTGGCTCAGTCAATAGATGCAGGCGGAGCGTAATTTTAGCATGCCGCGGCCTGGTTGGAGCGCTGGGTATCTCCACCCACACTGGCTCATACGATCCATCCCTCTGGGTGCTGTCATCTTTGTATGTGTGTGTATGTTGTCGAGATGCACATATATCACATACTCCTCCCCTGTGCGGCTTCCGCTAAGGAATGTATCCTTGGTATGTTGTTTGACCCCCACTCTTGCTGCTCTCTTGCCTGTGCCTGTGTGTGTGTGTGTGTATGTGTGTGTAGTAATTTAAAACATGTGTGATTAGCTCATGTATTTACATTTTTCTCCACACCGTCCTGCTGCTCCCTCCGACCCTCTTCTTTCTCTCCGCTTCCTCTTCCTCTTCAAGCTCCTCTGCTGCTACCTGCTCCCTTGCCTCCTGAGCTCCACCCATTCTCTCCCCCGTTCCCCCCCGAACCAACTCTTCCCCAAGCTCCTCCCCCGGCTCCCCCTTTTGTTCTTCCCCGATCTCCCCCCTCGACCCCTTCTCTGAGCTCCACCCCATTCTCTCCCCCGTTCCCCCCCGAACCAACTCTCCTTGGTCCTCGAGCTCCTACCCCATCCATCCATCCATCCATTTTCTTCCGCTTATCCGGGACCGGGTCGCGGGGGCAGCTGCCTGAGCAGGGACGCCCAGACTTCCCTCTCCCCAGACACTTCCCCCAGCTCCTCCGGGAGGACCCCAAGGCGTTCCCAGGCCAGCCGGGTGACATAGTCACTCCAGCGTGTCCTGGGTCTTCCTCGGGGTCTCCTCCCAGTGGGGCATGCCTGGAACACCTCCCAAGGGAGGCGTCCAGGGGGCATCCGATGCAGATGCCCGAGCCACCTCAACTGGCTCCTCTCGATGTGGAGGAGCAGTGGCTCTACTCCTAGCTCCCCCCGTGTGACGGAGCTCCTCACCCTATCTCTAAGGGAGCGCCCCGCCACCCTGCGGAGGAAGCTCATTTCGGCCGCTTGTATCCGGGATCTTATTCTTTCGGTCATGACCCAAAGTTCATGACCATAGGTGAGGGTAGGAACGTAGATTGACCGGTAAACCGAGAGCTTCGTCTTTCGGCTCAGCTCTCTCTTTACCACGACGGACCGATACAGCGACCGCATTACTGCAGCCGCTGCACCGATCCGCCTGTCAATCTCACGTTCCATCCTTCCCTCACTCGTGAACAAGACCCCAAGATACTTAAACTCCTCCACTTGAGGCAGGAACTCCCCCCCGACCTGGAGGGAGCAAGCCACCTTTTTCCGATCGAGAACCATGGCCTCAGATTTGGAGGTGCTAATCCTCATCCCGGCGGCTTCACACTCGGCTGAAAACCGCCCCAGGACATGCTGGAGGTCCTGGCTCGAAGAAGCCAACAAGACCACATCGTCCGCAAAAAGCAGGGATGAAATCCAGTGGCTCCCGAACCAGATCCCCTCCGGCCCACGGCTGCGCCTAGAAATCCTGTCCATAAAAATAATGAACAGGACCGGTGACAAAGGGCAGCCCTGCCGGAGTCCAACATGCACCTGGAACAGGTCTGACTTACTGCCGGCAATGCGAACCAAGCTCCTGCTCCGGTCATACAGGGACCGAACAGCCCTTAGCAGAGGGCCCCCGACCCCGTACTCCCGAAGTACCTCCCACAGAATGCCACGAGGGACACGGTCGAATGCCTTCTCCAAGTCCACAAAACACATGTGGACTGCTTGGCCAAACTCCCATGAACCCTCGAGCACCCTGCGGAGGGTATAGAGCTGGTCCAGTGTTCCACGGCCAGGACGAAAACCGCATTGTTCCTCCTGAATCCGAGGTTCGACTATCGGCCTAATTCTCCTCTCCAGCACCCTGGAATAGACTTTCCCGGGGAGGCTGAGAAGTGTGATCCCCCGATAGTTGGAACACACCCTCCGGTCCCCCTTTTTGAATAGAGGGACCACCACCCCGGTCTGCCAGTCCAGAGGCACTGTCCCCGACTGCCACGCGATGTTGCAGAGACGTGTCAACCAAGACAGCCCCACAACATCCAGAGACTTGAGGTACTCAGGGTGGATCTCATCCACCCCCGGTGCCTTGCTACCGGGGAGCTTCTTAACTACCTCAGTGACTTCAGCCCGTGTAATGGGTGGATGAACCTCTGAGTCTCCAGCCTCTGCTTCCCCAATGGGAGACGTGTCAGTGGGGTTGAGGAGATCCTCGAAGTATTCCTTCCACCGCCCGACGATATCCCCAGTCGAAGTCAGCAGCTCCCCACCTCCACCGTAAACAGTGTTGGTGGAGGGCTGCTTCCCCTTCCTAAGGCGCCGGATGGTTTGCCAGAATTTCCTCGAGGCCGACCGATAGTCCTCCTCCATGGCCTCCCCGAACTCTTCCCAGACCCGAACCTTTGCTTCAGCGACCGCCCGTGCTGCAGCACGCTTGGCCTGCCGGTACCCGTCAGCTGCCTCGGGAGTCCCCCGAGCCAACCAGGTTCGGTAGGACTCCTTCTTCAGCTTGACAGCATCCCTTACTTCCGGTGTCCACCACCGGGTTCAGGGATTGCCACCACGACAGGCACCGGAGACCTTACGGCCACAGCTTCGAACAGCCGCGTCAACAATGGAAGCAGAGAACAAGGTCCATTCGGACTCAATGTCCCCAGCCTCCCTCGGGATCTGGTCATAGCTCTCCCGGAGGTGGGAGTTGAAGACCTCCCTGACAGAGGGTTCCACCAGACGTTCCCAGCAGACCCTCACAACGCGTTTAGGTCTGCCAAGTCTGTCCAGCTTCCTCCCCTGCCAGCGGATCCAACTCACCACCAGGTGGTGATCAGTTGACAGCTCAGCCCCTCTCTTCACCCGAGTGTCCAAAACATACGGCCGGAGGTCAGATGACACAACCACGAAGTTGATCATTGACCTCCGGCCTAGGGTGTCCTGGTGCCATGTGCACTGATGGACACCCTTATGTTTGAACATGGTGTTCGTTATGGACAAACCGTGACCAGCACAGAAGTCCAATAACAGAACCCCACTCGGGTTCTGATCGGGGAGGCCGTTCCTCCCAATCACGCCCCTCCAGGTAACACTGTCATTGCCCACGTGAGCGTTGAAGTCCCCCAGTAAAACAATGGAGTCCCCGGTTGGAGCACTCTCAAGTACCCCTCCCAGGGACTCCAAGAAGGCCGGGTACTCTGCACTGCCGTTTGGCCCATAGGCCGAAACAACAGTGAGAAACCTATCCCCGACCCGAAGGCGCAGGGAAACGACCCTCTCGTTCACCGGGGAAAACTCCAACACATGGCGGCCGAGCTGGGGGGCTATAAGCAAGCCCACACCAGCTCGGCGCCTTTGACCGCGGGCAACTCCAGAGTAGAAGAGAGTCCAGCCTCTCTCAAGGAGTTGGGTTCCAGAGCCCAGACTGTGTGTGGAGGTGAGCCCGACTACCTGTAGCCGGTAGCGCTCTACCTCCCGCACTAGCTCAGGCTCTTTCCCCCCCAGTGAGGTGACATTCCATGTCCCCATGGCTAGAGTCACTGTCCGGGGATTGGGTCGCCGGGGCACCCGCCCAGGACAGCCACCCAAATCCCACCGCACCGGCCCCTTCTGAACCCTCCTGCGGGTGGTGGGCCTACAGGAGGGCTCCTACCCCGGCTCCCCCTTTTGTTCTTCCCCGATCTCCCCCCTCGACCCCTTCTCTGAGCTCCACCCCATTCTCTCCCCCGTTCCCTCCCAAAGCAGCTTTCCTTCTTCCTCAAGCTCCTCCCCCAGCACCTCCTCGTGTTCTTCCTCCTTCTCCCCCCTCAGGCTCTTCCCTGGTCTCTCCCCCATGCTCTGCCCCGTGCCAGAAAAGGAGTCCCGGACTCCTCTAGCTTGTGAGCCTCCAACGAAGATCACACTTAAAACAGCTTTAGCTAGTTTAGCTGCGACAGCCTCAGCCCCTAGCTCGACACCTGTCTCCTCCACCTCACAGCCCCTAGATAGTCTTAAAGAATTTAGGCGGATCTCAGCGGGCCCTGAGCTAAACGACAGCTTAGCATAGGGCGTAAAAGAGCTGCTGGACAGCTGGGAGGCAGCCCTCCTAAGAAGCGCCGGGTGTTAGAGTTTGATAGTTTGTTTTGGGTGACCCACTTAGAGGCCATGCTTCAATAACAAAATGGCCTGTAATGTCCCGTCCCGTCCTGTCCTGTCCTGTCCTGTTCTGTCCTGTCCCGTCCTGTCCTGTCCCGTCCTGTCCTGTCCCGTCCTGTCCCATCCTGTTCTGTCCCGTCCTGTCTTGTAATGTCCTGTGATGTTATGTCCTGTCCTGTGATGTCTTGTTCTGTGATGTCCTGTCCTGTGATGTCTTGTTCTGTGATGTCCTGTCCTGTGATGTCTTGTTCTGTGCTGTGATGTTGTGTCCTGTCCTGTGATGTCTTGTTCTGTAATGTCCCGTCTTGTGATGTCCTGTCATGTGATGTCCTGTCCTGTGATGTCCTGTCTTGTGATGTCCTGTCGTGTGATGTCCTATGATGTTGTGCCCTGTCCTGTGATGCTGTGTCCTGTCATGTGATGTCCTGTGATGTTGTGTCCTGTCCTGTGATGTCCTGTCCTGTCCTGTGATGTTTTGTTCTGTCCTGTGATGTCCTGTCCTGTGATGTCCTGTCCTGTCTTGTGATGTCCTGTCCTGTGATGTCCTGTCGTGTGATGTCCTGTCCTGTGATGTCCTCTCCTGTCCTGTGATGTCCTGTCCTGTTCTGTCCTGTCTTGTGATGTCCTGCTCTGTCCTGTCTTGTACTGTTCTGGACATCGCAGGCCATTACAGGACAGGGCAGGACACAACTGATCAGATGTCACGTGTGTCCTTTGTTGAGCCGTTATGTCCCGTCCAAACAGGACAAATGAGGTAAGTAAGAATGTCCCTCCTAGTGGATTCTAGTCGGGGTCCATTCAACAGGTAATAGTGTCCTCTGTGGTGGACTTGAAGGATCAAAAGGTGAGTTGGACAGCTACACAATGTATGATTTGTATTCTTTATGCACCTGGCCTTGAAACTAATTACATTAATTTTGTATGCAGGATTCCATTTGATTGTCTTCAGCACTGCCTTGGATCCAAATTGGCAAGAAGACCCAGAGGAACACCAGGACCCTCAGGACCCTCAGGACCAGACCACAGAGACGAGGGAAGCAATGCCTTGATCCTGAAATGGAAGAACCAGGTAAGGAATAACTGTATTAAGCTGCTATTATTATTATTATTATTATTATTATTATTATTATTATTATTATTATTATTATTATTATTATTATTATTATTATTATTATTATTATTATTATCATTATTATTATGCTTGATCTAATACATTTACCTTTGTTTTCTTCATGAAGTCAATTTAAGAAATCAATGAAATGTTGTTTTTTTTCATTCATAAAGAAGCCAAAGGATGAGAAAGATGAGCAAGCGCCCAGAGATGAAGATGAGGGAAGCGACGTGTCCACAGAGAACCTGGACGAGCACAGCGAGGCATCAAAGTATGTGAACTTGATTATGTTGCAGTGACTCTATGTGAGCACGCGTCTGTAAAATGTCTCTCTAGATACTGTAAGTTTCCTCCAGAATATAATAACGTTGCTCCCCACTGCTGCTCTAAGTGTTTTCTGTTCTTCGTGTCCTTTCTCTTCAGGTCCATCAGGTCCAGGTCTATGAAGTCTGTCTGTCTCCTCACCAGCAGCAAAGCAGCAGAGCGTCTAAGCTCCAGAGAAGATGCTCTCCTCCAGAGACGTGTCCAGACTTCTGCTTATGAGAGCTGAGCAAACAGCTGACCAGTCGGCAGAGAGCATTCTGGGAAGTGCCAGCTGAAAGACATCTCCAGTGTCTACAGTACATCATCAGACCACCCAAACAGTTCCTCCAATAAAAAGACAAAAGTCTGTCTATGTTTACGATTGGTCTCTGTCTTTAATGTTGGATGTAAAAAAAAAGATAGAAGCTGAAAACATGGAGTGGACTCAAACGTGTAAAATCATTGTTCTCAGTCACTTTGCTGCAGTTATCAAATTCAAATAGTTTCACATCAGATCATCATGGAATCAGTCTTGAACCACTTTGAGTCACTTCTATATAGAAACAACCTTAGAATGTATTCTAAACATACATCCTACAGATATCATAAAGCCCTCAGATAACTTCAGATAGCAGTGAAACAGCACCATCTTGTGGTGGCCGTGTGTTGCTATAAGTCCAACCAGAAGCCTCCGTAAACACTGTTGTTACGGTGTGGTAACTTTCCAGCTTATCGGCCCTGAACCCTAGTTGGGAGCACGCTGTGGATGCTAACGTGACCTTTGCTCGTTCAGCTGGTGACCCGCATTTCTAGTGTCCGGGTGACACAACCAGAAGAATGACAGGAGAGATCCTTCACCGTCCAACCAGAGGCTTTCATTGAGTCGTCTACAAGAGGACAAACGCTGCAGTCTTGTGAGGCTGTAATCTTGAGCTCATCTAATACACTCATTTGTGTCACTCATCCAACAGAAGTCCATTGAACACACCGTGTGTCCTTCGTCCATAAAGTGGACCATGTGTCCATAACATAACATACTTCTGCAGACTGAAAGGTTCAATACTGCTAATGCAGCGTTTAGCTCTGGTGTCGTGTGACATCACCCTGTGGTTTTCTCTTGTTTTGATGTACTTTTCCATTTACACACATACCCCTCTACTGGAATATCACTTAAGGTGCAAATATGGAATCATGTAATGCAGCAAGTATTGAGATTACTCTACAGTTTACCATCTTAGACCAAAACATAGAAAACAATTTCTGGAGCTTTTTTCCCTCCTCATCCTAGAGGGGCACTGTATCTGCCAAAACCCCAGCGCAGGCATCTGAGGAGGGCAGCGTTGGGCGTACAGCCAGCCTCAGGTAAAGTGGCGGTCTCACAATGCTCAGTGACCGACACAGTCACCAAGCAGGTCTGGTGCTCTGCGGACCCTCCTCCGTCTCAGTAGAGCTCAAAGGTGGGCCAACAGTCTGCTCCCCGACAGGATCCTGGGTCCCAGCCTCATCCAGTTGAGGCTGAGGGAGGATGTCAGGAGGCCGGCGGCCGCTCGGTGAGGACGGTGGCGAAGAGAAGACACCCTGCGGTGTTTCAAGTTTAACATCAAAGTCAAAGAAAAGCCACAAACCCGGAGAGGAATGCTATCTGTAGTGAGCTCAATCTAAGACCCTCTTGGGTTCTTGTCCTCCTAAACACCGCCTGCGAAGGGTCTCCTCCAAGAACTTTGTAAACAAAGTCATGGCTGGGATCAACTCGTACACAAAGTGACATCTGAAAAATGGCTCAATGGAGCAATGGACTTCTGATCTTGTCAAGTAGAACGCTGCATTAAGCCCATACACTTTGGGAAACCAGTTCATGCCCAACGACATCATTTTTCAGATGCAGCTACGGCTACTGTCCAGTCAGCTACCTTCCACCAACTAACAAAAGAGAGGTCACCATCCCAAGAATGGAACTGACAGCTGCGTTGTCAGTCCAAGTGGACAAAATGCTCAGAGCAGAATTGCAGTTGCTACTGAAAAAATCTGTTTTTTGGACTGATAGTCAAGCAGTAATCAAGTATTGCAAATGAGTCAACAGTCAGAGATAACACAAATGTATCAGGATGGAAGGATGTGGAGACGACGTTAAATCCAGCTGACGATGCATCGAGGACTAAGTGCTGGAAGATTTGTGGATGGAAAAAGACTTTCCTGTTGAGGCCAGCCAGTGAACGGCCAAATGCACCATGAAATCCCATGCACTTAATCCAGATGACCCTGAGGTCAAAGTCAGGTTGGTTGTTTTGAAGGAAACAGAGACCCTACCACCCAGCTGCTCTCTGATGCCTCCTGTTGGCTGAAGAAAGGCTGTGGCATCATGGGTATTAAAGTTAAAAAGGCTCTTAGAATCTCAAGCAAAACAGAAAAAGGAAAAGGAATCCTTTGTCGACCGCCCGTACACAAGATCACAAAGTAAAGTGACTAACTCAGGCTTTTTTCAGCTTTTTACTCATGAAGATATTTTTATAATTATCCTCATAATGGAAATTCACCACGATCATCTTATTGTGAGTTCATGATGGAGGATTTTCCCATTCCTAATCTGGGGTATAGTTGCTCTTTAAATTGGCAGTTCACATGTATAAGTGTTTATCTCTGGAGTTTGGAGACTCCGTTTGTTACTCCAGCCATCAGATGAAGGGTGATAAATACAATATTTGCCTGTGGAAAAGCAGATATTCAAGTAAAGTACTTGGACCTAAAAACTGTACTTTAAAGTACTTGAGTAACTGTTATTTGCAGCCGCAAAGAAAAACCATATTAAAGTCAGAATAAACTCAAATCTCATTCTGTGTTGTTAGACCAAAGACGACATGATACTCTGATCAAAGACTCCACGTCAGTGTGCAGGTTGTTATCATTCCTGTACCCGCGGTTACCGTGCTTTTGAATCCCATTAAAACTCTTCCTCCTGGTTTCCAAAGCAGCGGCTGGTCTGGCTCCACAGAACATCTCAGACATGAGTGTGAATTGAGTTTTTGTGTCCCATGCAACGAGAAGTGGATCACTCGGTGGTTTCATGGACTACCATTCTAAAGCCTCAAGTTCATAATCTGCTTTCTGGTCCATTTGACTCTAAATGGACCATCATTTACCAAATGAACATCATGCTGGAATGTTTTATTTAAATGGCATAAAAGTAGCCAGTGATTGGACAATATAGGATTTTATTGCTTAAAAAAAACAAAAAAACACTGACAATCCCACTATCAGGATGACGGTAAATATCATCACGTGAACTGAAAAAGCTGTCGTGAAGAGAAATGAAAAACAGAGCCGTACTTTAAAAAAAAAACAGGCTTTGGGGAATGATGAGAAAGAACAGACTCATATTGTTTTAAAATGTGTCCAAAGTATTTTACTCAACTGGAAGGACAGATCAAAACTATCAACCCACCATTGGCTTAATCTATGAACCGACCATGCAAATCTGGAACAGCTTACCTCACTGTTGGTACTATTACTTGTTAATACTACCACTACTGCTAATGCTGCTACTACTATACTACCACCAACACCAAATACAGTTGGAACCCAAGGGCCCAGATTTCTGCCTGAAAGCCCATTACATATTATTACACTGTGGCTGTAACGCTCCTGGTGATGTTGGGACTTTGAAATTGTATTGACTCTGGAGCGTATTCTAGTCCTGCTCCATGTGTTAAGATGACTTCTGATGTGACACTATAAATAACATTGAATTGAATAAGATTGAATTGAATCATCGATAAAAGACAATATGACAGCATTCAATCAAACTTGGTTTCCTTTTCTCTTTACTTTCACGTTTGTTTTTCTTCTTTGGTGTTTGTTTTGGTTTGTAGCTTTTCTTGTGTATGTATTACTATTTTGTTTGTAGTAGCCTACTAGTATAGTTGCAAATACTGATATGTCTATGTAAAAAACTCTATTTCGTTCTCTTGGTTGTAAATTCTTGTTTTGTCACCAATAAATAAATAATAATAATAACAATAACAATAATAATAAATGGTCATTTATAAATTTTATTCTACTTGTGTTCTCTCTATATTAAAAGAAAAACATCATGCCAAGTATTTTTTTCTAGAAAAAGGGGAATAACACCTATCTTATCTTTTCTATTTTAAGTTACATTAATATCATTTATGGATATTTAATTTACTTGGCTTCCATTTTTTAACAGTTTTATTATTCCATCCTATTTGAAAACGCACGTGTACATAATCAAATACAATTACAATTTAATGGAAAACAATCAAAATGGTTTAATTGAAAATGAATGATTGGTGATTTATGAGATGAAAAGTTCATATTTGACCTTGGAAATAATATTGACTCAAGATCACCTTTGAAAGCTCTTCAAAAAGATAGTAAGTGGACATTTTGTTGCGATTATACGGATAAAATGGTAAATTATTTGTAACTTAATTTACATGAAAGAATCTCACCTGGCAACCACCGTCTCCGCTCTAAAATCTCTCCGGCTAACAACCTGACTTATTTATTTGTTGTTTTTGATCGACTTAAATGATTTGGAGCAGACATAAAAATTTACATTAATAATGTGTATTTCATCAGGACCATGGTGTAACAGCTTGTGTGCCAGATTTCATTGTCTGGTTTATGCTAGTAGCATATCTGCTGGACAAGGGAGGTTTTCTACGTAAATAAACGTGATACAAATCCACTTAGTTCGGCATATTTCCGTGTGTTAAAACTTGATGGAGAAACATCAATGTATGCAGTTGCCTAATTTGGCCAATAGACGGCGCTGTTTAATTGTTTATGCCCTCAGGCGTTACGCGATTGTACGCGATTGGTGCTGTTTGTGCTTTACCGGACACGTGTTTGCAGCTATTTGCTCCGCGGGCAGCCATGTTGGTTCAGTGTTTGGTTATGGTTTGCAAGGTAAGCACAATAGATATCTCTCCACATCTTAGTAAAATATCTTGACCATACATCGTTAATTCGCTCTTCCATTTAAATTATGTGTTTATTGAGATGTTTGTCTACCACCATGATGAAGTGTTAGGATTTATTGCCTGGTTTTATACGAGTATGTCGGCCGTGATTATGGCTAGCTTTGTTAGCTGTTTGTGTGCTAGCTAATCTTGGGTTTTCTCTCATGCTCTGTGTTTTGAGCTGGAACCTTGTTTTAAGGGGTTTAATAGCTGTGAGGGCCCATCGCTTTATTTTGAATACTGTACAATTACTTTATGACTTCATGACATATGACTTGACTGACGTCAGTGTTTGTTTATGGTTTGCGAGGTGGAGCCGCCAGCATCGACACTTAAAGGAGTCATCACCTGGAAATCGCAATTTCTCTTGTTAAAACATGCATATCTGTGTTTGACCTCAGTTGAAACTTGCCTGAAAGGCTGGAGTTTGAAAGTGGCGCCGTTTTTTCGCTTCTGCTCTTTTTCCGAACAGGAATAGCACACAAGGGTGTGCATTCCTAAAGCACGAGATTTTGATTCTGCGCCTTCGGTGACGTCACCGTGGCGGCTACTTGCATAAGCCCACCCCTCTTTCACCACCCAACCCCGCCCCGTCCGCTACCTGAAATCGCCGAAGCGCCGCCATTATGTTTTGGAGTCTGCATGCAGGCAAGCCCCCCCGGCTCTGTCCTTCCTGCGGCGAATCAACGCGCGCCTCATTACATATTATACAATGCACATCCGGACCAGTCAAAACCTCGCGCGTAATCTCGCGTGATAAAATCGCGGTACGAAAAAGGGTCAGAACAAGCTCAATGTTTGATTAAAAATTTTTTTTTTTTTTCTAATAAGTTTTACGAATTGATCCAAAGCGATCCAAGGGGGGCTGGATACGTATAAAACCAGTTGATGACTCCTTTAATAAACCGCGCGGTCTCAGCCACGATCTTGACCGTCCGTGTGTCCGACTCGTCCCTCGCATTGACCCAACAAAATCACACATCAACACAACGCAGAGTCTCCGGGTGTAGAGAGGCACCATCTCACACGGGCTGGGTTACATCTTTGCTGCCGTGACCCGGATGGTGGCGCTTCGAGACCGAAGAGGAAGTGAAGCTGTCGGCTGTCAGACTGGGCAGAAACCTCCACTACGCTGCTGTATTGAACCGTTATTCTCCAAGTGGATCGTGTGACGAACTGAGCTACTAGTATGGAGATGCATTGCCAGGATTTTCATCCTCTCGAACATATCCTTTGAAGGTTGAAGTGCATCTTATTGTGTTGTGTTATTCATTTGAAGAAAAAAAGGAGAACATTTAAAGTGACTTGAATAGTGAATGAGTTTATTCTGTGTGGAACATTTCCATAAGGACAATCTGTGATTCATATTAGCAAGTGTTGCTGGTTTATCTCATCCATATTCTCTGTGCTGAACATAGCTGTGTTATGACGTTTTGAGTTAAATTTCAGTTTAACGTGAGTTTTTGGGGTATCAAGTGATAATTGTGCCACACATTTTATTTTGGTTAACGGGCCCGTACGATACACGCCATCACATCCAGAGCTGTCTGTCTGTCTGCTGCAGTATTTGTACGCCTTCAACATCATCCCCATGAAGTCCATGGATCCGTCGGAGCTGGTGAAGCAGCCGAAGGACGGGACAGAGAACCCGTACAGAGCCTCGGCCAAAGACAAGACCGACAAACTGAAGGTGGACTTCAGCGCCGCACAGGAGGAGGTACCGAGAGCTTTCATGCCTTTCTTATGAATATCAGCTGATCAGCCACTGACTGTTATCAGCTGGTAGTCGTTCTAAACCGTCTGATCGGTGAGCCGATCTGATGACTCGTCAAATCTTTGTGGAAATGTTTTCAAAACTCGTTTGTCTGCTTTGAAGCCTGCTCTTTAATTGGCTCTCAGAGGGGCGTGTCCTGTCTGAACCGCTCAGGTTCTTAATAAATACACGTGAACTAACCTACCTCATTTACATGTATAGGGTTTTAAATCTAGTAGCATTTTATTATTTCCAGCTCTTATCATGACTGCCAGTGAGATTCTTTAAAAAGAAAATGACACTCCAGGTCACTTATAGGTGCTGAATGTGGTCATGTGATCCATTTTTATTCTGTGTCTGTCCTTCCTGTCGTCTGTTCAGGAGCCGGCCTAGTTCTTCTTCGACCTGAGCCAGAAGCAGGCGGGGGGTTTCCGGGGCCGCGGCAGGAAGAGACATCCAGACGGACGAGGACGAGAGCAGCAGCGTGAGCGAGGGGACGGGGGTCCTCACGGACAGACCAAGCAGCCCCGCAGGCACCGTGAGTCCAGCCGGTCTGGGAGAACAGCTCTAGTGCTGCGTTTTCTAAATGGGGAGGGTTTCCAGTCTAAACACTGGACCCTGCATCAGATCAGGACACAGTCTCAAAAACCTCAGAACATGAGGAGGGTCCGTCTACCAGGAACCACCGAAGCACCATAGAAGGGTTCAGAATTAGACAATAATTAGAACATAGTTATTCCCCATGGCAGAAATGCACTACGACGTTTCATCAGAGCAGTGCTGCAGGAGAAACGCTCATAATAGTAAAAAGTCATCAGCAGCAGATGATGGTGTTTGTTGTGATACTCATTTTGGCCACAAGAGGGTGAAGAGGACCACGACTGACACGAAAATAATTCATGTTTTAAGTAACATAATTGACTAAAACACAATATGTGCACCTCGTGTTTGGAGTTTTCCACCTGTTTCAAAGATGAAAAACAACCAAGGAACTGAACAAAATCTTTTTTCAGCTGATTTTAAGTCATTAACAGAGGAGAACATTTAGATCAGGCGCTTTTACACAGAGGTAACGCTACAATCACGCCAAAGGGTGCAGTCCAATAGTCTATTTTCTTAGGAAGGTTCCTAACTGAAGAAGTGACCCGGAAGTAAACAAGTGGCCGCCATGATAAGAGCCATGTGGAGAAGTGGACGACGCGTTTTTTGTAGTCCATTATTGTAGTTTCTCCAGCGCAGACGCACGTCAATCGCCGGCGCCGATCATCAGCTGTCACTCATCAGTAGCATTATAATGACGTAGCTTAGTGAAAGTCCGGTCGGATTCTCTTTTCCTAAATCCTTTTAAGTTCTCCTATCGCCTTTCCTTGACCCTTTGACGTTTCCTCCAGAGGTCAAGGAATAGGAGTTAGGAATAGGAGTTAGGACCTTATTTTTTGACTATTGGACTGCACCCAGAGTGAAACTTTAATTTAACTGGACATCCAGAGCAACAGATTGGTTTCTGACCATCACCTCTGATCATGTGACCTCTGATCATGTGACCTGCTTTTCTCTGTCTCAGCTGCTCCTCACATTTTGTCCTTTCAGTGCTGAAATGATGAATCATGGACTGTAGAGTTGATCTGTTGACTTCTATAGTTTGTTAAATTAAAGTCCATTTTTAAGGTAAACATTAATAGTTTCAATAACGCACCACGTTAGAGCATTAGTTCTGTGAAAATCTATTTCATAACCAAGACATATTGGTATTGAATCTGAGTTGATCTGTTGACTTCTATAGTTTGTTAAATTAAAGTCCATTTTTAAGGTAAACATTAATAGTTTCAATAACGCACCACGTTAGAGCATTAGTTCTGTGAAAGTCTATTTCATAACCAAGACAAATTGGTATTGAATCTGTAATCTTTCTAAATTAGTCCAAATCAAATCGCTCATTAGGGATTCCCTGCACTAGTAATATGAAAAGTGAATTTGTTTTCAATTATGATATCCAGTGTGGTATCGCTCTCTTCAAAGCAGCTCATCTGTAATACATATTGTTTTTTAAAGCAACACTTAAAGTGATGGTTCGGAGTAAAATGCACCCGAGGTCATTTCCACCATGACATCCAGCCAAATACCCCCTCGGAAGCATTTTTAGCGATGGTCAACATTGGTCAAGATAGGGCGATCAGCCGAATGGCTTAGTACTAGCGCTACGGTACAGAGGGTATATCTCGTAAATTACCCCACTAATAATGCATGGAATGTTACCAAACTTCTCCAGTTGTACACATAGGGTCTGTACTCACAAAACGAGGCATTTGAAAGTTTGTAAGTACATCAGGAGTTTATTTAAAAGAACACTTGCCTGATAGGGTCTATCCTCTGTTGCTATGCTACCGCAGCGTAGACGCCACTTCCATGTTTACCCAGCCGATGCCGTGACGCGAGTTTCACACCAGAGTATGAAAAAGTTTCGCTGAGTTTTTATAAATGCTTGTATTATCAGGTCAACACATTTTTATAAATGCTTGTAATATCAGGTCAACAAATGTTGACCTTTTTAAAATGTGTATTTCATCAGGACCATGGTGTGACAGCCAGGGCGTCGTATGGCAAGGTATGGCAGCTGCCTCACCTTGGCTCCAGGGGAAAATGTAAATGCTCGTTTTTTTTAATACATTTATGGAATTACTCTGTATCAATTTGTATTGGTTATTATATTATTTAATACATATAAATGAACTACAAATGTACATCAGAACAACACAATCGATTTCTCTAGATATTATCTTTCCCAACACTTGTATCCCCCCTTCATATCTTGAAATGTGGTATCTCCCAGCCCCCCCCCCCCTCAGAGCTGGGTCATTATTGTTGTTGTTGTTGTTGTTGTTTTGCTAAGCTAATTAACTAAAATGTAGAGGAAGCAGAGAACTTTAGAATCTTTTTTTTTTATATCAAAAACGGCAGGTGATGGGTCCAATGTTGCCCCAGCAGCGGAGGGAGGAGGACCAGGTAGTGAAGGTGGGATTCAGGCTGTTAACGAGGCTGTTAGCCACTCCAGCACCTGCGCCTGGGATGAAGATGCTAACAGGAAGACGGAGACTACATGCATGGAGGCTGAGAACTCGTCCACACTGACTTCTCGAATTGAATCCTAGTCTGAGTCTCCACCAATTTCTCAGATTGAAAGAGCTGGATCAGACTTGGACAGCGATAAGGAAGGTCAAGGCCCGGGTGCCAGTACAACTACAGCAGTAGCAGCCTCTGGGTCAACTGGAGTAGAGAAGAAGGATATAAGTGGATGTAAAACAGATGGACTCAGGCATCCTCATTTGACCCACTTCCAACTAAAAATGGAAGACGCTTTAATGTCAGTGTGTATCAGGAATATGACTGGGTTGAATACTCTATGCAAGAAGATGCAGTTTATTGCTTTGCATGCCATCATCTTGGAGGAGCCTCAACTTTAACAGGTGACAGGAATGGACTGCGTGTGTTCATAGACACTGGAAACGAGTCAAAACCTACCTGCGGACCACTATGGGCGATGACAGGCTCACACACCTTATGTTAATGGCTGTTGAGCCTGCTGTCGTAAAATCACTGGACCCAGATGAACTTGTCAATGACTTTACCGGTTTGAGGCCTCGGCGTTATCCACTGATGGATTCTGAAAGTTCATCTTAAGGTAAGATACACTACCCGAACATCTTATTAATCTGTTTGAAAAAATATGATTTCTCTTTTCTTCTCCCTCCCTCCCTCTCCTCTTTGCATTTGGACTTTAACAGTTTTAAGTTGACCTGGTATGTTCACGTGATATTGTTGCAATTACATAGTGAATGAAGTGAACAGAATGAGTGAAATTGTGTTTGTCAGAAAGGCTACTACTGCTCTTTACTGCCGCTTGCTATCCATGGTGCTGAAAACGGATGCGTAACGGCGCATTTGACTGAATTGATTGATGGACGTGCTTAGTTAAGTGTTTGTGTCCATAGTTATGTTAGCCCGATGTGAGTGAGGCTGCATTTGAAAAAGTTAAAATTTTCCTAACCACAGAGATAAGCTACATAGCAGACTTGTCACTTTTGCTGTGATTCTTTGCTGGGCATGTATATTGATTGATACTGTAGTTAAGTCATGTGACTAGTAACCTTGCCATACCTTAGCTTTGGCTGAATTGACGCCACTGACAGCTTGTGTGTCAGATTTCATTGTCTGGTTTATGCTAGTAGCATATCTGCTGGACAAGGGAGGCTTTCTACGTAATAAACGTGATACAAATCCATTACGTTTGAATGAACCCGATAAGAAGCGATCACATTCACCGAACCTAATGGAAAAAGTGATATTATAAAGTCTTGTTGCTCATCGGCACATTTCTGTGTGTCATAAAACTTGATGAAGAAACATAAACAACATCCGTAGTGGGGACTGAACAATTTGACTTACATACACGCCACCATAATACCTGAGTATGCATATTATTTAATTTTCCAATGTCCATATATTGGTGTTATGTCTGCCGAAGTGAAACGTTGTCTTCAATATGCAGCTCTACATGCTAACCAACGAATACGATGTCAGTCTTACTTTTTCGGACACGCTGGAAGCAGCCAGTTATTTGTCTTCTGTGTTTCCTTCCTCTTCATGTCGGTTCATGTGTTGTTGGACTAAAGTATCAACGTGTCTGTTTGCAGCTTGGCGTGTGGAGACGTTGAAGGGAGGCTGAACTCTCTGTTCAGTCGAGTCCAGGCCATCCAGAAGAAGACGGGCCAGTTTGATGTGAGTTGGTGTGACGTTTAAGTTTGAAAGTTGCAGAAAACACAACGAGTGTGATTCTGATGTCCGGTGTCTTGCAGCTGTTGCTGTGTGTCGGGGAGTTCTTTGGGACGACGCCGGAGGCCGAAGCCGAGTGGCAGCAGTACAAAACCGGAGCCAAGAAAGTGAGAACCGGCCGTCACACCCACTTCCAACCTTTCCTTTTAGGAATTCACTACACGTTTGGATTCAAACTTTACTGCACAAGTTGTATGGAACAATTGCCCCGTGTTGGACTGTATTCTCACCCATCATCAGTTTGTACATGACGTTGTTGCTAAGTTACGTTATTTGGTCTCTAAAACAAGTGAAGGAAAGGTGAAGAACCTGACGTTTAATAAGTGAAACACATTTACAACCCAGCTGAAGAGAAAAGCAACATTTTCTTTGAATAATTCAATTATTTTAATTCCTCATGAGTTTTGCCACGAGGATTTCCTTTTAGCGTATCCAAGACAAATGATTTATTTGTATTAAACCGCTGTAAACCAGGCTGATACATTTTGGATTCCACACTTTGATCAGCTGATGAGTCAGACCTGAAGTCTTTGTTTTGTACCTCCCCAGCTCCCATCCACACGTACATCCTCAGGGCAGCGAGCCAGGAGACGGTGAAGCGTCTCCCCAGCTCTGATGGCTGCGAGCTGGCCGACAGCATCACGTATCTGGGTGAGACTCTCAGGGCTCGGGGCTGTGCATTGGACACACAAGTTCCCCGTCGCTGAACCATCTGTGTGTCTTTAGGTCACCGCGGCGTGTTTACTGGCGTGTCGGGGTTACAGATCGCCTACGTCGGCGGTCGGGAGGCCTCGCAGGAACCGGCACGGTCTCACTGCTTCACATCCAAAGACCTGTCGGCCCTCTTGGCGCCGCTGACCAGCAGCTCCAAGTTCAGAGGAGTCGACATCCTGCTGACGTCACAGTGGCCCCGCGGAGTGTCTCACTACGGAAACAACCCGGTAACCAGACTCACAATATCCATCACAATATGCTTGAAACACATTTCACATTTTGTGAAGGAAAACTAATATTTTTATTGCGTCACAGAACAGACACATGATCATGAAGATATTTACAATCCTCCCAATAATGGCAGCTCACCACTATCAACTTATTTGAGCGCTTTTTTATCGCAATCCACGATGAAATCTGGATCGGTAAACAATGTGTCAACGTTGGATGTTGTTGAATTCTGGTTAAAAACATTAAGATTTAGGTGATAATCAATAAAGGAGCTTTTAATCAAGAGCTCAGGACTGTCAAACATTACTGTCAAATGTTTTGTTTTCCAAAATTTCACAAAACACATAAAATATTATATTGAATTGTTTAATTAATGGTGGAGCTTCTTTCAGGTTCCTTGAACAGAGTAAACAGACAAAACATCCCACCTTGCTGTTCGTAGATCCACAAATGTCCATCTTTATTGAGCTCAAAATGCAGAATTAATTCATAAATACAGAAATGAACCTTTTTTAAACCAACGTGGATGAAAAGTTCTTAAAGAATTTGCAAACTGTATCTGTTGAAGAAGACTGTGTGATATATGCCGGCGAAACGCCGTAACTGCCTAGCTGGTATGAGTGATAAACAAGGGACAAAACGGTGACCGCCATCCAACGAATCAGCCAGACTTTTATTTGCTCCATGTCTAAAAAATAAATACATTGACATGTGATTTTGTTATTCTGTTTTTTTATTTTTTTTTTTGCCAGTGCCATACAGCCACAATGTTTGCGGATATGTGGTATTTTACATATTTGAAAAGAAACTATTGTACTGTCACTTTCATAGAATCGGCTTCTTTATTTTATAAAATATCTACAACAAATATTAACCGTAGAATCGAATCGTATCGTTCTTACACTGTATGGAATCGATTCGAATCGAATCGGTCTGTAATAAAAGGATATCGTTTTTGAATCGAATCGTAACCTGTGTATCTAGATGCATATCGAACCGTTTATCACAGAGAGATGTGCAACCCTAATATATATATATATATATATATATATATATATATATATATATATATATATATAGAGAGAGAGAGAGAGAGAGAGAGAGAGAGAGAGAGAGAGAGAGAGAGAGAGACACAGAGACAGACAACACATTCTCTATTTTTCACCCATATGTAAATGAAGGTGTGCCTTGAAGGCGTCACTTAGCAGCCATTTGATAATCAACATAAGGATATTTATGTGGGTAAATAAAAAAGGTATACAGATAGGGACAAAAGCTGTTATAAAAGAAAATATTATATTGGGAAATATTAAATGTGAAAATAAATTAATATTAAAATCTCAAATTACCAAAGCCATTCTTAGTGGTGATGGTTCCCGGAGAGGAAAAAGATCAATTTGACATTGAAATTGATATAACGACCATTTATGAGTAGAGATATAGGGCTAGTTTATGTCAGGTGTCACGTAATGTGTATCGTGAGCGTCAGCGTGATTGCCTCAGTGATTTTTTGGCCAAATTGTCATATCGGCCTAATTTTATTCTCCTACCACTGCCACATCATCCTGTTTTTCTGCCTATGCATGAGAAAGAGGGCTCAGCTGTCCACATTTGCAGCATTAGCTCTTCTCTTTGATTCATTTTCATCTGGTAAGAGTTCATATTTCTTCAGTTTTCTTCAACTTGTATTTATTAGGCAATTGATGATGGGTCTTTTTCAAGAGACAAATACAACGTCATCATCCAAACAACGACGTCTCTTTTTCACGACATCGTCAGTTGGACCATTTGGAGCCGCTGCAACCTCCTGATACAGCCGTTTAGGATGCTCTGGAGCAGCGTCATCATCCAAACAAGGAAACACAATGCGTCCCAAAGCTGGGTGTTTCTTTTTCTGCCTCCTTTTACAGGTGTCACGTAATGTGTATCGTTAGCCTCATAGCATGATTGCCTCAGTCATTTTTTGGCCAAATTGTCATATCGGCCTAATTTTATTCTCCTACCACTGCCACATCATCCTGTTTTTCTGCCTATGCATGAGAAAGAGGGCTCAGCTGTCCACATTTGCAGCATTAGCTCTTCTCTTTGATTCATTTTCATCTGGTAAGAGTTCATATTTTTTGGCCAAATTTTCATATCGGCCTAATTTTATTCTCCTACCACTTCTGCATCATCCGGCCTTTCTGCCTATGGATGAGAAAGAGGGCTCGGCTGTCCACATTTGCAGCATTAGCTCTTCTCTTTGATTCATTTTCATCTGGTAAGAGTTCATATTTTTTGGCCAAATTTTCATATCGGCCTAATTTTATTCTCCTACCACTTCTGCATCATCCGGCCTTTCTGCCTATGGATGAGAAAGAGGGCTCGGCTGTCCACATTTGCAGCATTAGCTCTTCTCTTTGATTCATTTTCATCTGGTAAGAGTTCATATTTTTTGGCCAAATTGTCATATCGGCCTAATTTTATTCTCCTACCACTTCTGCATCATCCGGCCTTTCTGCCTATGGATGAGAAAGAGAGCTCGGCTGTCCACATTTGCAGCATTAGCTCTTCTCTTTGATTCATTTTCATCTGGTAAGAGTTCATATTTCTTCAGTTTTCTTCAACTTGTATTTTTTAGGCAATTGATGATGGGTCTTTTTCAAGAGACAAATACCAATGTGATTTTGTTTTTTTCCAAAAACATTGAAATATGACTGGCAACTTTCTTCAAATGAAGTCTTACTGAGACATAAACAATATCACAAAACAGCACATCACTTAACAACATAACACCCAGCCGCTTGCAAATGCTCACCTATGCCCAACAGTCAGGGGCCCAGGCCGCTACGTATTTAGCTCCCATACCCAGACCCCACCCCACGGGGTGAGCACCGGCAGCATTGCTGTGCTTTTACAGTCGATTGCACATACATATATAGAGAGATAAAGATATACATATCTTTATACATATTTATATCTCTGTTTAGGTCGCTTCAGAGCAATCTCATGCTCCAAACAAGGAAATGCAACATTTCTGGATTAAGGGTGACTTCTTTTAACTCCCACGTCTCTTGTTTGTGTTTTTTTTTTTTTTTTTTAATGGGAGGAAACCGGAGCACCCGGCGACAACCCACACAAGAGAACATGGAAACTCAACACAGAGAAGACCTGGGACAGATTCAGGACCTTTCACTGTGAGGCTGCTTCTTTTAATTTGGAGGCAGTGGAACTCCATGATACAGCTGTTTAGGATGCTTTCGAGCAACGTCATGATGCAAACGACGACGTCTCTTTTTCACGACATCGTCAGTTGGACCATTTGGAGCCGCTGCAACCTCTTGATACAGCCGTTTAGGATGCTCTGGAGCAACGTCATCATCCAAACAACGACGTCTCTTTTTCACGACATCGTCATTTGGACCATTTGGAGCCGCTGCAACCTCCTGATACAGCCGTTTAGGATGCTCTGGAGCAACGTCATCATCCAAACAAGGAAACACAATGCTTCCCAAAGCTGGGTGTTTGTTTTTCTGCCTCCTTTTACAGGTGTCACGTAATGTGTATCGTTAGCCTTATAGCATGATTGCCTCAGTCATTTTTTGGCCAAATTGTCATATCGGCCTAATTTTATTCTCTTACCACTGCCACATCATCCTGTTTTTCTGCCTATGCATGAGAAAGAGGGCTCAGCTGTCCACATTTGCAGCATTAGCTCTTCTCTTTGATTCATTTTCATCTGGTAAGAGTTCATATTTCTTCAGTTTTCTTCAACTTGTATTTTTTAGGCAATTGATGATGGGTCTTTTTCAAGAGACAAATACCAATGTGATTTTGTTTTTTTCCAAAAACATTGAAATATGACTGGCAACTTTCTTCAAATAAAGTCTTACTGAGACATAAACAATATCACAAAACAGCACATCACTTAACAACATAACACCCAGCCGCTTGCAAATGCTCACCTATGCCCAACAGTCAGGGGCCCAGGCCGCTACGTATTTAGCTCCCATACCCAGACCCCGCCCCACGGGGTGAGCACCGGCAGCATTGCTGTGCTTTTACAGTCGAATGCACATACATATATAGAGAGATAAAGATATACATATCTTTATACATATTTATATGTCTGTTTAGGTCGCTTCAGAGCAATCTCATGCTCCAAACAAGGAAATGCAACATTTCTGGATTAAGTGTGACTTCTTTCAACTCCCACGTTTCTTGTTTGTGTTTTTTTTTTTAATGGGAGGAAACCGGAGTACCCGGCGAAAACCCACACAAGAGAACATGGAAACTCAACACAGAGAAGACCTGGGACAGACTCGGGACCTTTCACTGTGAGGCTGCTTCTTTTAACTCCCACGTCTCTTGTTTGTGTTTTTTTTTTTTAATGGGAGGAAACCGGAGCACCCGGCGAAAACCCACACAAGAGAACATGGAAACTCAACACAGACAACACCTGGGACAGACCCCGGACCTTCTTACTGTGTCTACGTCTCTCCTACGACTCCTACGTTTCCTGTTGTTTTTTTTTGGAGGTGCTGGAACCTCTTGATGCAGCCGTTTAAGATGCTTTGGAGCAACGTCATGATACCGACGACGACGTCTCTTTATCATCACATCGTCAGCAGGACGATTTGGAGGCAGTGGAACTCCATGATGCAGCTGTTTAGGAAGCTTTGGAGCAACGTCATGATGCAAACAACGACGTCTCTTTTTCACGACATCGTCAGTTGGACCATTTGGAGCCGCTGGAGCCTCCTGATACAGCCGTTTAGGATGCTCTGGAGCAACGTCATGATCCAAACAACGACGTCTCTTTTTCACGACATCGTCAGTTGGACCATTTGGAGCCGCTGGAGCCTCCTGATACAGCTGTTTAGGAAGCTTTGGAGCAACGTAATGATGCAAACGACGACGTCTCTTTTTCACGACATCGTCAGTTGGACCATTTGGAGCCCCTGCAACCTCCTGATACAGCCGTTTAGGATGCTCTGGAGCAACGTCATCATCCAAACAAGGAAACACAATGCGTCCCAAAGCTGGGTGTTTCTCTTTCTGCTTCCTTTTACGAGCAGCAGCAGGTGGAGGACTTGGAGGCAGTGGAACTTCATGACTTGGCCGTTTAGGAGGCTTTGGACCAATGTCATAAGTTTTCCAAAATACATTTTCACACGATTTTGGGTGCATCCATCCAGCAGGTGGAGGACGTGGAACCTCACAAATTGAGAGGCTGCGGAAACGGGAAATCACATCATCAAGCAGAGAAGGAAACCCTATGGTTTTCTTTACATTTGAATTCATCTTGTCCTTGAACAAAAAATGATCCACAATGCAATTAAACCAAGAACTATTTCAATCTCTATATCACCAAAACTTGCAATTCACTGTTGAGAGCCATAAGCTATAGTGCTTTGGACTCACTTATATAGGATTCTGGACCAGTGATGTCACACCTTTTGGCTTTGATCTAGATCAAAGGCACAACATCAAAGGAATGTCACGTTTGGCTTCTTTTTTTCATGTTTACAACATAGATGCATAACATCTCCATGACAACCAGAAAGAAAGAAAGAAAAAAAAAAAAAAAAAAACTTGACTTTGGGGACTATTGCACCCTATAATGTATAATTCCTGTAGCACCCTATAATGTAATAATTCCTGAAAATGTAAGAAAATTTGCACTTAAAGCAATTCTTACCTTTCTGGCATTTTTACACTTTTCTTCTGTAATCTTAAAATGCTCCTAATAAGCGTATGGTACACTAAAATGTAAAATAAATCCATCAGGTGTTGAAACTCATCAATGTTTAATTCTCATATATTTCTGATAAAAGTCTGACCAATCATTTTATTCCGACCAATAAACGGATTGACCGAGGTTCCTGCCTTCATCCGTTGCAGCGTCGCCTACGCGGTCACGGCTTGCTAGTCGCGCCTTGCTAGTCGCGCCTCTCTAGCAGAGCGGTAGAGCGGCCTGTGAGAGAGAGCACGGACCAGCGAAGAACTGACAATGACGACCAAGCCAAGCCGCCACTTCCACCCCCAGCTGCTCCCACAGAGAAAACTATCAGCAAAAAGACGACTATTTCGCAAAAAGCTGCGTAAAAGAAAACACTTGATGAGTCGAGAGGCAGGACGCGAGTCAACATCGGCTCTGCTTTCCAGCGATGGCGGAGGCTAATGCAGCTTCATCCGGAGCTCAAAAGAGATGAGATGGTCGCGGAGCTTCTGCTGGACAACTGGTACTTTTAGTTTGCTTAATAGAGCGCAACATTACGCAACATTGCATGTGATAACGCAGCATCCAGATGCTATCAGTTATCAGAGTTACTATAGTTCTGTTATACTGGTAATGCTGGTAACGAACCTGGCTGTGTCAAGTCTGTTTGTTTACACTACCGGCGACGTTAGCTTCAGCATTAGCATCAGCGCTAACGTCGTCTCATAGTAGTAGTAGTAGTAGTAGTAGTATAAGTAGTAGTATAGTTTAAACAAACTGTCACAGCCTGGTTTATTTACACTACCAATGACGTTAGCTTCAACGTTAGCATCAGCGCTAACGTCGTCTCATAGTAGTAGTAGTAGTAGTAGTAGTATTATAAGTAGTAGTATAGTTTAAACAAACTGTCAGCCTGGTTTGTTAACACTACCAATGGCGTTAGCTTCCGCGTTAGCATCAGCCTGGGGAGCATACGTCAGTCCGACGGCCCAAAAGTCCCACCGCCCATCTCTCCGACTACCCATTAATTCGACTTTTCTAGCCCCATTGGCCCGACTGCCCATTGCTCCGACCAAAGTAATCTCTGTATTCCGACCAGGGCTAAATCCGACCATCCAGAATTCCGATTTTGGACCGAACCGGCTCTGAGTCAGTTTGGAAAGGCTCGAGGCGAAGGAGATTCACAGTCATGGTTTAAATGTTTGCCTCTTTTTGACCATCACTGGCCGCGTTTCCCAGATTTGATCGTTCTTAAGGACTTAAGAAGGCTCTTAAGAAGGGTTCGGCTAAGAAGGAGCGCTAAGATACGGGTGTTTCCCAGACGCGTTCTTAACTGCCTTCTTAGGAGAACCTTAAGATCAAGCCAAAGAAGCTTCTTAAGAAGCTCTTAGTGGGAGCTGTCCACCGCGGTGGTGCTGAAACTGAATCAATGGATGCCAGGTAAATCGATCACCCACCTCTTTATCAGCGCATAAGTCACACACAGCGCCCCGTGGTCCCCCCGACACAGGTGCAATTAGGCTACACATGTATCGGGTGCGGGTGGGTGGGTGTGTGGGGAGGGGGTTGTGTGTGTGCCAACAGGTGTATCCAAGTAGTAATCAAGCCCATTAGTGCATATATACCCCCGTGGATATAGGCACACACATGTGAGAATGGAAGAAAGCAGCAGCAAGCGAACCAAGCGGGCACCGGCGTTCACCGCGGAGGAGATGGGCGTAGTGCTTCCTACCGATCCAGCATGGATCCACCAGGGAGGGATTGTGGATTGGAACGAGGGTGCCATCCACCACACCGATCACCCGGGGGATCTCAGCCACTGCGTGGAACCCTTGGTGGACCTGGCGGACCTCGTCTCGTGTGGTGGGCATCTTTATGTGGGTCCGGGCATGACGCAGGAGAATCGGTGTCACAGCTGCCACACTCCGTGACACCGATGCCTTGCTGAGGCCGGTGCCGTCCCCCACCACCTCCAGGAAGCTCCCCACTGCGTAAAAACGCAGCGCAGACAGGAGCTGAACCTCAGGGCTGAGGGCAAAGTTGCAGCGGGTTGCTCTCTGGATGTGTGGAGACAACAGAGTGATCAGCCGTTGGATCTCCGCACGGGGCAGCCGGTACTTTGCCTGGACAGCCCGGTCTGACAGCACGTCCAGTGGCGAGAAGTGCTGACGCACGTAAGCATTTATATAAACTGTCTGGCTTCGCACACGGCGACGCTGTTGGTTCGCAGCGAGAATGTGCTGTATTGCAGCCATGGTTTCTCACACGCGCGGACTTTGGCAACACCTTTATATAGAGTAGCAGGTGGAGCCTCTCTGGATGAGGTTCAGCTGAGTTCAATTACATCTGTTTCCTTGATATCTGTGAAATGCCACAGGGTTGTTGATGTGTTTTTATGTGTAGTACTATAAACTCATATATGCAGATGTGTGTGGAAAACTTAAACATTGTAATTCAATGAAACGTTTTTTTTTTTTTTTTAGCGCATTACAACATTGAGAATTGTTTGTTTTATTATTTCGAAAAGTGGAGAATACAAATTTCCCAGACGCGGCTTGATCACTGAGCATTTCGTCGCTAAGAAGGCTGTTAAGAGTGGGTCAGCTCGATCTTACGTTTCCTTCTTAGTGAAAGATCTTCTTAGGCTAAGAGCGACTCTGGGAAACACATCCTTCTTTCACATCGTTCTTAAGAGCGCTCCAAAGACGATCTTAGCACTTAAGAGCTTCTTAACGAATCTGGGAAACGGGGCCAATTTCTTTGACTTGTAATAGCCTTATAGCCTTTTTTGATACAAATTAAGTGATTAATGTGCATTGGAGGTCCTGAAAGAAAAACAAAACAACAGCGCTGTCCATGGTGCTGTGATCGACCCCTGAACCGACTAAGCCCTGATGCTCATGGCCCCACCCCCAGCCCCCACCTCTGCTGTAAAGGCTAATAAAATCATAGAAGGTCATATGACCGTTGTAGATAGAAGGAAAAAATAGAAGGAAAAGACAAATGTGGGTTATCTGAGTGGTTAATTGTAATATCCATTACTAGTATGATAATATTTTTGTTTAAAATATCATAATATAATTTCCTCATTTATTGATGCAGTCATTTGGGTACTTAATGATCAGTAAAACAAAATGCCTCGAGTCCATATTTATGTTTCTTCAGTACCTATGGCTGATGGTTTGACTAATTTTAGATAAAATATTGCCCACCCCTGTGTTATTACAGTAACACTGGTGCACGTTGTGCGCAAATGATGCGCTGAGGTCCGGGTTGTTAGCGGAGCTGTCCATATTGCTGATCGGCCTCCATGACGATGCGTCGCAACAGGGCTCTGGGTCAGAGAGGCTTATGTATTTGCCACTTTCTTTTATTTTTGCCACCTGATTCTCTGTTTGTGTACACTTTTGTTATCGTGCTTATGACACGCACTGTCCCCTGCAGATTGGCAGCCGACTTTGACAAAGAATTACCGTAAATTACCAAATAATAGCCGGGTTTCAATTAACCGCCGGGTTCCCTTTAAACGCCAGGTGCAGGTGTATATTTTGATAAATAACCGCCGGTTCCAAATAAATGCCGAGTCTAATTATTATTATTTGTTTAAATCAAGGAAGAAGACGTGTCCACTGACACTGCACGTTTTTCTTCGCCTTTTTCACGTATTGTGCTTTCTGTCAGTCAATATCACACTGATGATCGCCATGGCTCCGGTGCAGCAAAAAAGTACGACTTGAAATTCAAACTTTCTGTCTTAAAATATGCAGAGGAGGAGCAGCCACTAGACGTTTCTCTGTCGACCAGAAGAGAGTGAGACATTGGCGAAAAAATTAAACGGAGCTTCAGCGTCTGTCCGAGGAGGACAGCAACAGGGCCAGGCTGCCTGGTGGAGGTGAAGAAGGCTAGCGAGGAGCTGGAGATAAACATGTGGGGATGGGTTATCAGCAAACGGGTACGCCACGAAAGAGTGTCCCGCAAAATGATCAGGGCGATGATGAAACAAATGTACGCCACCGTGAGTGACAGCAGAGATGAGGAGTTTGCCGCGAGTGCTGGTTGGATAAATCGTTTCCTCCGCCGCAACAACTTCACTTGCAGAAGACGAACAACTATTGACCAGAAGGATGCCAGAGAATTCACCGAGAAGCTGGAGAAGTTTGTGACATTTTCATCCAGGATTTTTGAGAGGAAGGAATTAAACGCCTGGTCCAAATAAACGCCTGGTCCCAAATAAACGCCTGGTCTGTTAAGTGATTGAAACAAATAAACGCCTGGTCCCAAATAAATTTAAAATTAGCAAAAGCGAGAAAACTTATCGTCCTTAAGTAAATAAGTGAATCTGTCAAGGCATCATGCCGACAATGCAGCCTGTGGCGTTTGAACGCACCTCCAAGACACAAAAAAGCGACTGTGTGGTTCTTTTAACGGTTTAATTTCCCAAAGCAGGTGAAAACACAGACACACTTGATTACATAATAGTAATACATTTCAAAAATAACGAAAAAGCCATCAAATTAACAAACTGAATAATCCAAAATCCATAAACAACAGTGGCCGCGTTTCCCAGGGCCGCGTTTCGCAGATTCGTTAAGAAGCTCTTAAGTGCTAAGATCTTCTTAGGAGCGCTCTTAAGAACGCTGTGAAAGAAGGATGTGTTTCCCAGAGTCGCTCTTAGCTTAAGAAGATCTTTCACTAAGAAGGAAAAGTAAGATCGAGCTGACCCACTCTTAACAGCCTTCTTAGCGACCAAATGCTCAGTGATCAAGCCTCGTCAGGGAAATTTATATCCTCCACTTTTCCAAATAATAAAACAATGCTCAATGTAGAAATACGCTCATAGCTGCGGACCACTGGCGCAAGAAACATAGGCTCATAGTAGAGAAGAAAAAACAACTTTTTATTGAATTACAGGTTTAAGTTTTCCACACACATCTGCCAAAAAGCCAAAGTACATGGCTGCAATACAGCACATTCTCGCTGCGAACCAACAGCGTCGTCGTGCGCGAAGCCAGACGGTTTCCATAAATGCATACGTGCATCAGCACTTCTCCCCACTGGACGTGCTGTCAGACCGGGCTGTCCAGGCAAAGTACCGGCTGCCCCGTGCGGAGCTCCAACGGCTGATCACTCTGTTGTCTCCACACATCCAGAGAGCAACCCGCTGCAACTTTGCCCTCAGCCCGGAGGTGCAGCTCCTGACTGCGCTGCGTTTTTACGCAGTGGGGAGGTGGTCGGGGAGGGCACCGGCCTCAGCAAGGCATCGGTGTCACGGAGTGTGGCAGCTGTGACACCGATTCTCCTGCGTCATGCCCGGACCCACATAAAGATGCCCACCACATGGGACGATGTCCGCCAGGTCCACCAAGGGTTCCACGCAGTGGCTGGGATCCCCGGGTGATTGGTGTGGTGGATGGCACCCTCATTCCATTCTCACATGTGTGTGCCTATATCCACGGGAGTATATATGCGCTAATGGGCTTGATTACTACTTGGATACAGCTGTTGGTACACACACACACACACAATACATGCGTAGCCTAAGTGCACCTGTGTCGGGGGGACCATGGGGCGCTGTATGTGACTTATGCGCTGATAAAGAGGTGGGTGATCGATTTACCTGGCATCCATTGATTCAGTTTCAGCACCACCGCAGTGGACAGCTCCCACTAAGAGCTTCTTAAGAAGCTTCTTTGGCTTGATCTTAAGGTTCTCCTAAGAAGGCAGTTAAGAACGCGTCTGGGAAACACCCGTATCTTAGCGCTCCTTCTTAGCCGAACCCTTCTTAAGAGCCTTCTTAAGTCCTTAAGAACGATCAAATCTGGGAAACGCGGCCAGTGATGGTCAAAAAGAGGCAAACATTTAAACCATGACTGTGAATCTCCTTCGCCTCGAGCCTTTCCAAACTGACCCAGAGCCGGTTCGGTCCAAAATCGGAATTCTGGATGGTCGGATTTAGCCCTGGTCGGAATACAGAGATTATTTTGGTCGGAGCAATGGGCAGTCGGGCCAATTGGGCTAGAAAAGTCGAATTAATGGGTAGTCGGAGAGATGGGCGGTCGGACTTTTGGGCCGTCGGACTGACGTATGCTCCCCAGGCTGATGCTAACGCGGAAGCTAACGTCATTGGTAGTGTTAACAAACCAGGCTGACAGTTTGTTTAAACTATACTACTACTTATAATACTACTACTACTACTACTACTACTATGAGACGACGTTAGCGCTGATGCTAACGTTGAAGCTAACGTCATTGGTAGTGTAAATAAACCAGGCTGTGACAGTTTGTTTAAACTATACTACTACTTATACTACTACTACTACTACTACTACTATGAGACGACGTTAGCGCTGATGCTAATGCTGAAGCTAACGTCGCCGGTAGTGTAAACAAACAGACTTGACACAGCCAGGTTTGTTACCAGCATTACCAGTATAACAGAACTATAGTAACTCTGATAACTGATAGCATCTGGATGCTGCGTTATCACATGCAATGTTGCGTAATGTTGCGCTCTATTAAGCAAACTAAAAGTACCAGTTGTCCAGCAGAAGCTCCGCGACCATCTCATCTCTTTTGAGCTCCGGATGAAGCTGCATTAGCCTCCGCCATCGCTGGAAAGCAGAGCCGATGTTGACTCGCGTCCTGCCTCTCGACTCATCAAGTGTTTTCTTTTACGCAGCTTTTTGCGAAATAGTCGTCTTTTTGCTGATAGTTTTCTCTGTGGGAGCAGCTGGGGGTGGAAGTGGCGGCTTGGCTTGGTCGTCATTGTCAGTTCTTCGCTGGTCCGTGCTCTCTCTCACAGGCCGCTCTACCGCTCTGCTAGAGAGGCGCGACTAGCAAGCCGTGACCGCGTAGGCGACGCTGCAACGGATGAAGGCAGGAACCTCGGTCAATCCGTTTATTGGTCGGAATAAAATGATTGGTCAGACTTTTATCAGAAATATATGAGAATTAAACATTGATGAGTTTCAACACCTGATGGATTTATTTTACATTTTAGTGTACCATACGCTTATTAGGAGCATTTTAAGATTACAGAAGAAAAGTGTAAAAATGCCAGAAAGGTAAGAATTGCTTTAAGTGCAAATTTTCTTACATTTTCAGGAATTATTACATTATAGGGTGCTACAGGAATTATACATTATAGGGTGCAATAGTCCCCAAAGTCAAGTTTTTTTTTTTTTTTTTTTTTCTTTCTTTCTTTCTGGTTGTCATGGAGATGTTATGCATCTATGTTGTAAACATGAAAAAAAGAAGCCAAACGTGACATTCCTTTGATGTTGTGCCTTTGATCTAGATCAAAGCCAAAAGGTGTGACATCACTGGTCCAGAATCCTATATAAGTGAGTCCAAAGCACTATAGCTTATGGCTCTCAACAGTGAATTGCAAGTTTTGGTGATATAGAGATTGAAATAGTTCTTGGTTTAATTGCATTGTGGATCATTTTTTGTTCAAGGACAAGATGAATTCAAATGTAAAGAAAACCATAGGGTTTCCTTCTCTGCTTGATGATGTGATTTCCCGTTTCCGCAGCCTCTCAATTTGTGAGGTTCCACGTCCTCCACCTGCTGGATGGATGCACCCAAAATCGTGTGAAAATGTATTTTGGAAAACTTATGACATTGGTCCAAAGCCTCCTAAACGGCCAAGTCATGAAGTTCCACTGCCTCCAAGTCCTCCACCTGCTGCTGCTCGTAAAAGGAGGCAGAAAAAGAAACACCCAGCTTTGGGACGCATTGTGTTTCCTTGTTTGGATCATGACGTTGCTCCAGAGCATCCTAAACGGCTGTATCAGGAGGCTCCAGCGGCTCCAAATGGTCCAACTGACGATGTCGTGAAAAAGAGACGTCGTTGTTTGCATCATGACGTTGCTCCAAAGCTTCCTAAACAGCTGCATCATGGAGTTCCACTGCCTCCAAATCGTCCTGCTGACGATGTGATGATAAAGAGACGTCGTCGTTGGCATCATGACGTTGCTCCAAAGCATCTTAAACGGCTGCATCAAGAGGTTCCAGCACCTCCAAAAAAAAACAACAGGAAACGTAGGAGTCGTAGGAGAGACGTAGACACAGTAAGAAGGTCCGGGGTCTGTCCCAGGTGTTGTCTGTGTTGAGTTTCCATGTTCTCTTGTGTGGGTTTTCGCCGGGTGCTCCGGTTTCCTCCCATTAAAAAAAAAAAACACAAACAAGAGACGTGGGAGTTAAAAGAAGCAGCCTCACAGTGAAAGGTCCCGAGTCTGTCCCAGGTCTTCTCTGTGTTGAGTTTCCATGTTCTCTTGTGTGGGTTTTCGCCGGGTACTCCGGTTTCCTCCCATTAAAAAAAAAAACACAAACAAGAAACGTGGGAGTTAAAAGAAGTCACACTTAATCCAGAAATGTTGCATTTCCTTGTTTGGAGCATGAGATTGCTCTGAAGCGACCTAAACAGACATATAAATATGTATAAAGATATGTATATCTTTATCTCTCTATATATGTATGTGCATTCGACTGTAAAAGCACAGCAATGCTGCCGGTGCTCACCCCGTGGGGCGGGGTCTGGGTATGGGAGCTAAATACGTAGCGGCCTGGGCCCCTGACTGTTGGGCATAGGTGAGCATTTGCAAGCGGCTGGGTGTTATGTTGTTAAGTGATGTGCTGTTTTGTGATATTGTTTATGTCTCAGTAAGACTTTATTTGAAGAAAGTTGCCAGTCATATTTCAATGTTTTTGGAAAAAAACAAAATCACATTGGTATTTGTCTCTTGAAAAAGACCCATCATCAATTGCCTAAAAAATACAAGTTGAAGAAAACTGAAGAAATATGTACTCTTACCAGATGAAAATGAATCAAAGAGAAGAGCTAATGCTGCAAATGTGGACAGCTGAGCCCTCTTTCTCATGCATAGGCAGAAAAACAGGATGATGTGGCAGTGGTAAGAGAATAAAATTAGGCCGATATGACAATTTGGCCAAAAAATGACTGAGGCAATCATGCTATGAGGCTAACGATACACATTACGTGACACCTGTAAAAGGAGGCAGAAAAACAAACACCCAGCTTTGGGAAGCATTGTGTTTCCTTGTTTGGATGATGACGTTGCTCCAGAGCATCCTAAACGGCTGTATCAGGAGGTTGCAGCGGCTCCAAATGGTCCAAATGACGATGTCGTGAAAAAGAGACGTCGTTGTTTGGATGATGACGTTGCTCCAGAGCATCCTAAACGGCTGTATCAAGAGGTTGCAGCGGCTCCAAATGGTCCAACTGACGATGTTGTGAAAAAGAGACGTCGTCGTTTGCATCATGACGTTGCTCGAAAGCATCCTAAACAGCTGTATCATGGAGTTCCACTGCCTCCAAATTAAAAGAAGCAGCCTCACAGTGAAAGGTCCTGAATCTGTCCCAGGTCTTCTCTGTGTTGAGTTTCCATGTTCTCTTGTGTGGGTTGTCGCCGGGTGCTCCGGTTTCCTCCCATTAAAAAAAAAAAAAAAAAACACAAACAAGAGACGTGGGAGTTAAAAGAAGTCACCCTTAATCCAGAAATGTTGCATTTCCTTGTTTGGAGCATGAGATTGCTCTGAAGCGACCTAAACAGAGATATAAATATGTATAAAGATATGTATATCTTTATCTCTCTATATATGTATGTGCAATCGACTGTAAAAGCACAGCAATGCTGCCGGTGCTCACCCCGTGGGGTGGGGTCTGGGTATGGGAGCTAAATACGTAGCGGCCTGGGCCCCTGACTGTTGGGCATAGGTGAGCATTTGCAAGCGGCTGGGTGTTATGTTGTTAAGTGATGTGCTGTTTTGTGATATTGTTTATGTCTCAGTAAGACTTCATTTGAAGAAAGTTGCCAGTCATATTTCAATGTTTTTGGAAAAAACCAAAATCACATTGGTATTTGTCTCTTGAAAAAGACCCATCATCAATTGCCTAAAAAATACAAGTTGAAGAAAACTGAAGAAATATGAACTCTTACCAGATGAAAATGAATCCAAGAGAAGAGCTAATGCTGCAAATGTGGACAGCCGAGCCCGCTTTCTCATCCATAGGCAGAAAGGCCGGATGATGCAGAAGTGGTAGGAGAATAAAATTAGGCCGATATGAAAATTTGGCCAAAAAATATGAACTCTTACCAGATGAAAATGAATCAAAGAGAAGAGCTAATGCTGCAAATGTGGACAGCTGAGCCCTCTTTCTCATGCATAGGCAGAAAACCAGGATGATGTGGCAGTGGTAGGAGAATAAAATTAGGCCGATATGACAATTTGGCCAAAAAATGACTGAGGCAATCATGCTATGAGGCTAACGATACACATTACGTGACACCTGTAAAAGGAGGCAGAAAAAGAAACACCCAGCTTTGGGACGCATTGTGTTTCCTTGTTTGGATGATGACGCTGCTCCAGAGCATCCTAAACGGCTGTATCAGGAGGTTGCAGCGGCTCCAAATGGTCCAACTGACGATGTCGTGAAAAAGAGACGTCGTTGTTTGGATGATGACGTTGTATTTGTCTCTTGAAAAAGACCCATCATCAATTGCCTAAAAAATACAAGTTGAAGAAAACTGAAGAAATATGAACTCTTACCAGATGAAAATGAATCAAAGAGAAGAGCTAATGCTGCAAATGTGGACAGCTGAGCCCTCTTTCTCATGCATAGGCAGAAAAACAGGATGATGTGGCAGTGGTAGGAGAATAAAATTAGGCCGATATGACAATTTGGCCAAAAAATCACTGAGGCAATCATGCTGACGCTCACGATACACATTACGTGACACCTGACATAAACTAGCCCTATATCTCTACTCATAAATGGTCGTTATATCAATTTCAATGTCAAATTGATCTTTTTCCTCTCCGGGAACCATCACCTTACCGCGGTGGAGAGGTTTGTGTGTCCCTATGACCCTGAGGGCTGTGTTGTCTGGAGCTCCTGGTGGGGTTTCCCATGGCAAATTGGTCTCAGGTGAGGGGCCAGACTAAGAATGGTTTTGGTAATTTGAGATTTTAATATTAATTTATTTTCACATTTAATATTTCCCAATATAATATTTTCTTTTACAACAGCTTTTGTCCCTATCTGTATACCTTTTTTATTTACCCACATAAATATCCTTATGTTGATTATCAAATGGCTGCTAAGTGACGCCTTCAAGGCACACCTTCATTTACATATGGGTGAAAAATAGAGAATGTGTTGTCTGTCTCTGTGTCTCTCTCTCTCTCTCTCTCTCTGGTTGCACATCTCTCTGTGATAAACGGTTCGATATGCATCTAGATACACAGGTTACGATTCGATTCAAAAACGATATCCTTTTATTACAGACCGATTCGATTCGAATCGATTCCATACAGTGTAAGAACGATACGATTCGATTCTACGGTTAATATTTGTTGTAGATATTTTATAAAATAAAGAAGCCGATTCTATGAAAGTGACAGTACAATAGTTTCTTTTCAAATATGTAAAATACCACATATCCCCAAACATTGTGGCTGTATGGCACTGGCAAAAAAAAAAATAAAAAAACAGAATAACAAAATCACATGTCAATGTATTTATTTTTTAGACATGGAACAAATAAAAGTCTGGCTGATTCGTTGGATGGCGGTCACAGGACAGTGTCGTGGACGCTACCCGTGCTGCGGCGCCTCTTGTGGCGCAAGTTGAGACACAAGCGATTGACATTCAAAGCCTTCTGTCTCTCACGTGCGGTCGTGGAGTGCCTGCGGTCTCACGGCAGCGTCGCAGCCGCCTACCTGTGCTGCGCCCGCCTCTCCACCTCCACCTCCTCCATGTTCCGTTTTGTCCCTTGTTTATCACTCATACCAGCTAGGCAGTTACGGCGTTTCGCCGGCATATATCACACAGTCTTCTTCAACAGATACAGTTTGCAAATTCTTTAAGAACTTTTCATCCACGTTGGTTTAAAAAAGGTTCATTTCTGTATTTATGAATTAATTCTGCATTTTGAGCTCAATAAAGATGGACATTTGTGGATCTACGAACAGCAAGGTGGGATGTTTTGTCTGTTTACTCTGTTCAAGGAACCTGAAAGAAGCTCCACCATTAATTAAACAATTCAATATAATATTTTATGTGTTTTGTGAAATTTTGGAAAACAAAACATTTGACAGTAATGTTTGACAGTCCTGAGCTCTTGATTAAAAGCTCCTTTATTGATTATCACCTAAATCTTAATGTTTTTAACCAGAATTCAACAACATCCAACGTTGACACATTGTTTACCGATCCAGATTTCATCGTGGATTGCGATAAAAAAGCGCTCAAATAAGTTGATAGTGGTGAGCTGCCATTATTGGGAGGATTGTAAATATCTTCATGATCATGTGTCTGTTCTGTGACGCAATAAAAATATTAGTTTTCCTTCACAAAATGTGAAATGTGTTTCAAGCATATTGTGATGGATATTGTGAGTCTGGTTACCGGGTTGTTTCCGTAGTGAGACACTCCGCGGGGCCACTGTGACGTCAGCAGGATGTCGACTCCTCTGAACTTGGAGCTGCTGGTCAGCGGCGCCAAGAGGGCCGACAGGTCTTTGGATGTGAAGCAGTGAGACCGTGCCGGTTCCTGCGAGGCCTCCCGACCGCCGACGTAGGCGATCTGTAACCCCGACACGCCAGTAAACACGCCGCGGTGACCTAAAGACACACAGATGGTTCAGCGACGGGGAACTTGTGTGTCCAATGCACAGCCCCGAGCCCTGAGAGTCTCACCCAGATACGTGATGCTGTCGGCCAGCTCGCAGCCATCAGAGCTGGGGAGACGCTTCACCGTCTCCTGGCTCGCTGCCCTGAGGATGTACGTGTGGATGGGAGCTGGGGAGGTACAAAACAAAGACTTCAGGTCTGACTCATCAGCTGATCAAAGTGTGGAATCCAAAATGTATCAGCCTGGTTTACAGCGGTTTAATACAAATAAATCATTTGTCTTGGATACGCTAAAAGGAAATCCTCGTGGCAAAACTCATGAGGAATTAAAATAATTGAATTATTCAAAGAAAATGTTGCTTTTCTCTTCAGCTGGGTTGTAAATGTGTTTCACTTATTAAACGTCAGGTTCTTCACCTTTCCTTCACTTGTTTTAGAGACCAAATAACGTAACTTAGCAACAACGTCATGTACAAACTGATGATGGGTGAGAATACAGTCCAACACGGGGCAATTGTTCCATACAACTTGTGCAGTAAAGTTTGAATCCAAACGTGTAGTGAATTCCTAAAAGGAAAGGTTGGAAGTGGGTGTGACGGCCGGTTCTCACTTTCTTGGCTCCGGTTTTGTACTGCTGCCACTCGGCTTCGGCCTCCGGCGTCGTCCCAAAGAACTCCCCGACACACAGCAACAGCTGCAAGACACCGGACATCAGAATCACACTCGTTGTGTTTTCTGCAACTTTCAAACTTAAACGTCACACCAACTCACATCAAACTGGCCCGTCTTCTTCTGGATGGCCTGGACTCGACTGAACAGAGAGTTCAGCCTCCCTTCAACGTCTCCACACGCCAAGCTGCAAACAGACACGTTGATACTTTAGTCCAACAACACATGAACCGACATGAAGAGGAAGGAAACACAGAAGACAAATAACTGGCTGCTTCCAGCGTGTCCGAAAAAGTAAGACTGACATCGTATTCGTTGGTTAGCATGTAGAGCTGCATATTGAAGACAACGTTTCACTTCGGCAGACATAACACCAATATATGGACATTGGAAAATTAAATAATATGCATACTCAGGTATTATGGTGGCGTGTATGTAAGTCAAATTGTTCAGTCCCCACTACGGATGTTGTTTATGTTTCTTCATCAAGTTTTATGACACACAGAAATGTGCCGATGAGCAACAAGACTTTATAATATCACTTTTTCCATTAGGTTCGGTGAATGTGATCGCTTCTTATCGGGTTCATTCAAACGTAATGGATTTGTATCACGTTTATTACGTAGAAAGCCTCCCTTGTCCAGCAGATATGCTACTAGCATAAACCAGACAATGAAATCTGACACACAAGCTGTCAGTGGCGTCAATTCAGCCAAAGCTAAGGTATGGCAAGGTTACTAGTCACATGACTTAACTACAGTATCAATCAATATACATGCCCAGCAAAGAATCACAGCAAAAGTGACAAGTCTGCTATGTAGCTTATCTCTGTGGTTAGGAAAATTTTAACTTTTTCAAATGCAGCCTCACTCACATCGGGCTAACATAACTATGGACACAAACACTTAACTAAGCACGTCCATCAATCAATTCAGTCAAATGCGCCGTTACGCATCCGTTTTCAGCACCATGGATAGCAAGCGGCAGTAAAGAGCAGTAGTAGCCTTTCTGACAAACACAATTTCACTCATTCTGTTCACTTCATTCACTATGTAATTGCAACAATATCACGTGAACATACCAGGTCAACTTAAAACTGTTAAAGTCCAAATGCAAAGAGGAGAGGGAGGGAGGGAGAAGAAAAGAGAAATCATAATTTTTCAAACAGATTAATAAGATGTTGGGGTAGTGTATCTTACCTTAAGATGAACTTTCAGAATTAATCCATCAGTGGATAACGCCGAGGCCTCAAACCGGTAAATTCATTGACAAGTTCATCTGGGTCCAGTGATTTGAACTCTACAGTCCATGATTCATCATTTCAGCACTGAAAGGACAAAATGTGAGGAGCAGCTGAGACAGAGAAAAGCAGGTCACATGATCAGAGGTCACATGATCAGAGGTGATGGTCAGAAACCAATCTGTTGCTCTGGATGTCCAGTTAAAGTAAAGTTTCACTCTGGGTGCAGTCCAATAGTCAAAAAATAAGGTCCTAACTCCTATTCCTAACTCCTATTCCTTGACCTCTGGAGGAAACGTCAAAGGGTCAAGGAAAGGCGATAGGAGAACTTAAAAGGATTTAGGAAAAGAGAATCCGACCGGACTTTCACTAAGCTACGTCATTATAATGCTACTGATGAGTGACAGCTGATGATCGGCGCCGGCGATTGACGTGCGTCTGCGCTGGAGAAACTACAATAATGGACTACAAAAAACGCGTCGTCCACTTCTCCACATGGCTCTTATCATGGCGGCCACTTGTTTACTTCTGGGTCACTTCTTCAGTTAGGAACCTTCCTAAGAAAATAGACTATTGGACTGCACCCTTTGTCTTAATGTTAGTGATCGCCACTTCACTCATATGTTAGCGAGTAGCTAACACGTAGCGTGGCACGACAAGCAAAAGTTCACCTCCCCTCCAGCTGATCGGATCTCTGACCCTCATTTAAGACGTCACGCAACCGGCGACGGCGACTTGTTACACGTCACGGCCTCTCTGGTTCCACAAAACCGGCGTGATTGTAGCGTTACCTCTGTGTAAAAGCGCCTGATCTAAATGTTCTCCTCTGTTAATGACTTAAAATCAGCTGAAAAAAGATTTTGTTCAGTTCCTTGGTTGTTTTTCATCTTTGAAACAGGTGGAAAACTCCAAACACGAGGTGCACATATTGTGTTTTAGTCAATTATGTTACTTAAAACATGAATTATTTTCGTGTCTGTCGTGGTCCTCTTCACCCTCTTGTGGCCAAAATGAGTATCACAACAAACACCATCATCTGCTGCTGATGACTTTTTACTATTATGAGCGTTTCTCCTGCAGCACTGCTCTGATGAAACGTCGTAGTGCATTTCTGCCATGGGGAATAACTATGTTCTAATTATTGTCTTATTCTGAACCCTTCTATGGTGCTTCGGTGGTTCCTGGTAGACGGACCCTCCTCATGTTCTGAGGTTTTTGAGACTGTGTCCTGATCTGATGCAGGGTCCAGTGTTTAGACTGGAAACCCTCCCCATTTAGAAAACGCAGCACTAGAGCTGTTCTCCCAGACCGGCTGGACTCACGGTGCCTGCGGGGCTGCTTGGTCTGTCCGTGAGGACCCCCGTCCCCTCGCTCACGCTGCTGCTCTCGTCCTCGTCCGTCTGGATGTCTCTTCCTGCCGCGGCCCCGGAAACCCCCCGCCTGCTTCTGGCTCAGGTCGAAGAAGAACTAGGCCGGCTCCTGAACAGACGACAGGAAGGACAGACACAGAATAAAAATGGATCACATGACCACATTCAGCACCTATAAGTGACCTGGAGTGTCATTTTCTTTTTAAAGAATCTCACTGGCAGTCATGATAAGAGCTGGAAATAATAAAATGCTACTAGATTTAAAACCCTATACATGTAAATGAGGTAGGTTAGTTCACGTGTATTTATTAAGAACCTGAGCGGTTCAGACAGGACACGCCCCTCTGAGAGCCAATTAAAGAGCAGGCTTCAAAGCAGACAAACGAGTTTTGAAAACATTTCCACAAAGATTTGACGAGTCATCAGATCGGCTCACCGATCAGACGGTTTAGAACGACTACCAGCTGATAACAGTCAGTGGCTGATCAGCTGATATTCATAAGAAAGGCATGAAAGCTCTCGGTACCTCCTCCTGTGCGGCGCTAAAGTCCACCTTCAGTTTGTCGGTCTTGTCTTTGGCCGAGGCTCTGTACGGGTTTTCTGTCCCGTCCTTCGGCTGCTTCACCAGCTCCGACGGATCCATGGACTTCATGGGGATGATGTTGAAGGCGTACAAATACTGCAGCAGACAGACAGACAGCTCTGGATGTGATGGCGTGTATCGTACGGGCCCGTTAACCAAAATAAAATGTGTGGCACAATTATCACTTGATACCCCAAAAACTCACGTTAAACTGAAATTTAACTCAAAACGTCATAACACAGCTATGTTCAGCACAGAGAATATGGATGAGATAAACCAGCAACACTTGCTAATATGAATCACAGATTGTCCTTATGGAAATGTTCCACACAGAATAAACTCATTCACTATTCAAGTCACTTTAAATGTTCTCCTTTTTTTCTTCAAATGAATAACACAACACAATAAGATGCACTTCAACCTTCAAAGGATATGTTCGAGAGGATGAAAATCCTGGCAATGCATCTCCATACTAGTAGCTCAGTTCGTCACACGATCCACTTGGAGAATAACGGTTCAATACAGCAGCGTAGTGGAGGTTTCTGCCCAGTCTGACAGCCGACAGCTTCACTTCCTCTTCGGTCTCGAAGCGCCACCATCCGGGTCACGGCAGCAAAGATGTAACCCAGCCCGTGTGAGATGGTGCCTCTCTACACCCGAAGACTCTGCGTTGTGTTGATGTGTGATTTTGTTGGGTCAATGCGAGGGACGAGTCGGACACACGGACGGTCAAGATCGTGGCTGAGACCGCGCCGTTTATTAAGTGTCGATGCTGGCGGCTCCACCTCGCAAACCATAAACAAACACTGACGTCAGTCAAGTCATATGTCACGAAGTCATAAAGTAATTGTACAGTATTCAAAATAAAGCGATGGGCCCTCACAGCTATTAAACCCCTTAAAACAAGGTTCCAGCTCAAAACACAGAGCATGAGAGAAAACCCACAGGAAGATTAGCTAGCACACAAACAGCTAACAAAGCTAGCCATAATCACGACTCGTATAAAACCAGGCAATAAATCCTAACACTTCATCATGGTGGTAGACAAACATCTCAATAAACACATAATTTAAATGGAAGAGCGAATTAACGATGTATGGTCAAGATATTTTACTAAGATGTGGAGAGATATCTATAGTGCTTACCTTGCAAACCATAACCAAACACTGAACCAACATGGCTGCCCGCGGAGCAAATAGCTGCAAACACGTGTCCGGTAAAGCACAAACAGCACCAATCGCGTACAATCGCGTAACGCCTGAGGGCATAAACAATTAAACAGCGCCGTCTATTGGCCAAATTAGGCAACTGCATACATTGATGTTTCTCCATCAAGTTTTAACACACAGAAATATGCCGAACTAAGTGGATTTGTATCACGTTTATTTACGTAGAAAACCTCCCTTGTCCAGCAGATATGCTACTAGCATAAACCAGACAATGAAATCTGGCACACAAGCTGTTACACCATGGTCCTGATGAAATACACATTTTAAAAAGGACCACATATTCATGGTATTTTAACAAGATTAAGTGCCATTGAAGTTTATATGAAGTATTTCTACAGTTAAACTTACACTCTCACTGGTTGTTCCGCCATATGTTGTTTTTTGGAGCTTGAAAATCTGGTTCGTCGCTAATAGTGGTCGATCGATATAATAGCGGAACCTTTCTTTTTTCTTTTCCTTACAATCTATAGTTGCAAAATGTGTTTTAAAAATACGACATATGTATTAAGTATTAATGTAGATTTTTATGTCTGCTCCAAATCATTTAAGTCGATCAAAAACAACAAATAAATAAGTCAGGTTGTTAGCCGGAGAGATTTTAGAGCGGAGACGGTGGTTGCCAGGTGAGATTCTTTCATGTAAATTAAGTTACAAGTAATTTACCATTTTATCCGTATAATCGCAACGAAATGTCCACTTACTATCTTTTTGAAGAGCTTTCTATCACAATCTTCAAAGGTGATCTTGAGTCAATATTATTTCCAAGGTCAAATATGTACTTTTCATCTCATAAATCACCAATCATTCATTTTCAATTAAACCATTTTGATTGTTTTCCATTAAATTGTAATTGTATTTGATTATGTACACGTGCGTTTTCAAATAGGATGGAATAATAAAACTGTTAAAAAATGGAAGCCAAGTAAATTAAATATCCATAAATTATATTAATGTAACTTAAAATAGAAAAGATAAGATAGGTGTTATTTACGGAAGCCCTAAACGGCCATGCATTCATACATTTTATTTCCTCCGTTTTCCCGTGATAACGAGATAATTCCTCCGTTTTCCCGTGATAACGAGATAATTTTCCTCCTTTTTCCCGTGATAACGAGATAATTTTACTCCGTTTTCTCGTGATAACGAGATAATTTTACTCCGTTTTCTCATGATAACGACATCATTTTAATCCGTTTTCTCGTGATAACGAGATAATTCCTCTGTTTTCCCGTGATAACGAGATAATTCCTCCGTTTTCCCGTGATAACGAGATAATTTTCCTCCGTTTTCTCGTGATAACGAGATAATTTTCCTCCGTTTTCTCGTGATAACGAGATAATTTTACTCCGTTTTCTCGTGATCACAACATAATTTTACTCCGTTTTCTCGTGATAACGAGATAATTTTACTCCGTTTTCTCGTGATAACGAGATCATTTTTCACCCGTTTTCCCGTGATAACAAGGTCATTTTCATCCAGGCGAGATATCATGAGTGACATCCCCTTGAACACAGGTAACATTAAGCGTAGTTCTGTTTGTTTGTGATTTGTATTTTGTGCAAGGAATTAATTCATCCGGGTATTTTGTTTTCTGAGCCCCCCAGAATGAATAAATTAATGAATGAATGTATTTCAAACATGTGAATGATACATTACACTTGATGAACTAGTCGATAAAAGCCGTATGTTTGACAAGGAGTAGCAAGAAGCATTTAGCTTATTAATTCCTACCCCTTCTCCACTTAGTACCTAAGTATAGGTTATCTTACTTCCTGTGTATCCTGTGTAACACTTCTGTCATTCATTCAGCTGTGGCAAAATGGATGATTCGTTCCTTGCTGCCTTGAGGGATAGAGGGATACCTGATGCAAACCTAGAGAAAATGTCACAGGACAAGGTAAATAACATCAACATAACACAATAACAACACTTCCCAACACGCTATCATGACATGGGACCAATGGATGACTTGGAGGTCTAGGTGTTGATGATGATTTTGTTATTAAAAGATCATAGGCTACTTACCTGATGTTTATGTAAGAGAAATATTAATAGATGAGAAACGTTTTTACTTACCTGGTCAAGCTGTAAAATGAGTAAGACTGATGATAAAGGGGAAATTACCTGCTTTGATAAGGAAATATTTGCTGTCCTGGTAAATTGGCTGTGTTGTTGTGTTATGTGCAGTGAGCTAATTTCTTTTTCACTGTTCAATGATTATCTACAAGACAGCCAAAAGTCCTTCAGCTCATGTCAAAAACCTTTTTGGGTTTTGCAGTTTTGCAGTTAATTGAACAAAAAAAGGGAACATGTAAATATTGCATGCTCGACATCAATAAGGATGCTGTTGTTATAGAAAGAGAGACATATTTCTGTTTAGTTTTCTTTTTCTCACATAGCCTAAACTAAATCCTGCTAAAAATGCTGACAATCCTCATTGCCCCAGCGTATTTCTCATAATGGTTTGCTTATCCTTAGATATAAGTGATGGAACAGCTATTTAAATGTGTCATGTTATAATTTGAAATTCTTAGAATTGGAAAATACTGTAACCCAACGAAATAGTAATGAAAATCCTTCTGAAAACACAAACCCCGAATCTTGCCAATCGGTTGTGAAATACCCCTAATTGGTCTACAGTAAAGGAATAGTTCACGTTCATGTTAATACTAATGCGTTTTTTATTGTTGTTGTTTTTTAACCTGGCAGGTGGACCAAGATGTTGTCAGGATGCTGGATGAGGAAACCCTGTCAAAGTACCTTCCTCATTTTGGAGACCGTGTGTTTGCCAAAAATTGGACAGGCTCAGCCTCAGCAGAAGCTGGGAGCAATGCAGATAAGAAAAAGAAACTTATAGAACGCATACGAGCTAAAATGAAACTTCCAAGCTCTGGCCAAGCAACAACAAGCTCCTCAAATCCTCATTGCTCAGGACTTGGTTTGGGAAACAAGAATGCTACACGAAAAACAAGAAAAATTGAACTGGGTTGGATGAATTTTCAAGATGGTTATTTCAGGCAGGTTAGAAGACCAACTGGTGGGGGCACAAGAGAGATCATTGCCAGGAAAGATGACACTGTGAACAAACTTCTAGGAGATGGGAAGAAAATATTCTTTCCCAAGGGGAAATCGTCAAAAGGAAGAGTTGAGGACTTTGACTTCACACTTTGTGTTATGGGCTCAGAGGAGCCCTTAGATGACACACTCACAGTTGGGGCTTTGTACGATACAACTCATCATAAAATACTCAGGTTGTACATTTGCTCAAAGAAAAGACAAAGTGATGATTCAGATTTGAGTGACTCATCAGCACAAGCCAAGTCACCAGAGAGATCCCAGGCAGCAGAGGCTCCCACCTCATCAGATCTTTCTCCCAAATCTTCCCTTCATACCATGTCACCTGAGTGCTCTTGGAACTCTCTGTCCTCTCTGTCCTCGGATGGGCCTTTGTCTAGCTCCAGCCCTATCATGCATGCATGTGTACCATCAACCTCGATTTCTGATTCTACCTCAACTTCTCAGACATCTGAACCATGTATGGCCCAAACATTTAGTCTATCTCCTGATAATGAAGTTATTTTCCTTGATGATGATGGAAATATTTCCTTGGATATTCTCTGTGACACATTGATTTATCAGCCTCTCCATGCTTCTGAGCAGCAGGCATCAGATAATGACATTGAACTTCAAGTGGATTCCAACCCTGCCTCCAGTACCAGAGATTGCACAATGATCCAGCAAGTAATAGAAATCGAGAATCCTCAACCAATAAACTTGCCCATAAACAGCGAATGTGACAACTCTGCTGATAGTCAGCCTCCATTTGAAGTCATAAATCAGGAAGCAAGTTCAAACCACACCTCAACAACCAGCTCATCTGTCAATTTCTATGAGAATCCAGAGAACGTAGTTGAGAAGCAGACCATTATTATTCGCACAGTGCATTGTCTGTCTGACATGATTGAGGCATTTTCAGATGAGAATATACTAGATGCCAATATTGGATTTAGGCGTGTGCTTGAAAATGGTGAGTTGGAGACTGGAGTTGGAGGTGGGCTTGTTATGGACTGCCTCACTGATTTCTGGAACCATTTCTATGCATCAAGAACCTCTGGAACCACTTACAAGATCCCCACATTGTATCATGCCTTTCAAGAAAGGGAGTGGAAAGCTGTTGCCCGTATTCTGGCATTTGGATGGCAGAGATTTGAATACTTACCAGTTCAGCTGGCTCCGCCATTTCTTCATGAAGTCCTTTCCATATCTTCAAAAAACTGCAGCCTTATGGAGGTATTTTTCAACTATGTCAGCCCCACTGAGAAGGATGCACTTACAGAGGCTTTGACTGATTTCAAGGGAGCTGATATGGAAGAGCTTCTCACCATTCTGAGCAGTCACAACTGCACCACTCTACCAACAGAACAAAATTTACCAAGATTGTTGGAAGAAATTGCACACAAGGAGTTGGTACAACAGCCATCATTTATAATAAAGTGCTGGAAGCCAGTCCTGGAAACTATTGGAGAGTCTTTGAGTGGTGGAGTGCTGGACAAGATCCTTGCTGATCTTCAACCAAAGGCAAGAAGTATCACAAAAAACATTCAGTTTCCAAACTCAATGTCACCAGTAGAGAGGACCACCTCTCTTCATCTTCTGAGATTTGTCAGAGAAATTGATCAGAGAGAGATTGGACAATTCCTTAGGTTCTGCACAGGGTCTGACCTTTTTCTGTCAAAAACCATCAAGGTTACATTCACCAACATGTCTGAGTTCTCCAGGCGGCCTGTGGCACACACCTGCGCTTGTGGACTGGAATTTGCATGCAACTACAGCACTTATTCAGAATTCAGGTCAGAGTTTCTGTCTGTGTTGCAAAGCAGAATATGGGTGATGGATATGGACTAAACATGCTATGTGAAGTGAAGACCTCAGAATGGTCATGGTTGTGATGTTCTTAAGAAATTGCACTGATCTTTAGCTATGAACCTGCACATGTATAGATTATACCCCTTAACTACAATCAGCCACTGGGTGTCAGTATTTCATGTACATCAGTGTCATGAAGACCATAAATGCTATTTTATGTACAAACATTTCACTAAGGGCTAATAATTTTCAAAAAATTCAACATATTGTTCTTAGAGGAGCAATGTTGTGTTTGTTGTGATTTGTAAATATTGAGTGTGTTTTCACTGCAAAGGTGAAACGGTGGCTCACCTAAAGCCAACAATGTCCGAATAACTTCATAATGTTTCATGCTTGAAGAAACTTTAATTTTCTTTACAGAGATAATGCATTTTGATACATTTTACAGTTTTGCCCAAAAACTTGAAGTTGTTTACAAAAAGGTTAAGAAACTTAAGTTATTTTTGTTGAACCTATATTGTACCAGATAGCAAATTCTAAAGCAAAGTTATGCATTTATGTTTTGAATGCACATGTTGGTCCTTTTTGTTGTTTTAAACTGTTGAATTTTATCCAGAGGTACTGTTAGAGAATTCTAGGGCGTACCCACCAAACGCGATGAAACGCGATTTAATCGCGCGACAAATGAAATCGCGTCGCGCTAGACGCTCCAGTTTTGACGCCGGTCCAATATGCCAAAAAACGCCTCATCGCGGCATCGCGTCATCACGTCGCGCGACGAGCCCGCCCAAACAACAACATTTCTTCCGCCATTTCATTCTCTCGTCGATCATGGCTGAGATAACCACCATCGCTGCACTGTATCTACTCTGGAGAAGTTCCCAGCTTCGTCTGCGGGCTAGGCGCCGACGTCGGTTCTGGGTGCATGCTACCCTACGGAGGCGGCGTGAGCTCGGCGAGTTCCACCGTCTCCTGCAGGAGCTGCGCCTGGACGACGGCCGGTTCCAGCGGTACTTCAGGCTGACTGTTGCCCAGTTTGAAGACCTGCTAACCAGGGTTGGTGCCAGGATCTCCCGCCTGGATACCAACTATAGCTCTGGGTGAGCGGTCACGGCGACTATCAGTGTCTCCTCCATCTTCTTCACTGGAGCGGCAAGCCGGCAAAAAGCGAGGGAACACCAGGACGTCCGTACGTCAGCACGTCGGTGACGATCTCAACGCTGATAGGCTGTCGCGGCGCGTCTTCACGCGAATTCGCCGCAAAAGTTCAATTATTTCAACTCGAGCGATGGCGCGATGAAGCGATGGCGCGATGAAGCGATGAAGAGATTTTTCACGTCCATCGCGTCCATCGCGCCGCGCTATCGCGTCCATCGCGTCGCCCGGCGCGATGAAGCGTCTAATCGCGTCTTTGCATTGACTTTACATGTAATCTTGTCGCGCGATGAAGTTTCATTGCGTTTGGTGGGTACGCCCTGTTACAGTTTCATGAATATTGCATTATTCCGGAACATGCACTTTAACAGGGAGCAGCAAAGTCTGGTAGCTCTGAGTATTTCTTGTCAAAAATTCTCATTACGAATTACTGAGTTGTTGCAGTGTGATGAGAATAACAGAGGAAATATTTTGTATTGTATTTTTGCAAATGTTTTGCATTAAACTGATCCTCAAATTTAAATATGATGTTAATCTTATTATTTCACAGTCAAATCATATTTGGTGAGAGAATACTGATTTCCAGTGCTGGATAAAACAAGGTGGACCAGAGAGGCTACTTATAGTGCACACCTTTAGTGTATCAGTAAAGTATTTGTTCTTCTTTTGTCTCTATACTCATTTCAAACAATTACTGAGTTTGAAGTACAGATAGTCATTATTTTACATGAAGTGATTTCCTGGAGCCTGACCTGTCAACATCACCAATTTCCATATATTATTCAAAATGTTCATCCAAGACAACATGGCAGTTTCAATTTTACAAAACATAATTTCAAACCAAACCACTGCTTCTATTTCAACGAATCTGACTAATCATCTGGCTGTGACAGCTGTGCTCTTATCAAGGGCCTCAGCAGTCTGTATAGTCTGATAGCTTCAACAGCATTATGACCTGGCTCAAGATTATGCTCTTCCATTGTCAAAACACAGAGCTCATAAAGGTCTGAATCACAGGTAATGTCAGTTTTCCAAAGGCAAGCATCCTCTTCTAGAATGATGTCCAGTCTTTCATAGTCCACTGGGTGGAGGTAGTCCCGTGCCTGGTAAAGCTCTGGTGCATGATACATTAGGAAAGGTTTTCCGTGATACAAGTCACGACCATTTCCACCTGGCCGGATCCGATGGGTGTTCCACATTCTCACCACGGTGTCTAACTCCTCCTGTAAAATAAAACACAAATTCAAATACATTTCTCAAAATGGAGATGTCAGCCTGTCAACATCAAGCTATTACCATTGACTAAATGCAAATAATGTTAATTACCGGCAACTCCATTACATTCAAAATTACAAGCAATATTATTGTTTTGCATATTCACATGCATTGTGTGTGTGTGTGTGTGTGTGTGTGTGTGTGTGAGAGAGAGAGAGAGAGAGAATGAGTGACTGTGTGTATCTGTGTGTGTGAGTGAGTGAGAGGGAGAGAGAGAGAGAGAGAGAGAGAGAGAGAGAGAGAGAGAGAGAATGAGTGACTGTGTGTATCTGTGTGTGTGGATGAGTGAGAGGGAGAGAGAGAGAGAGAGAGAGAGAGAGAGAGAGAGAGAGAGAGAGAGAGAGAGAGAATGAGTGACTGTGTGTATCTGTGTGTGTGAGTGAGTGAGAGGGAGAGAGAGAGAGAGAGAGAGAGAGAGAGAGAGAGAGAGAGAGAGAGAGAGAGAGAGAGAGAGAATGAGTGAGTGTGTGTATCTGTGTGTGTGAGTGAGAGAGAGAGAGAATGAGTCAGTCAGTTAGAGAAAGAGGGAGAGGTACCTGAATGACATCAAGAAAGCAGAACTGAATGAGTCCCTTGTCTAACATATCTCCATTGAAGTCGCCCACTGACTGGAACTCCTGGAACAAGTCTCTCCAGTATTCTGCATTCTGTCTTCGATAGTTTCCCCACCAGCTTTCAATTCTTTGATTGGCAGTACTTCTTCCTTGAAGGACACACGGTCCATGAACTGTGCCATTTTCATCCTCACGCAGAAAACACTGGAATCTGTTCACATGCACATTCTCGGTACCGAGATCCGATCTGATTATTTTTGGGCAGCCCCCCCGCTCACTGACAGCACCGATGAAATAAGCTGCAACAACCTCAGGTTTACTGTTTGTTACGTTCGCTTGCATCCAGATGATATGGCATAAGAAACCATCAATGCAACCATTAACTCCGATGCCAAAGGGTGTGAGTTTATCGTAAGAGTCCATGTGCCACATGTAGTTTGGTCCCGGAACACTGTAATGCCTTCTTCTGAGTCTCCTAGCTCTTCTCTGTTGTATTCTTTCCGGGTCCAAAACGGATTGCACTGCATACACTAGATTTCTAGTGACCCGCAATCCTGCTGCTCTGCATCTCTCAGTCATCATCCGGTATCCATGGAGACGCCCGGGGCCTCGCAGCTGGTCAACTATGTAGTTAATGAGGACATCAAGCGCACTTAGATTGCGCCTCCGATAAAGCTGAAGCCTTGCTAACCTTCTTCTTAGATGACGCACACTAATGTGTACATTATCTGTAATAGCAAGGCATAAAGCTATTTCAGCCTGTGTCAGGCCTTGATTGAAAAGATATGTGATGCGGTGATCGATATTCTCCTGCTCCTCTGACATTGCTACAATGAATGATGTTTCCTGCAATGATAGACTACACTATCGTTTTGTTTTCTCGAGATCTCAAATTAATTATCTCGTTATCACGAGAAAACGGGTGAAAAATGATCTCGTTATCACGAGAAAACGGATATGATTATCTCGTTATCACGGGAAAACGGATTAAAATTATCTCGTTATCACGGGAAAACGGATGAAAATTATCTCGTTATCACGGGAAAACGGAGGAAAATTATGTCGTTATCACGAGAAAACGGAGAAAAATTATCTCGTTATCACGAGAAAACGGAGGAATTATCTCGTTATCACGGGAAAACGGATGAAATAAAATGTATGAATGCATGGCCGTTTAGTACGGAAGCCCTAAACGGCCATGCATACATATATTTTATTTCCTCCGTTTTCCCGTGATAACGAGATAATTCCTCCATTTTCTCGTGATAACGAGATAATTTCCCTCCGTTTTCTCGTGATAACGCGATAATTTTACTCCGTTATCCCGTGATAACGAGATAATTCCTCCGTTTTCTCGTGATAACGAGATAATTTTACTCCGTTTTCCCGTGATAACGAGATAATTTTTCACCCGTTTTCCAGTGATAACTAGATCATTTTGAAGTTCGGTAAAGTTGGAAAGATATTCACAGAGTCGAACTTCCGGGATCAATAAATCAGAAGTGAAACGTTTTTCAAACACAAATGATGCCTCTGTCTCACCGTAATATCATAGACTACGAGCTACAAGCACCAAAACCCCGATTTTTTACATAAATAAGCCGTCCTGCGAGCTGAACGGAGAACATTGATCTCCATGCGCAACCGGCAGCCGGGCGAGTGCGCAGGGACCGTCTGCAAATTGCAAGACAATAAATAACTCCACTGTTATACAGTAGGCCTACAGAGACCCCAAAATCACTACACACATCAAGGGTCTCTTTATGGTCAGTTCGAATCTGTGAATATCTTTCCAACTTTACTGAATTTGAAATCTCGCCTATCACGTTTCATTTGTTATCTCGTTATCACGGGAAAACAGAGGAAAATTATCTCGTTATCACGAGAAAACGGATGAAAATGATCTCGTTATCACGAGAAAACGGATGAAATAAAATGTATGTATGCATGGCCGTTTAGGGCTTCCGTAGTTTAGGGCTTCCGTAGTTATTCCCCTTTTTCTAGAAAAAAATACTTGGCATGATGTTTTTCTTTTAATATAGAGAGAACACAAGTAGAAAAAATATATAAATGACCATTTATTATTATTGTTATTGTTATTATTATTATTTATTTATCGGTGACAAAACAAGAATTTACAACCAAGAGAACGAAATAGAGTTTTTTACATAGACATATCAGTATTTGCAACTATACTAGTAGGCTTCTACAAACAAAATAGTAATACATACACAAGAAAACCAAAACAAACACCAAAGAAGAAAAACAAACGTGAAAGTAAAGAGAAAAGGAAACCAAGTTTGATTGAATGCTGTCATATTGTCTTTTATCGATGATTCAATTCAATCTTATTCAATTCAATGTTATTTATAGTGTCACATCAGAAGTCATCTTAACACATGGAGCAGGACTAGAATACGCTCCAGAGTCAATACAATTTCAAAGTCCCAACATCACCAGGAGCGTTACAGCCACAGTGTAATAATATGTAATGGGCTTTCAGGCAGAAATCTGGGCCCTTGGGTTCCAACTGTATTTGGTGTTGGTGGTAGTATAGTAGTAGCAGCATTAGCAGTAGTGGTAGTATTAACAAGTAATAGTACCAACAGTGAGGTAAGCTGTTCCAGATTTGCATGGTCGGTTCATAAATTAAGCCAATGGTGGGTTGATAGTTTTGATCTGTCCTTCCAGTTGAGTAAAATACTTTGGACACATTTTAAAACAATATGAGTCTGTTCTTTCTCATCATTCCCCAAAGCCTGTTTTTTTTTTTAAAGTACGGCTCTGTTTTTCATTTCTCTTCACGACAGCTTTTTCAGTTCACGTGATGATATTTACCGTCATCCTGATAGTGGGATTGTCAGTGTTTTTTTGTTTTTTTTAAGCAATAAAATCCTATATTGTCCAATCACTGGCTACTTTTATGCCATTTAAATAAAACATTCCAGCATGATGTTCATTTGGTAAATGATGGTCCATTTAGAGTCAAATGGACCAGAAAGCAGATTATGAACTTGAGGCTTTAGAATGGTAGTCCATGAAACCACCGGGTGATCCACTTCTCGTTGCATGGGACACAAAAACTCAATTCACACTCATGTCTGAGATGTTCTGTGGAGCCAGACCAGCCGCTGCTTTGGAAACCAGGAGGAAGAGTTTTAATGGGATTCAAAAGCACGGTAACCACGGTTACAGGAATGATAACAACCTGCACACTGACGTGGAGTCTTTGATCAGAGTATCATGTCGTCTTTGGTCTAACAACACAGAATGAGATTTGAGTTTATTCTGACTTTAATATGGTTTTTCTTTGCGGCTGCAAATAACAGTTACTCAAGTACTTTAAAGTACAGTTTTTAGGTCCAAGTACTTTACTTGAATATCTGCTTTTCCACAGGCAAATATTGTATTTATCACCCTTCATCTGATGGCTGGAGTAACAAACGGAGTCTCCAAACTCCAGAGATAAACACTTATACATGTGAACTGCCAATTTAAAGAGCAACTATACCCCAGATTAGGAATGGGAAAATCCTCCATCATGAACTCACAATAAGATGATCGTGGTGAATTTCCATTATGAGGATAATTATAAAAATATCTTCATGAGTAAAAAGCTGAAAAAAGCCTGAGTTAGTCACTTTACTTTGTGATCTTGTGTACGGGCGGTCGACACAGGATTCCTTTTCCTTTTTCTGTTTTGCTTGAGATTCTAAGAGCCTTTTTAACTTTAATACCCATGATGCCACAGCCTTTCTTCAGCCAACAGGAGGCATCAGAGAGCAGCTGGGTGGTAGGGTCTCTGTTTCCTTCAAAACAACCAACCTGACTTTGACCTCAGGGTCATCTGGATTAAGTGCATGGGATTTCATGGGTGCATTTGGCCGTTCACTGGCTGGCCTCAACAGGAAAGTCTTTTTCCATCCACAAATCTTCCAGCACATGCATCGTCAGCTGGATTTAACGTTGTCTCCACATCCTTCCATCCTGATACATTTGTGTTATCTCTGACTGTTGACTCATTTGCAATACTTGATTACTGCTTGACTATCAGTCCAAAAAACTGATTTTTTCAGTAGCAACTGCAATTCTGCTCTGAGCATTTTGTCCACTTGGACTGACAACATAGCAGCTGTCAGTTCCATTCTTGGGATGGTGACCTCTCCTCTTTTGTTAGTTGGTGGAAGGTAGCTGACTGGACCGTAGCCGTAGCTGCATCTGAAAAATGATGTCGTTGGGCATGAACTGGTTTCCCAAAGTGTATGGGCTTAATGCAGCGTTCTACTTGACAAGATCAGAAGTCCATTGCTCCATTGAGCCATTTTTCAGATGTCACTTTGTGTACGAGTTGATCCCAGCCATGACTTTGTTCACAAAGTTCTTGGAGGAGACCCTTCGCAGCGGTGTTTAGGAGGACAAGAACCCAAGAGGGTCTTAGATTGAGCTCACTACAGATAGCATTCCTCTCCGGGTTTGTGGCTTTTCTTTGACTTTGATGTTAAACTTGAAACACCGCAGGGTGTCTTCTCTTCGCCACCGTCCTCACCGAGCGGCCGCCGGCCTCCTGACATCCTCCCTCAGCCTCAACTGGATGAGGCTGGGACCCAGGATCCTGTCGGGGAGCAGACTGTTGGCCCACCTTTGAGCTCTACTGAGACGGAGGAGGGTCCGCAGAGCACCAGACCTGCTTGGTGACTGTGTCGGTCACTGAGCATTGTGAGACCGCCACTTTACCTGAGGCTGGCTGTACGCCCAACGCTGCCCTCCTCAGATGCCTGCGCTGGGGTTTTGGCAGATACAGTGCCCCTCTAGGATGAAGAGGGGAAAAAAGCTCCAGAAATTGTTTTCTATGTTTTGGTCTAAGATGGTAAACTGTAGAGTAATCTCAATACTTGCTGCATTACATGATTCCATATTTGCACCTTAAGTGATATTCCAGTAGAGGGGTATGTGTGTAAATGGAAAAGTACATCAAAACAAGAGAAAACCACAGGGTGATGTCACACGACACCAGAGCTAAACGCTGCATTAGCAGTATTGAACCTTTCAGTCTGCAGAAGTATGTTATGTTATGGACACTCAGCTACCTTTATGGACGAAGGACACACGGTGTGTTCAATGGACTTCTGTTGGATGAGTGACACAAATGAGTGTATTAGATGAGCTCAAGATTACAGCCTCACAAGACTGCAGCGTTTGTCCTCTTGTAGACGACTCAATGAAAGCCTCTGGTTGGACGGTGAAGGATCTCTCCTGTCATTCTTCTGGTTGTGTCACCCGGACACTAGAAATGCGGGTCACCAGCTGAACGAGCAAAGGTCACGTTAGCATCCACAGCGTGCTCCCAACTAGGGTTCAGGGCCGATAAGCTGGAAAGTTAACACACCGTGACAACAGTGTTTACGGAGGCTTCTGGTTGGACTTATAGCAACACACGGCCACCACAAGATGGTGCTGTTTCACTGCTATCTGAAGTTATCTGAGGGCTTTATGATATCTGTAGGATGTATGTTTAGAATACATTCTAAGGTTGTTTCTATATAGAAATTACTCCAGAGGTCCAAGACTGATTCCATGATGATCTGATGTGAAACTATTTGAATTTGATAACTGCAGCAAAGTGACTGAGAACAATGATTTTACACGTTTGAGTCCACTCCATGTTTTCAGCTTCTATCTTTTTTTTACATCCAACATTAAAGACAGAGACCAATCGTAAACATAGACAGACTTTTGTCTTTTTATTGGAGGAACTGTTTGGGTGGTCTGATGATGTACTGTAGACACTGGAGATGTCTTTCAGCTGGCACTTCCCAGAATGCTCTCTGCCGACTGGTCAGCTGTTTGCTCAGCTGACCCTCAGTCCTGAGGGTCCTGAGGGTCCTGGGGTTCCTCTGGGTCTTCTTGCCAATTTGGATCCAAGGCAGTGCTGAAGACAATCAAATGGAATCCTGCATACAAAATTAATGTAATTAGTTTCAAGGCCAGGTGCATAAAGAATACAAATCATACATTGTGTAGCTGTCCAACTCACCTTTTGATCCTTCAAGTCCACCACAGAGGACACTATTACCTGTTGAATGGACCCCGACTAGAATCCACTAGGAGGGACATTCTTACTTACCTCATTTGTCCTGTTTGGACGGGACATAACGGCTCAACAAAGGACACACGTGACATCTGATCAGTTGTGTCCTGCCCTGTCCTGTAATGGCCTGCGATGTCCAGAACAGTACAAGACAGGACAGAGCAGGACATCACAAGATAGGACAGAACAGGACAGGACATCACAGGACAGGAGATGACATCACACGACAGGACATCACACGACAGGACATCACAAGACAGGACATCACAGGACAGGACATCACAGGACAGAACAAAACATCACAGGACAGGACAGGACATCACAGGACAGGACACAACATCACAGGACATCACATGACAGGACACAGCATCACAGGACAGGGCACAACATCATAGGACATCACACGACAGGACATCACAAGACAGGACATCACAGGACAGGACATCACATGACAGGACATCACAGGACAGGACATCACAAGATAGGACATCACAGGACAGGACATCACAGGACAGGACATCACAGGACAGAACAAAACATCACAGGACAGGACAGGACATCACAGGACAGGACACAACATCACAGGACATCACATGACAGGACACAACATCACAGGACAGGACACAACATCATAGGACATCACACGACAGGACATCACAAGACAGGACATTACAGGACAGGACATCACATGACAGGACATCACAAGACGGGACATTACAGAACAAGACATCACAGGACAGGACACAACATCACAGGACAGGACAAGACATCACAGGACAGGACACAACATCACAGGACAGAACAAGACATCACAGGACAGGACATCACAGAACAAGACATCACAGGACAGGACATCACAGAACAAGACATCACAGGACAGGACACAACATCACAGGACAGGACATTACAAGACAGGATGGGACAGAACAGGATGGGACAGGACAGGACGGGACAGGACAGAACAGGACAGGACAGGACAGACAAGGACACAACATCACAGGACAGGACATTACAAGACAGGACGGGACAGAACAGGATGGGACAGGACAGGACGGGACAGGACAGGACAGAACAGGACAGGACAGGACAGGACGGGACATTACAGGCAATTTTGTTAAATATACCACCCATAGCCAGGAATTATTGAGCAAAGTGTTTTTACAGTAGCTCAAATGTGGGCAAAGATGCAATCTCAGGTATAAATATGGGACATTTATATTTGAATTTCTCCACATTGGTACAGTAAGAATGCTTGATTTCCAGTATGTATGTAGTCAGAGATGTCCTGAACACAAATCTATCAGGCATTTTCTGAAAAAAATTTAAATTATCTTTTCAGCAACACACATAATGAAGAATTTCCTCACAATGAAGTGCCAATTTCTCATTGGTGACTCTAAATTGCCCGTAGGTGTGAATGTGAGCGTGAATGGTTGTTTGTCTCTACATGTCTCCCTGTGATAGACTGGCGTCCTGTCCAGGGTGTACCCTGCCTTCGCCCAATGACAGCTGGGATCGGCTCCAGCCCCCCCGTGACCCTAAATACAGGATAAGCGGTAGAAAATGGATGGATGGATGGATGAAGTGCCAATTTCCTGTGAATTTATAAGAGACATAGACAATATGTTTGTAGTTAATGTGAATAAAAACTCAAATTCATATATAAAAATGTATTTGCTTCTTATACAGTTTGTTTGGCTTCATTTTGAAACCGGAAGTTGTTATTTGCTTCTTTTAATATACGATTTGTTTAGCTTTTATCTTGAAACCGGAAGTTGTCGCTCTTGGTTCCTTCCGCTAACTTTGTAAAGTTCGACGCTCGCTCCCGATCTGGGCAATCTGCATGCGTCTACCGTCAATGTGAGTATATGGGGGCACTTCCATTTTAGTGTCGGCTGGCTTGACAACGGAGATTTAAGTGTCGGCTGGCTTGACCGCAGTCGCCAAGACATGCTGGCCCACAAATCATTATTTTAAACGGAGAACCGTCGAGTGAGTGTCTGGTTTCACCAAATGAACTGTTCACCTTCAAACTCCAATAGTTTCACTGATTTCTGGACTTGGGGCGATGTTTAAGGTTCTAAGGCTATGAATCAACAAGTATAACATTAAAATAAATATAAAAGTTGTCTTACCATCAAGGTCCAGGTCCAAAACAAGGCCCAGGGGATCCTCCAGGATCCATGGATCCCAGTGGGCCATCGTCGTCGTCGTCACCGGTCTCTTCTTCCAAACAGTAGCTCGTTGACGATCCTCTACGACTGGTTTTCCAAAAATGTGTGTTATCGATTGTTTTTCCTCAAGCGCTTTGAAACTTGTCACAGGTTGGGTCAACTCTCAGTTTATCCAAATAGTGTGTAGTCCAAGTGCAAAAAGAGAACTCCAAATGGTGGACAGCGCTTTTATACCTGCTCGGACGGGTTCAACATTCTGTTTCCATGACAATTAGGATACTGACGTGCGTGCGTGCGCTTGAGCAAGTCCAAAATAGACAGCAATTTTTTTTCTCATATTTGTCAAATGTATGTTAATTTTCTTGAATTGTTTCGTCATTAATTGTTCAGGACACTGTGACAGGACATCAAGCATCTTCTGCCTCGTCCTGAAATAACGTTTCTACTTCCTGTCCTCCATATCCCTTTGTTCACAAGTCAGTAAAAAAATTCACTCCAGAGAACAATCCCATTGACAACAATTCAAGAGGAGCTACAAACAAGCCATAGGGCTGAGAAACTACCGGCGATGTACTCGGCCAAGTGCCAATAGCCTACTTTCCTCCAATCTCCCAACGCTAACACTGATAACAAAAGAGAGCATGCTTTAAAGGCTCAGACTCCAATGAGAAAACATACACTTATAGGCCGATTATTTTACCTCAACCAAATGCTCACATATTATTTCTGGCTAAATAGCAGAGTATTTCTTTTATTATCCAAATCTAACTTGTTGAAGGTCATTCGGACTGCAGGTTTTAACTGAATACACACTAGGCTTTTCTTTCCTAAAGGTTTTTTGAAGGCATTAATAGTAGTGTTTAGTCAACTATATATAAAAAAAGGAAATCCACAGTCAACAAAAAGATCCTTCTAAAGCTAATGCTGTAAACCTCATACATGGACCAAATGGCTGCTCTCTATTGATTGCCACCATTAACAAGCATATGGTTCCAGCCACAAACATAAAGCAGAAACATAATTGATCAAATGTGAGTATGATCTACACAAGTCTAAATACTGAATTAACTACAAGTGAGTCTGTTTGGTGAGCCACACTTTGCTGGGGGACATTAAAGGGAAGCTAAGATGATACATTGATTATAATATGCAGTTGAGATTCTGTTTCTTTCAGCTGGCTTTGATCTCACTACTTCATTGAAATGGAATAAATGTCCAGAAAAAAAAACAATCACATTTCTAAAAACTGGGTAACAATACTGAACACATGGCAGAAAAAAAACAAAGAAATCTGAGCAGAGAAATTATGGTGCAACAGGTAATTTGACATAAATCATTGGATCAAAAACAAGGAAAATAGAAAATAAAGCTATTGATCACATCAAATCAAATCAAATCAAACTTTATTTATAGAGCACATTTTTCACGACCAATGGTTGACCAAAGTGCTGTACAGTTCAGTAAAACAAATACAATACAATACAATGAGAATAATAAAAATAAATAAAAATATACACAAAATACAGTAGACGGGTGTCATGCTCAGCCTGAATTAAAAGCCATGGAGAACAGGTGGGTCTTCAATAGGGACTTAAAAACCTCTAGGGTCTGGGCTGATTTAATATGCCAAGGCAGGCTATTCCAGAGCTTCGGGGCAGCTGCCGCAAAGGCTCGGTCCCCTCTGGTTTTAAGTCTGGTCCTGGGGACTTTCAGGAGCAGTTGATCTGCCGACCTCAGTGCTCTGGCTGGATTGTGACTGTGTAAAAGTTCGGGTAAGTATAGTGGAGCCAGTCCATTTAAAGCTTTAAAAACAAATAGCAAAAGTTTAAAATCAATCCTGAAGCGGACAGGGAGCCAGTGTAGTGAGGCCAAGACTGGTGTAATGTGGTCGCGCTTTCTTTTTCCAGTCAGAAGACGAGCGGCAGCATTTTGCACGAGCTGCAGGCGACGGAGCAACGACTGGTCGACACCAACATACAAAGAATTACAGTAATCCAGCCGTGAAGAAATAAAGGCATGGATCACTCTCTCTAGGTCTTTGGGAGGAAGATAGGCCTTAATCTTGGCTAAGAGTCGAAGCTGGAAGAAACTTGTTTTGACAACAGAGCTGACCTGCCTGTCAAATTTAAAAGCACTATCTAGTGTTACTCCAAGGTTCTTGACATGAGTGCAGGAGTTTGGAGTAAGTGGGTCCAGAAAACCAGCAGAAAAATCCTGAATATTTTGCCCAAACATAATAATCTCAGTTTTGTTTTCATTAAGGTTGAGAAAATGTATGTCCATCCAAGTTTTTATATCAGATAAGCAATCAAGCAATGGCTGCAATGTATCCTTACTCTTGGATTTTAAAGGGATATAGATTTGTACATCGTCAGCAAAACAGTGGAAAGAAATGTTGTGTTTCGCTAAGATGGATCCCAGGGGCAACAAATACAGTAAAAACAGGATAGGGCCCAGAATAGAGCCTTGAGGGACTCCACAGGTGAGAGGGGCAGCGGTAGAGGAAAACTCCCCCAGGTGAACTGCGAAACTCCTATCAGAAAGATAAGACTCGAACCATTTGTGGGCAGTACCTGTGATGCCTACGCACTGTTCTAAACGTAACAGAAGGGTCCTGTGGTCCACAGTGTCGAAGGCAGCTGACAGGTCTATGAGCACAAGGACAGCAGAGTTACCTGCATCAACAGTTAAAATAAGATCATTAAAAACTCTTAAAAGGGCCGTTTCCGTACTGTGGCGTGGTTTAAAGCCAGACTGGAATTTTTCATTGATGCCATGGAGAGTTAAAAACATGAACTGTGATCCACTCACAGTATCAGTGGGCTTTTCTGCATACAGCTTTCGATATCAAACAACTTCAGTAAGAAATGAACTTGACTGCTGCAAAAATACAGACTTACTCCATAATCTCTAAAATATTGTGATTTAATGTCCCCTATGTTGTGTAACACTTTGATTACCTATGACCATGTACATACATGTAAAGGTTCGAAACTGTAAAATAGTTTTTCGTATTTACTGCCAATATTTGCCTAATCATATAATTTTGATATATCTATATACTGTATGTGTGTGCCTGCATACATATATCATGCCAGTAGGTGGCAGTGTCACTCGATGTAATGCATTCTGATATATGCAGCACTTGTTCTGACTCCTGTGAAGTAAACAAACACCGTTGCTCTGAAGTAGCTTGCCTGCTAGCTTTCTTTTTCATTCGTACAACACAACAGGATGGCTCTGCTTGGGACTTCGCCACCTCCGGCATTTTTACAAAGCCCAGGTGAGCCTACGGTGCCTTTCGGAGCATGGATTCGCAGATGGGGGTGGCAGCTCCCAGACCCACACTGGCATTCAGAAGCCCCCGGACCTCCTGGAGCAGAGAAGGGGTAGAGATACCTGCAGGACTCCTCATGGTTCATTTCCACAAAGATAAGCCATTGTGTGTCTGTGTGTGTGTAGTGCGTTGTTACAACTTTACCTTGAGTTAACTTTGTGTGTTTTGCTCTTCAGCTCCTGAGGTACAGAAGGTGTTACAGCCAGGTCATGAGCACGGCACTCTTGAAAACCGAGATCCAAACGAGCGTCAAGCAGGTAAGTAGTTTTGCCCCGGGCCCTTAGTAATACCCATTTACACACTTAAAGGAGAAATCCGGTCATTTTTGACCCCATTTTCGTTGTCCCCAGGGTCATCCCGACTTATCCGAAGCAAAAAACCAGACAAAAATTGACGTTGCCTAGCCCGAGATCTGTACCTGCCTGGCAGCCTTCCAGACTTGCAACATAGCAACGACTGCTTACAGCTAAACAGTAGCCGGGAGCCAAAAAGTCTCACGCAAGTTCCCGTCTGCCGTCCTCACTCTGGAGCTGTTTTCAAGCCAGTACAGTGACAAATCTTGGACAGTCGCGCGATGGTCACTTTGATCTCACTCTGTTGATGAGGGACTGCAGTCTGCACACGCGACACGCGACTCCCACTCGTGCTGTCAACACAACTAGCCTACTGAGACTGCGCAAGATTTGTTGTCTTTGTAGCAGGTTCAACTGTCACAAAGGCTAAGCAATCTTACTATGTAGGCTAGCGCTAGTTACACTGTCATATGGACATGACGGCACTGCTCGATGGAAAGAAGTTTGTCACTGTATTTCCTTGAAAACAGCTCCAGAGTGAGGACGTCAGGAGAAGGGAACTTGCACGAGACTTTTGGCTCCCGGCTACTGTTTAACTGTAAGCTATCGTTGCTATGTTGTAACATAGTCATACATATGGACATAACAGCTTCATGGATTTATTACAGACATGCGCTGCTCGATCGTTTCTTTATGGATACAAAATCTACAAGGAAAACGTTTTCGTTTCTGCGTTGACTGGGACGGACGAGCGCCCGGCACGTTACTAGCTGAAGCTATCGTTGCTATGTTGTAACATAGTCATACATATGGACATAACAGCTTCATGGATTTATTACGGACAGGACGACTGCACAGCTCGGTCGTTTCTTTATGGATACAAAATCAAAAGTACGAGGAAAACTTTTTAGTTTCTGCGGTGACTGGGAGGGACGACAGGCGCTCGGCTATCTACTGCTAATGTCTACAGGGTGATTTGAGGTGAGTAACTCCACGCAAAAACACACATTTATGTCGTTTTGCCATACTATTTGAGCTAAACGAGCGCCATGGTGTCTCGTACGGACCCAACCTGTGTTGCATAGGTCTTGGAATTGTTTTCTGAGGCCCAGGAAAGCAGATAAAAGTTGCCCCAATGGGTTAGCATTGGGGCAAGTCTGGAAGGCTGCCAGGCAGGTACAGATCTCGGGCTAGGCAACGTCAATTTTTGTCGGGTTTTTTGCTTCGAATAAGTCGGGATGACCCTGAGGACAATGAAAATGGGGTCAAAAATGACCGGATTTCTCCTTTAATTACATTCACCAAAGTATTATTACTTTTAAAGTGATTTGTTTTATTATTTTATTGATTTGTGCTCACATGGTGACTGTTTTATTCAACCCTCTGAGACATCGACAAAATAGACCGGGGGTGTCGGGTCATAAATACATTGTGCTATAGTATAAAACTAGCGTAACAACGTCCCAATATGATATATATGGATGTTTCAGAAGAAGAAGAAGCTCAAAGGAAGCTCAAAGGTAGCTCAAAGGCAGCCATGTCTCCTCAGCAACAGCTAGTGTATGTGTGTGGGTGTGCGTGGGTATGTGTATGTTTGTGTGTGTGGGTGTGTATGTCTGTGCATATGGCTATGTGTGTGCGTGAGTGTGTATGTCTCTGTGTATCTCTGTGTGTATATTTGTGGGGGTGGGAGGCTTGGGTTTCATGGTGTTCTTTGTTGTTCATATCTTTTTTCGTTTTTGTTTTGTTCGCTTTTATTTTCTGTGAGGCATTTTGTGCTACTTTTAAGTATGAAAAGTGCCATATAAATAAAGTTTGATTTGATTTGATTTCTCCTTTGAACGTGGCTGGATTTTAGTTTTCCCCTATTATTTGCCAGCTGCTGCTCAGTCCAACCGCCGTGGCCGTGGGAGAGGATACCGCAGCAGGGGCAACATAAACCTGCGTAGGGATGGCACCGTGACGTTTGAAGAAGACTTTGACTTTGAGACTGCCAACGCCCAGTTCAACAAAGATGAGACTGACAAAGAGCTCCAGAACAAGCTCAAACTGAAAGGTACGACTTCAACACACATTCGATGGGACAATGACTAGAAACTTTCCAGAACATAAAAACCTCTTTTTCAGACTTTTCTCATGATAACACACTGACACCTGCTACAAGGTGTAAAAAAAACGGGCACTGCATTTATAGTTCATCCGTTCCATTGGCCTGATGGTTTAAAACCCAGATGCCCTGGGTTGAGATGCCGCATGTCATCCAAAATGTGGGAGTGAATCATCAATTCATTCACTCAGTATGAGGTGCAATTATTGGTATTTTTAAAGCGCAGGCAATGGTTTGAATTATTTCTCCTATGGCCAGTTTTGCCTGAGAAAAAATAAATATAATGTTGAATGTTTGTGCTAAATCTCTGAGAGGGACCCAAATATACTGAAGTTTAGTCATTTTCGATGTAGTCGCCATACGGCAATACAAATCCCATCATCATGTTTCAAAAAAGATTTCCAGCCCGGATGGTTTCCTTATTGTTATTCGGTTACTCAGCCCTTCAGGTTTCTAATGTTTAAAGCTGTCATCCAACATGATTACAGATGACAAGACTGAAAAGCCACTGAATGGAGAAGTAGCTGCAGAGTCAGAACTTCCAGCCAATGAGGGGACCAATGAGGAGGAGGAGGCTGAGATAAACACTTACTATGACAAGTCCAAGTCCTTCTTTGATAACCTGTCTGCTGATGATTTAAGGTACCTCAATATGTCCACAGTTCAATTGTAGGACTCTGTGTCATTTTATAAATACTGTGAAATTATTGAAATGCTCAATCCTGCCAGAAATCCACACAGCCAGTTTATAAGTAAAATGATATAATACAAATATGAACCCGGATATGGGCATAATGTCTCCTCTACATGAAACTGCATCTACTCTGATAGCAGACCGTCAGAATGCCTTACAGTCTGTATTCATGCTAAAGGCCTTTATAATAGCACTGCTTCAAAAAGGGTTCTGTGTCGGTGCTCTTTAAAAAGGGTTAAATACACACCAGGTAGTCTAATTTGAAGATGGGATTCTGGGGTTGGGACTCTAGAAAATCATCAGGGCATCAGTCGTTTGCCCTTCTGTCTTGACACCTGTTAACTACTAGAATTAGTCCATTATTTCCCACTCAACAGTTTTCTAACTGGACATGAGTTTGCACCAGTATTTTGGCCAGACTGCACTGCTTTTTTCTTCTTTATTGAAACAAGTCAGTGAGCTCTGTTTGACAGTGCTGTTGTCCGTCTGAATGGTGTCTGTGTGAAATATTCTCTAATCTCACTATATCATATTCACGATGAACATAAACCCTAATTAATGTATAAACATAGGACTTGAACTGCATTTATTGCACTGAAAAACTTGTTTTTATCTTTTTCAGTAAAGGGGGTGAAAGAGGCTATTCGAGGTAAGTTACATACTTCTTAGCTGCAAAGTAATGCAAAACACAAACTTTTGGATTTATTTGGTTTTCTATCAATACTATCTGTTAAACACACAGATGGAATAAATGTTGCATATTGGATTTTTGTTAACTACAAATGATAAAATATGCCTCATTGAATATAAATAGATTCCACCGTGTTCTGGTAAGTTCTGTACGTTGATAAAGCAGCAACACAGACATAGATTTGAACTGAAACAGCTGTTTTTGTAGAGATAAACCAATATTTAGGTTGTAGATTGATATCAAATAGAGAGTCAAAATGACTCGGGGAACAAAGAACAACCTGGCAGAAGAGCAACGAATGAATTCTGAGACATTCGGCATCCCTCTGAGGCACACCAATATATATTATAATATTCTATAACACTAATGTTGGCTTAATGTCTTTGCAAAGCAATCAAATAGTCTGATGAAATGAGAGAAATGCAATTTAGATATTAAGTAATACAACCCTGCCACAAACGTCTCCTTGAAGCACTTTAAAATATCCTCAGAGGAACAGTGTATTTGAAATGTATTGTTTAATCGCCTCCATAAATCTCAGTTCAACGACTGATGGGGTTCAGGTGAAGAGCAGGAAACACACAAGACAACATGCAGCTGCGCTCTGTTCAGCAGGAATCAGGCGTTTATCCAAATTTCCCTGAGACTCAAGATGCTTTGCTTACACGGCTTGTTTGAAAAATGTTCAGTTGTTTGTGTGGTCATTATATGATTAGGCAAATCTTGGCAGTAAATATGAAAAACAATTTTACAGTTTCTAACCTTTACATGTGTGTACATGGTCATAGGTTGTCAAATTGTTTTAAAACAGAACTAGAGCTAGACAACATAGGGCAAATTAAATCACAATATTTTAGAGATTATTTGTGCATCTTGCTTTTCATTTATTCAAGTACAAAAATCAACTTGTGTCAGCCTCGTCACTTGAAATGTATTAATTTTTGTCACAAAACGTAAACAAATATCAGCATGTGGGAACAGGATCCATCTGGACAGCTCCTGTCTGTGGTGCATGCTTTAAACCCATACAGTGAATGAACCAGAACTACTCCTTACCTCCTGCTGCAGCAGATCCAAACTGCTGAGCTGCAAGGGGTGCAACACCAAACTGGCTGTATGGTGGGACAGATACCTTGCTGAGAGGAGCATAGGAGCCAGCCGACTGGAATGATGATCCTGCTGGAGCATTGCTGGTTCCAAGTGACGACTAGAAAACCAAATACTGAGTCACCTGAAAAACCCTGATGACGACTGCAGAAACAGTACTATCACATACATTCACACGGGGTACACGTAGTATGACAGTGTTTCCCTTGAATTACCCAGACTGTGGCGGCCCACTAGGGGTGGGCAATATGGCCCCAAGAATATCACAATATTTCAGGGTATTTAGGCGATAATGATATATTTGACGATATGACAAAATACTGAAAAATAGGTTGTTATTAATTTCAAGAACATACAATTGGCCTTGAAATATTCAGTAAATACTAAAACAAATAAATATTGCTCAGTTAAGTTTCAGTTTAGTCAGTAGTCTAGTTTGTAAACAGCCTTAACCCTCTGAGACACACATAGAGAACTTTAAAGTTTTTCAAATTCAACTTCAGAATGTCTTTTGAAAATTGATGAAGACTTCATGAATTCAAAATGCTGATTTTCAAATCAATATGATGTTTCAAATTATTATTGCAACCATTTGCTTCCATAGTTATGTGAATATTAGCAGCACACAAATGATCATGGCAGATTATGTTGATTGATATCAAACCAGTCCAAAAACCATTATTATATGAGATCATTTCAGTGCCGCAGTTAATTTTAGGCCCAGATTTCTGTTTCTGCTTTGAATCTGAAGTCATGTTATGTTCCTGTTCCTGCCTTGCACTTGTGGTAATGAAACAGCCGCTCACTTTTTGAATTTGCAGCTCTGAACTACTTCATGAACTTGATTTATGAACTCGTTTTTGAAGCTCTGGTTTTTGAACCTGTGTGTTTTTGCATCGCCTCATCCCTCTCTGGGCTCCATTTGCCTTCAGATCCTGCCTGCCAGGTGGCAAACTAACTTCCAGCCTGCCTACCCACTCTCCAACTCGCCTTCAGCCGGACTCAGCTCCACACCTACGGACACCACCTGCCTGGAAACCCCTGAACTATTCAGTGCATTCATTCAGTAATCCTTTCCCTTGTTTAAACCATAATATTTTACAGTAGAAACTGTAGCATATATCTGTGTAAATATTCTATAATTACAATACAGAATATAGTTCCTGAAAGCCTGCGCTGCTGTTTTGTTTTAAATATGAAATAATTAATTAATTCCAGCAGGATTATGTAAGTCCATCCACTAGAGGGAGCCACAGGAAAAACCTGCATAAAAGCCATTATAAACCTTCTTATTGTCCAAGTGACCAAAGGTGTGAAGTCATAAAGAGCATGCAAACAGTGCTGCTGTGTTAGACATACGATACACACATAGTTGTGTACATTAATCCTAATTCATCCACACATATCTCCACTGGTATGTGTGCTGGTCTGGCTTTACTAGGCTTGCCTGGTTCTAGTTTATATACTATCACTCTTTTGACAGACTACACCATCACTTTTTAAATGTTTTGTAGCCCATATTAATAAGTGCCTGGATTCTGATGTTTTTAATTGTCCACCTACCTTTTTTTTAATAAACGACACTGTGGCTTCTTAGGACTGTTTTCCACATTTATACCCTGATTGATTTTTATACCAACTCTTCCAATTTTATTTCTCTTTTAACTCTACTATGACTTTTAAACCTACTTAATTCTTTGACATAGAACTTGTATGACCTTTTTTTGACATATCATACTGTGAATATAATACTCTTCATGAATTATTTCAAAATTCTATACTTAAACTAAATAAATAACTAAACTTTTTTTAGACACACTTTTTAATGGAATATGTAATGACTCTTATAAGACTTGTTTCAACATTCTATATCGCAACTTTGTTGTCCTGCAATATAATTATTTTTTCACATTTTACACCATTGATTTTTAAAGCCATATTATAATTTGACTCTTCCATAACATTTCTTGACAAAATAAACTATGATTTTTTTGTATTACTTTTATCATCATACTATACAACCACTTTTTTTCAATACGTTACACTATGTCTTTTTGAGATGTACTATTCTGTGATTTGTTTTCCCCACATACTATACAATGTCTATTTCATGCATATTTGACATACTACAACTTGTTTTGACATACTATGAATATGAATATGCATGCATTTGTTCTAGATTTTTCAATAATGCATACAAATGGTCTCCTTATTTCTGAACACAGATGCAAAGAGTTTGTTCAATTAAATTAAAAAACTTTATTTGTCCCCGAGGGCAATAACAGGCACACAGAGTAGCTGTACAATAATAAATGTTGACACAAAACAAAGCAATACTGTACAGATTGAGATGAAAAATATATATTTACACAGACAGATATCCACTACAAAATAAATAATTATATAAACATTTTGTTTTAATGGAAACTTTAAACTTTATACTTTTTATATATATATATATATATATATATATATATATATATATAAAGTATATAAACTAGAAATAATCATGAATAGCTTCCTGTGTGTGTGTGTGTGTGTGTGTGTGTGTGTGTGTGTGTGTGTGTGTGTGTGTGTGTGAGTGAGAGGAGCTTCCCAAAAACAACAAAAACGTCCTCTGTGCTGCTCGGTGTACAGATTGAGATGAAAAATATATATTTACACAGACAGATGTCTACTAGAAAATAAATTATATATATATATATATATATATATATATATATATATATATATATACACGGGTGGTGTCGGGGGATGGGCGGAGGGGCAGGGAGGTTGGAATGGCACACACTGGGTCTCGGGCTCACTAAGGTAGGGGAGCAGTTCAGGGTCTGCTGTGGTGCTGGGTCTTCATCGGTTGATGTGTTGGTTGATGTCCATTCTCAGCTGCCCAGGAGAGCCAAAACCATAGAGGAGTCCTGACCTATGAACCAGAACCACCAGAGATGAAAACCCATGAACTCAACTAGACAACATTTACATGGTTGCTAGCAAGAGTGTTGAATATGACCACCAATTATGAAATTATGAACAATGGAATACTATTAGGCTCCTATAATAAATACAATCCATTTTTATGTCATTACTGGTACTGTAGTTTTAGGAGATTACATTAGTCTCTGTAGGAGATTACTCACTCAGCCCACTGGTCCTGTGGTCCTCCATCCTTCTCATCTGGTCCTGTGGTCCTCCATCCTTCTCATCTGGTCCTGTAGTCCTCCATAGTCCTCCATCCTTCTCATCTGGTCCTGTGGTCCTCCATCCTTCTGATCTGGTCCTGTGGTCCTCCATCCTTCTCATTTGGTCCTGTGGTCCTCCATCCTTCTCATCTGGTCCTGTGGTCCTCCATCCTTATCTGGTCCTGTGGTCCTCCATCCTTCTCATCTGGTCCTGTAGTCCTCCATCCTTCTCAGGAGGTCAGTACTTATGACCGTACCTCTGTCAGGAACAGCCACCAACACCTAAATTAAAAAAATAAAAAGTCAGAGTGAGTAAAACAAACAATCTTTGAATCACTTGTAAATTAGGAGACTTGTGTTACTGTGTAATTAAATGTTAACTTACCTTTGTCTTATCGCCATCTACAATTTCAACACATACAATACATAACACAATACAACACAACTATGACTCAGAAGGTAAATCATTTAAAAAGAGACACGCTCTATTGCCATGAAATCCGGTGTTCCAATCACTTCCATGGCCACAGGTGTATAAAAGCAAGCAAGAGGCTGTCTGGGGCTTTATCAGTCCTGCCAGACACAAAGGATTTACAATCCTGCAGAAGACAGGCCGTCAGTCTTCATCCGAGTCATCTGGCCACGCACAGTATCTTGTGAAGGTCACATAGTCACCGTCCTTGGAGCTCCTCTCCCTCTTCATACTTACCTCCCTGTCGTCTTCTCTGCTTCTCATCTGGTCCTGTAGTCCTCCATCCTTCTCATCTGGTCCTGTAGTCCTCCATCCTTCTCATCTGGTCCTGTAGTCCTCCATCCTTCTCATCTGGTCCTGTAGTCCTCCATCCTTCTCATCTGGTCCTGGAAGCTGAGTAGGTCTTCCACATGGTCTCTTCTTGTTGGGAGGCTGGTGCAGTGTGTGTAATCCTGAAGGTCTGCTGCTGCCATCAATACCTAAGTAAAAGAGACTTGGAGACTTGTCTTCAGGTTAGTAATTATGACCGTACCTCTGTCAGGAACCGCCACCAACACCTAACTTAAAAAAAGAAAAAGACAGAGTTAGTCAAATAAACAATCTTTGAATCACTTGTAAATTACACTTTCAGGAGACTCGTGTTACTGCTGTAATTAAATGTTAACTTACCTTTGTCTTATCGCCATCTACAATTTAAACATACAATACATAAGACAATACGCCTCACCCAGGTCTGTCCAAAGGTTTCCCCCACCCTCTGACCCAACTCACCACCAGGTGGTGATCAGTTGACAGCTCCACCCCTCTCTTCAGCCGAGTGTCCAAAACATGCGGCTTCAGATTCGACGAAACGATCACAAAATCGATCATTGACCTTCGGCCTAGGGTGCTCTGGAGCACGTACACTTAATAGCATCCTTATGTTCGGACATGGTGTTCGTTATGGACAGTCCATGACTAGCACAGAAGTCCAATAACAAACGACCACTCGGATTTAGATCAGGGAGGCTGATCTCCCAATCACGCTGCTGGAGGTATCAGAACGTCCTCCTGCTCACTGTCCTCGTCTTCGGAGAAGAAAAACAACCCCACCCTGACCTACCTCATCCACAAGGTCATACTCAGCACCACCACTACTCTTCTGGTCTCTGATGAACCAAGGATGGATCTTCTTCATGAGGTCGGGACATCAATTCATAAAATCCATCCCAGAAGCTGGGAGGAGGGAACTGCTGAGATCTGAAGTCGTCATCGTCTACATCCTCTTCATAAGAATCCTCAGACATGAAGCTGGAGCCAGAATCTTCGCTCGTCCATCCTTCATCCTGAACGTCCTCCTGGTCGCTGTCCTCATCTTCAGAGAAGTCTCCAAAAACAGCCCCACCCTGACCTACCTCATCCACAAGTCCATACTCACCACCACCTTGTGCAGGACGGCCGATGACGTCCTGCACGAGGCTGACAGGAAGGTCCTGCTGAGGTCTGAAGTCATCATCTGGCCAAGAAAAGTATCTTCTGAATGTCGAGGAGTGGGGGCCTGAAGTCGCGAGTACTATCTCTTCATCGCTGTCCTCGGAGATCCTCTGCCTCTTCATACTTACCTCCCCGTCATCTTCTCTGCTTCTCTTTGTGGACGAGCTGCAGCCTGAGGTTGACGGAGCGGAATCTTCTGGTGTCTGAGGAACCAAGGATGGATCTTCTCTAGGACGGATCACACCAAAAGGTGTGGTCCATCCTTCATCCTGAACGTCCTCGTCTTCGGAGAAGTCTCCAAAAACAACCCCACCCTGACCTACCTCATCCACAAGTCCATACTCACCACCACCTTCACCTCCACCTCGTCCAGGACGACCGATGACTTCGTTGGCACCAACTGAGGGGGAAGAAAATTCAAAGTATGAGGATTTCTATTTGATTTAAACAAAGCAATAATCCTGTTTAAATTAGCCAAGAAGACAGCATATCTATATCCCAACTACCGCTGCACTACGTCTGTCACAAAGCCACCAACACACGGGGCTTTTAACAGGAATATCACACATAGTGCTGTTCTGTCTGTGTGAAGGAGGATCAATTCATGCAGCTGTCATGTGACAATTAATTTACTATTAGCATTATTTCAATATGTTAAAATTTTAAAAAGAAAAAAAACGTTATGACTTCACCCATACATATTATACGTTTCTTCAATATGTGACTTAAAAAGAGTTTAAAAATCAATACATTTTTCTGATCGGAAACTAAATGATTGAAAATATGAGGCTGTTTATTGTTCAGTTATTGCACAGAGATGAAAACAGCATTAAGATTAATTAAAACAATAATAATAATAATAATAATAATAATAATAATAGTAATAACAATTACTATTATTGTGTTTATATTAACATATTATGTATACATTATTATAATAACCCAATATAAAACGTACCAATATTAATAACATAATATTAAATATAATAAAATAACAACATGACTGCAATGATATGTGGTGTTATTATTATTATTATTATTATTATTATGATTATTAATAATCATAATAATAATAATTAAAACAAAAGTGTAAATATTAATGTTGTTGTTATATAGCAATGTAAATAGCCTCAATAATACTATAAATATGATTATAATCATCAATAGTGATTACTTTGTGTAAAGACATGTATTCTGTACCAAAGAATAGTGAGGACTTCAGTTTGTGAAACGATCAGTGGTTTCTGATCAATGTATTAGTGGATGGATTAGATGTCGCCTGTACGTCATTACGCGCAGTAAAACGTAGCTTCTTTCATCCAAAATGACCACAGCGACCTCTTTACCCCAGAACTCATCATCATCACCCCGTCTATCATTTGCAGGTCGCAGCGCGTGCAGGATACGGTGTCCTCGTGGAGGAGTCTCGTGTTCAACCCGGAGTGAATGTGGTGAAGAAGAGCAGATGTTTGGAGAAGAAGTGGAGCTTCAACATCCCAACAAAGACACTCAGGGTCGGATCGAGCCCGGCTCCACTGCACCTGTACACCGCGTCCTGACGTCGTGACGTTCGGCCCCCGTTTCCATGGCGCACAACTAATAATAATACTTTTTGGGCATTTTATGAAATATGACCCCGGCGGCATCTTTTTTCACGAATCTCTAGATGAGGACGTTTTGACGCCCTCAAACCAAAACGCCACACTTCCAACTACACCACTAAATGGTTATCCCGCCATATTTAAGACATGCTGACCCACAAATCATTATTTTAAACGGAGAACCGTCGAGTGAGGGTCTGGTTTCACCAAATGAACTGTTCACCTTCAAACTCCAATAGTTTCACTGATTTCTGGACTTGGGGCGATGTTTAAGGTTCTAAGGCTATGAATCAACAAGTATAACATTAAAATAAATATAAAAGTTGTCTTACCATCAAGGTCCAGGTCCAAAACAAGGCCCAGGGGATCCTCCAGGATCCGTGGATCCCAGTGGGCCATCGTCGTCGTCGTCGCCGGTCTCTTCTTCCAAACAGTAGCTCGTTAACGATCCTCTACGACTGGTTTTCCAAAAATGTGTGTTATCGATTGTTTTTCCTCAAGCGCTTTGAAACTTGTCACAGGTTGGGTCAACTCTCAGTTTATCCAAATAGTGTGTAGTCCAAGTGCAAAAAGAGAACTCCAAATGGTGGACAGCGCTTTTATACCTGCTCGGACGGGTTCAACATTCTGTTTCCATGACAATTAGGATACTGACGTGCGTGCGTGCGCTTGAGCAAGTCCGAAATAGACAGCAATTTTTTTCTCATATTTGTCAAATATATGTTGTACTATAACACATATATATGTATATGTACTCGGCCAATTGCCAAGTGTCAATACTTTCCTCCAATCTCCCAACGCTAACACTGATAACAAAAGAGAGCATGCTTTAAAGGTGGCTCAGATTCCAATGAGAAAACATACACTTATAGGCCGATTATTTTACCTCAACCAAATGCTCACATATTATTTCTGGCTAAATAGCAGAGTATTATTTTTATTATCCAAATCTAACTTGTTGAAGGTCATTCGGACTGCAGGTTTTAACTGAATACACACTAGGCTTTTCTTTCCTAAAGGTTTTTTGAAGGCATTAATAGTAGTGTTTAGTCAACTATATATAAAAAAAGGAAATCCACAGTCAACAAAAAGATCCTTCTAAAGCTAATGCTGTAAACCTCATACATGGACCAAATGGCTGCTCTCTATTGATTGCCACCATAAACAAGCATATGGTTCCAGCCACAAACATAAAGCAGAAACATAATTGATCAAATGTGAGTATGATCTACACAAGTCTAAATACTGAATTAACTACAAGTGAGTCTGTTTGGTGAGCCACACTTTGCTGGGGGACATTAAAGGGAAGCTAAGATGATACATTGATTATAATATGCAGTTGAGATTCTGTTTCTTTCAGCTGGCTTTGATCTCACTACTTCATTGAAATGGAATAAATGTCCAGAAAAAAAACAATCACATTTCTAAAAACTGGGTAACAATACTGAACACATGGCAGCAAAAATCAAAGAAATCTGAGCAGAGAAATGATGGTGCAACAGGTAATTTGACATAAATCATGGGATCAAAAACAAGGAAAATAGAAAATAAAGCTATTGATCACATGAACTGTGATCCACTCACAGTATCAGTGGGCTTTTCTGCATACAGCTTTCGATATCAAACGACTTCAGTAAGAAATGAACTTGACTGCTGCATACTGCATACTCCATAATCTCTAAAATATTGTGATTTAATGTCCCCTATGTTGTGTAACACTTTGATTACCTATGACCAAGTACATACATGTAAAGGTTCGAAACTGTATAATAGTTTTTCGTATTTACTGCCAATATTTGCCTAATCATATCATTTTGATATATCTATTTACTGTATGTGTGTGCCTGCATACATATATCATGCCAGTAGGTGGCAGTGTCACTCGATGTAATGCATTCTGATATATGCAGCACTTGTTCTGACTCCTTTGAAGTAAACAAACACCGTTGCTCTGAAGTAGCTTGCCTGCTAGCTTTCTTTTTCATTCGTACAACACAACATATTGGCGACGAGGACGGCTCTGCTTGGGACTTCGCCACCTCCGGCATTTTTACAAAGCCCAGGGGCCTCATGTACAAAGACTTCCGTGGATTTCCTAATGAAACATGGCGTGCTCAAATCCAGAAAACGTCGTACGCACAAAAACATCCAAATGTGCGTACGCATGAATCGAAGCACATTTCCTTTGTACATCCCAATCAACGTGGAATTGAGCGCACATCTTGGAGTAGGCCTACCCGACCCCTCCCTGTCCACGCCCTCATTTAAATACGCAAATCATATTTAAATGGACCCTGCACCTGAGATCCCCCTCTCTGCACGATCAGGAAATGTAAACAAAATAATGAGTAAGACGGAAAAAAGAAGAACTTCACAGAAAGCGAATTGGAGACGATACTCGGGAGATTCCTCCACCGTCCCCGGCGTGGGACATTCTGTGTTTCACCTTGTTAGTCAACTTATTTTTGGAATATATGGTAAACAGACCTAATTTACATAGCACTGGAGTCATCATCTGATCTCAACCGGGGTAACTGAGAAAGATTTCCTTCCTCAGATTCATTGCCTCTGAGAGCCAGGCCTTGTTTGCCTAGGAATTGCACACGGCTCATGATCTTCATCAAACATGCCCTTGCCTTTTGCTGTGATACTGCCGATGCCGATGCACCAGAAAGCTGAGAATTAATTGGATTTGCTTTTTGTAAATGTGTAGTAACTGCAAGTTTATGAGACTTGCTTTTTGTATAATCTGTAAATTTCTTCACAGCCTTTTTCCAATTTCTGAACCAAGCAGAGACAAATGCTGAATCAGTGTTTTTCACCAGTGAAGACTTGTCAAGTTGAAATGCTTTAAAGCACAGGACTCCATTCACACTATGACTGTAATGAATCCAAGGAAATTCTTTAAACCATTTCTCTTGGAAATGTGGGTTCTGTTTGCAAGTTTTTGAACTATTTCTTTTGGATTGGGCTGATATGGCTCAGTTTTCTGATCTGGCCCTGCTCTTTCATCTTGTACTCCTTTACTGCCTGAGCATCCACTGACCCCTGCTGCGGCTGATCCAGCTAAGATAAACATAACAAGAGGTGGAATATCTATGAGCAACTTATCATTTAAGTAATTCCAATAATGATGAAAAATATTGCCAAATAAACGAGTTTATGCCACTCCCTCCCTACTGTGAGTTCCTGAGTTCATGAACTCACTGCTTAGTCGCTACTATTTCTTACCAACAAAATAATACATTTAAACATTTACAGACTTTTTAGTACACCGGCCTCAATATAAAACCTGGCCAGTTTGCTTGTTTCATCTGACAAAATGTATAGATGCATGGTGTTTGAACTTTGAAATCTCTGATGCAGATTATCATCACCCTAACATTTGTCACAATGCTTAATCTTGTGACTAACATGTTCATTCTTTAAACCTCACCTGTGAGCCTCCAGCTTCTCCTCCTTTACCTCCTCCAGCCTCTACTCCACCTCCTCCAGCCTCTTCTCCTCCATCTCCTCCTGCCTCTCCTAATCTCCCTCCACCCGCCTCTTCTCATCCATCTCCTCCTGCCTCTCCTACTCCAACTCCTCCAGCCTCTTCTCCTCCATCTCCTCCTCCTGCCTCTCCTACTCTCCCTTCACTGCCTCTTCTCATCCATCTCCTCCTGCCTCTCCTACTCTCCCTCCACCCACCTCTTCTCATCCATCTCCTCATGCCTCTCCTAATCTCCCTCCACCCGCCTCTTCACCTCCATCTCCTCCTGCCTCTCCTAATCTCCCTCCACCCGCCTCTTCTCCTCCATCTCCTCCTGCCTCTCCTACTCTCCCTCCACCCGCCTCTTCTCATCCATCTCCTCCTGCCTCTCCTAATCTCCCTCCACCCGCCTCTTCACCTCCATCTCCTCCTGCCTCTCCTAATCTCCCTCCACCCGCCTCTTCTCATCCATCTCCTCCTGCCTCTCCTACTCTCCCTCCACCCGCCTCTTCTCATCCATCTCCTCCTGCCTCTCCTAATCTCCCTCCACCCGCCTCTTCTTATCCATCTCCTCCTGCCTCTCCTAATCTCCCTCCTCCAGCCTCTTCTCATCCATCTTCTCCTGCCTCTCCTACTCTCCCTCCACCCCCTCTTCTCATCCATCTCCTCCTGCCTCTCCTAATCTCCCTCCACCCGCCTCTTCTCATCCATCTCCTCCTGCCTCTCCTACTCTCCCTCCACCAGCCTCTTCACCTCCATCTCCTCCTGCCTCTCCTACTCTCCCTCCTCCAGCCTCTTCTCATCCATCTCCTCCTGCCTCTCCTAATCTCCCTCCACCCGCCTCTTCTCATCCATCTCCTCCTGCCTCTCCTAATCTCCCTCCTCCAGCCTCTTCTCATCCATCTCCTCCTGCCTCTCCTACTCTCCCTCCTCCAGCCTCTTCTCATCCATCTCCTCCTGCCTCTCCTACTCTCCCTCCACCCGCCTCTTCTCATCCATCTCCTCCTGCCTCTCCTACTCTCCCTCCTCCAGCCTCTTCTCATCCATCTCCTCCTGCCTCTCCTAATCTCCCTCCACCCGCCTCTTCTCATCCATCTCCTCCTGCCTCTCCTAATCTCCCTCCTCCAGCCTCTTCTCATCCATCCCCTCCTGCCTCTCCTACTCTCCCTCCTCCAGCCTCTTCTCATCCATCTCCTCCTGCCTCTCCTACTCTCCCTCCACCCGCCTCTTCTCATCCATCTCCTCCTGCCTCTCGTAATCTCCCTCCTCCAGCCTCTTCTCATCCATCTTCTCCTGCCTCTCCTAATCTCCCTCCACCCGCCTCTTCACCTCCATCTCCTCCTGCCTCTCCTAATCTCCCTCCACCCGCCTCTTCTCCTCCATCTCCTCCTGCCTCTCCTAATCTCCCTCCACCGCCTCTTCTCATCCATCTCCTCCTGCCTCTCCTAATCTCCCTCCACCCGCCTCTTCTCATCCATCTCCTCCTGCCTCTCCTAATCTCCCTCCACCCGCCTCTTCTCATCCATCTCCTCCTGCCTCTCCTAATCTCCCTCCACCCGCCTCTTCTCATCCATCTCCTCCTGCCTCTCCTACTCTACCTCCACCTGCCTCTTCTCATCCATCTCCTCCTGCCTCTCCTACTCTACCTCCACCCGCCTCTTCTCATCCATCTCCTCCTGCCTCTCCTACTCTACCTCCTCCAGCCTCTTCTCATCCATCTCCTCCTGCCTCTCCTACTCTCCCTCCACCCGCCTCTTCTCCTCCATCTCCTCCTGCCTCTCCTAATCTCCCTCCACCCGCCTCTTCTCATCCATCTCCTCCTGCCTCTCCTAATCTCCCTCCACCCGCCTCTTCTCATCCATCTCCTCCTGCCTCTCCTACTCTACCTCCACCTGCCTCTTCTCATCCATCTCCTCCTGCCTCTCCTACTCTACCTCCACCCGCCTCTTCTCATCCATCTCCTCCTGCCTCTCCTACTCTACCTCCTCCAGCCTCTTCTCATCCATCTCCTCCTGCCTCTCCTACTCTCCCTCCACCCGCCTCTTCTCCTCCATCTCCTCCTGCCTCTCCTACTCTACCTCCTCCAGCCTCTTCTCATCCATCTCCTCCTGCCTCTCCTACTCTCCCTCCACCCGCCTCTTCTCCTCCATCTCCTCCTGCCTTTCCTACTCTACCTCCACCCGCCTCTTCTCCTCCATCTCCTCCTGCCTCTCCTACTCTACCTCCACCCGCCTCTTCTCCTCCATCTCCTCCTGCCTCTCCTAATCTCCCTCCACCCGCCTCTTCTCATCCATCTCCTCCTGCCTCTCCTACTCCACCTCCTCCAGCCTCTTCTCATCCATCTCTCATTTTCTGTTGTTTTGTTACAGAACACACCTACACTCAATAAATGGTCAAAGGAATACCTTGTCTGTGCAGTGCATTCTAACAGATGCCCCCTGGTGGCCACAACTTTGCATCACCAGTACAGTCCATATTAACCAACAAAACAGTCACTGTAGTCTGTAGATATTGGGCGCCTTGTATGAAGTCAACAAAATTTTAGTTAGCCGTCAGTGCACTCCTTCAGTCCAAATCTTTTCTGCCTACCAGTTCGTGACATAACATGATCAGACAGCGACCAGAGATTAGGCAGGCTGATGGATTTACTTAGAATAGTGAGAATTAGTTCAGAACTTTGATTTAAGGCATATGCATGTAATGTATCCACTGCTTATGATAGACATGCATGCATGCAGTTAGCAGAATGCTGGAAAGATAAATTAATATAATAAAATAGTTTCATATATCATCTAGTTCTCCTATCATTGTGAAATACATAGGCTACTAGATAGCATAATGTAATGAAGTGCTTTGCAGATAAACAGAAAACTATTTTTTTGTCACTTGTTATCTTATTATGAACATTAGTGTGACCTGATATTTTTGTCATCAGAAAATCCTAATGTTTGGATATTTTTATTTAGCTTTTACTAATGATTTTTTAAAAAATTTAAAACATATTCACAGGGTCAATGCTAAAGGAGCACCACGTCGGCAGGAGGATGAATCGGATGATGTGCAACCCTCTACAAGCAGTGCAACAAGCAGCCAGCTGTTTGTTAAGGTCCGGCTGGTCATTCCCAGTGGTACATCTTTTTTACACATTACTGACTTTAAATCTGTTAATGCTAACAATAGATATATTTATTATTGAACCTCTAGCTGTAGTGAGGTCTCCCATTTAATGTCACAGCTTGATGTGTATTTAATGTCAATTTTAAAAAGAAGTAAAGATTTGAGTGGAACTTTGAAGGTTGTGTGTGTGTGTGTGTGTGTGTGTGTGTGTGTGTGTGTGTGTGTGTGTGTGTGTGTGTGTGTGTGTGTGTGTGTGTGTGTGTGTGTGTGTGTGGAGGGGGGGGGGGGGGGGGGGGCATCCTGACTAGTTATGCTTAGGGCCTCCAAAACCTTAGCAGCGGCCCTGAGGTTGCAGTATTTTAATGAGGTGCTCATGTTGACGAGTAATATACAGAAGAAAAAAAATCAATCAGACAAAGACAATATATGGCACCAAAAACATGTGTTGTAATAGAATGAACACGTGTACATAAATATAATTCATCCATTTACAATATAATGCACTAAATAGAGTTCAGAGACGTAATGTTGAACAGCATCACTTTATATGTAGCACTTTAACCCCTTAAAACCTTCATCGTTTTCATTTCATAATGTGTCAGTGCTCAAGTCCAGGGGGGGGGGGGGGGGGGCTCAAACAAAAAGAGTGATATTACATGGGGTATGAATTCACACAAAATATTTCATAAGTCTATTATATGTCGTTCAGTGCAGTGTGCTCGTGTTTCAAGGCAGGAAGGTGAAATAACAGCCAAACGTGAATCAAACAAACAAACACAAATAAAAAGCTAATGATATTTTACAAAACATTTACAGAACCAATCGTGCTTCCCAGACGTTGCAAGAGCAGAGATACGACAGAGAGCCAGGAAGCTCACGTATTTGAACCAAGCGCAAACTGAGACAAACAAACAAAAGGCCTGATAGCAAGACTGCCAACATCACTGAATTTGGTTTGGAATACCGAGTACTGGAACCAGTGGAGTGATCAGGGCAGAGGTGATTTTCTGTGTCCAGTTTATTGTAGAAAATATATTTTGTTGTTGCCTTCTGTCCCCCGAGGAGACATTAATCAGCCATAACATCATTGGTAAGAAGGAAGAAGAGGATGTTTTTCGTCTGGACCGAGGCCCTGAAGTGGGCCGTCAGCTAGGGCTGAGTCTGAGAAGAAAGAACGGGTTCTTCTTTCTTCTCTGCTTCAAAGGTGGGGCTCAGAGCCATGTCTTGTTTTTTCTCTTTCTCTTTCTCCGGCTCCTTCACCCTGAAACATGGAAGGGAAGAGTCATCCCACTGAGTCCTCTGCTTTCAGCATGCTGTTAGTGTAGTTCGTTATGATGTCCAGCAGAGGTCCTCATGTGTCAAAGATTACGTGGAAGCATGAGATGATGGCTGAGTGAACTATCAAATAACTAGCAGGCCCTAAATGTTGGCCATTTAAAGTCAAAACTGATGTGATGCTATCTGATAACTAAGTGTTAACTACGAGTGTATGTCAGTCATGTTATGATGAGAGGGAAGAAATGCGTGCATGTGCATGCTGCTGCGGTTTGAATGTCCAAACTGGAGGCGTTTCAAAAGTAGAGGCACTCATCCAGTACCTCACCACCTCAGCTGCAGCAGAACAGAACGTCTGCATCCAGTACACATAGTTTTCTCACATTCTCACACCTAAAACTTCAGGATTGAAGGATTATTCTTCTTAGTAGTAACAGATGCAAAATAATTTCTAGAACACAGGCACCACAATTTGCTACGGCTTCCCTGATTATTTTTAATGTAAATATATATATAACTTTTTTCCTTACAGCCTAATGACTTTAAGCACTAGTACCCTAAAGAGTAAAGAGTGTTAAAGCAGCGGAGGAGTCACTGTAAAAGGTGGTTAAAGCAAAGAGATGTGGTCAGGAATCGAACACTTAGAAGTTAGGGTTTGGAGGTCAAAGGTTATAATTTTGAACATGGACCTTGACATGGGAGCAGGCCGGTTACTGGGTAGGACGTCCCAGCTAGAGGTAGAGCTGTCGCAGATCAAAAGACAGAATCACATGACCAGAACAGAATTTTTGATTGGACATGTTAAAGAAAACTCACACTGTCTCCCTCCTCTGCTCTTATAGACAGAAGGATTGGAGGTTTGAAAGGAATTACACACGAATGATTGACATTATGAAAGTCAGTGGTTCCCAAAGGAGGATGTAGAGCCCTCTGAAGGCTCCTTGGGGGGGTTAGGGTATGATCATAAAACTTTTATCTCATTTGAATATTGAATTCCCAATCAATTCAGATCTATGCAATATATTCAACAATGGAAATCACATTTTAGTCCTTAAGACTCAGGCCTTTGAGTGAACACATACCAGAATATACAGTATGGGGAGTTTGGGAACCCCTGACTGGTGGGACCCACCACACACTTTCATTAATCAGTGGAGATTATGAGGGAAAACATAACATATTGGGAAACAGCCATGTTATTGCAGCAGAGGTCAGAGAATCCGATTATCTTTAGCGCTGATCTTTGGGTTGTTTGAACCTTTATGATGAAACCTCACAAAGAGGATTATACCTTTATGTTTCCATTAGAGTCCAGCCAACACTGTTTCGAGGCCAATGCTAAAGAACGGTTAGCTCTGTCACCACTGTTACCATGGTGTTGGCACTGTTAGCTGTAAGCCGCCGACCTACCCATCTCCATGTTGAGAGCCATGTGGAGGCACCACATATACTCTGAATTATAAGTATTGCTCACCTTTTAATATAAGAACACGTTTCTTTGATAAGGATGGCTGACATTTAGTTTTAAAGAACTCCAACCAAGACATGGATTAAACAGGATACTTTTCACAAAAGCAAACTTGTCAGTGCCCTCTGGTGGTCACAATATGAAATGCAAACACTATTCCTGTATTATCTCAAATATATCTATGGCATTTCTTCTCATATGCTGAAATATATGCCAATTTAAATATATCCCTCACAAGCCACAGCCAGCGTCATCCCCACCAGTGTGTTGGTCAGACTCTAATTTATATCAGATTCTCAACATAAATCTCAAATGTCCCTGAAGTGTGCACAGACAGGGGATGCACAGACCTATTCAGTCCTGATACCGGTACCTCCGAGTGTCATATTGAGCGCTGATCCAATACCAGTATTTCATGAATAAACTCTAATTCACTGTGGAAGTGACTGGGATCATTATTTAAGTTTAAGGCAAATTCAGGCTTGACTTAAACATGGCTTTTCTAACTTCCTGAGAAAACAAATGCCAACCAATAAAGGCATAGATATAAATCTAGTGAATTGTTATGTATTATTAAAATAATAAATGGAGTGCCAGGCAGCAACTTGGTAAAAAAAAAAAAGGTCTTCATGTAAACCTTTTTAATGCAATAACAAATTGGTCAAAACATAAAATGGAATTATCATTTCAGTAGATGATGTATCTACTATTAATGTAGAATTGAATTCAATAGATCTGCCCCTTATGACCAATGCCTTATCCAACTAGATGAGTCAGTTATCCCGATATCAGATACTGGTATCAGAATTGGTGCATCCCTGGTGCACACATGCCTTTAATTGACTGTCCAATCAATTATAAGCATGTGTCCAATATGTATTACAAATGCTTTTACTACTTTACTACTATTTCATCCAAGATCTGCGCTAAAGGAAATCATCAAGCACAAAGTCACAGTGTTACAAGTGGTGCATCCTTGTCAGTAATGAGATCAGGTAAACCACCTGTTTACCACAACTGATTCACGGTGAAGGAGAGTAAAAAATCTGCCAAGAGATAGGAGATGGATAGTCAGAAGAGAGGGGACCGGCCCAGTTAAACCAGAACAGCAGCCGCCAGCCACCGGAAGAGACAAACGGTGAGATGAGAGAGCAGCACAGCGAGGCGACTCACCGTATCGTCTTGACGATGAAGCGGATGATCACTGCCAGGCCCACGCAGCCACACATCACGCCGATGACTATAGCTGTGACTTCACCTGCAGAAGAAAAACAAGCCAGCTGTTGCATTTATAAAGTGTTGATATGATCATCAGTTGCATGAGGCAGATGACTATTTAAAGGAAGTAAAAGCACATGAACTCTTACCAGAAGAGAGCTCCTTCCCTGATTCTACAATAGAAGATTGAATAAAACATTAGAATCACAGCAGATGTTTAGTTCATGCATATGTTTGTGTCGGTGTATTTCAGCAGAATCAGCTGTTTGAAAACGTCCAGTCACTCTTGCTGCCGCTGTGACAACAGTGCTGATATCACAGGCCTTCCGGGTCACTCGCTCGCCACAATGAGAACTTCACACAAATTCTTTCTCCTTTGTCCTTGTCTACCACTCTGTCTCACTCTTTCACTTCTCTGTGTCTCTTTTCTTTCCTCTCCCTCTTTTCTTAGTTAGACTCTCGTGATAACAATGGAGTCACTGTTTGGTTTTTGCAAATCCTTTTCTCTAATCAGCTCGCAAACAAACACTGCCCCTCACTTTTCCTCCCCTTCCCCCTTTATTTCTGTCTCTCTCTCTCTATTCCTGCCATCCAGTAACCAGTAATCCTCAATATTCCAACATTTCTCTCCACATTCCACTTTTCATTATGTACATGGATTGCGCTAATTGCCGGCTTTGGTCCACATGCCCACCCACTGGCTTGTTATTGTGGTTTGCATTACAAACAGCATGCATTACAGTCCACCACTGTGGAGGTGCATGCGAGCCCAGCAGATTTGACCTTTTCACAACTTCACATACATGTAATATAAAAAGATCATCTCTAAGGATAAACATGTCATAAACATTACACTAATCAGGTAGTATCATTTACATGCATATGACTTACACAGCATGTGCCTATCTTTCATGTCAGCAGTCAAACACTGAATTATGTCTCTCCATGCTCTGTCTGTCTGACCTGCACTGAAGGAGGCGAAGGCGACCCGGTGGTTCAGAGGCTGTATCCCCCGGTAGTTGTCCTGCAGCAGCATCCGGACCGGATCTTGGGCTTTACTGGAGTAAAGTATTGTCTCCAGCTTCAGCAGCTGGAGTTGAGGGGTGAAGAGGAGAAGGATGGAAAAACACTTACAGTAAGAGACTGACACAACCTGAAAATCCATCGGTGGTTCAAATACGATAAAAATCACAGAGTAAAGGGATGCAGAGAGAAAATGTCGAGTCATATAATCGGTGACTGTGACACTAAGGCTGTATTGGGGGTAGTGATCAGATCAACACTGTTCAATAATATCAATAATTGAATGTGATTACTTTGGTTACATTCTAAGAGGTACCTCAAATGCACAGATCTCTACGTTATACTTATTTCATAAAATCCTAAGAATATATAAGAAGAATTCATGGAGATGTTTTTGTAAGATGAAATCTTCCATCTTGCATCAATATCGGCAGCCAACATTGCAACGAATCCACCAATGCCAACAAAGCAAGAAGAACATTTTCTAGTCACAGTAATCCTCACAAATGACCTTAAACGTTCTGCATCTCAATCAGCACTTCAATGTAGTGAGTTTAGGTCATGATCAAACTCTGAACCCATCGACTGTCTGACGACGGATTAAGCATCTGGGTGCCACGAGCTGTGTTTCTGCTTCCTGTGTAGCTGACAGATATCCGAGCCAAGATTTCCTTTTCTGTTCGCTGCTCATTGTTCACGGTCCGATTAGCGACTTGAGATGTGAGGCGGGAGTTAGGAGACGACGTGTGAGACTGGATTGTTTCACAAGTAGACAGTTTTATACGCTAATAAAAACCAATAAAAATATAAATCATCATCTGACAATAGCTGCTGGGTTCCAAGATTGAATTTCAGCCAATGAGATCCGTGTTTTTCTCTTCACACGAACTGATTCTTCAACTAAAGAATGCTCGAACGTCAATGAGTCAATAAGTCTTGTCCCGTCGCCTACATCTTATAGGGATTAGGTCACGGTTGATGAGAGAACATGACCATGTGGAATTATTCAATTTAGAAATTGTAAAATGATATGATCTTTGGTGGTTTGGTCATGGAGCACAGGAACTCAAGAATATAGATAGATTAGATTGAAACAGGCCTGTCACCACGGACAGGATCATGGTCAGCATGCTGATATTTCTGCCAACATAGTGGCAGAATAAACAGCAGGGCTTTCCCTTCCGCTGTAAGAATGCCACATTTTTGTTAACAGAGCCCGAGAGTTCTTACATTATTATGCTATCATATCATCATTATGTCAGTGGCATAAAATGGTCTTAAAATGACAATCATATTGTGAAAAATATGAATTGATAATAGCAACAAATCATTTTATGGTTAAACTCCTGTGTGGGTTTTTAAGTACTAACATCACTGTTTTGGTTTAGATAAATATGTCGGTTGTGTGGAAAACGAGAATATGTGCATAACCACTCTGTGCATTTTAATTTCAATGCATGTTAGGTTTTTCTCACAGAAGACCCATCATGGATGAAAATGTAATCAGTGTCCACGTGAAAGGTGAACACTAAGGCCAGTTTAGATGAGGGCTGGTGTCTCAGCTTTACCTGTGCCTTTGAGATCTGAACCCTCTCATTGAACAGAGTCCAGATGACACTCTGATAGCAGGGCGGCGTGGTTAGCGAGCCGTTGTAGCGGTAGTAGCGTCCCAGATCCTTCGGGAGCAGCGTCTGGATGTCGAAGGCTGGGATGGACACCTTCTGATCTGCCAGTAGGTGTGAGGAGGAGAAGAAAAGAGTATGTCAGATATTATAGATGCTGCATGAGTCAAATAATAATATTTCATCAGTCTCTTAACTGCCCCAAGGAATGTATTTCCTTTCATGTTTTGCTTTATAGAAAATCACATTTAAATAAATAATGATTTGTATTCAAATAGAAATGGAAACGGTAGTAGTGAGAGAAGATGTCAAGGAAGTGTGGCAAACAACAAGATGTGTTTTTTTATGAATTTAAAGCAGACCTACCAGCGTGTCTGACGCGGCTCAGGTAGTTGAGGATGTTATTGAATGCCAGGTTGGTCTCCTCACCTGTCTGGGGAACCCAAAACTCAGGCTTACATCGTTGCTGCACTGCTCAGAATCAGTGGTGTAGTGGAGGGTATACGCAGGTATAAGGGGTATAGTACAGTATACCCACCTATCAGCCAGAAAGCCATTGGAATATATAAGAGTATACCCACTTCCTCCTCTGTATCCCACCCATCTACCTAGTAGTACACCCACCTCATCAACTACCACACCACTGCTCACAATACTTCTTATGCTACGGTTTATCGGTATTTCTTTCTTAAATTTTTTTTTACCACAATGAGAATTCCCAAAACAGCCAAGCCGTCGCTCTGTGTCATAGCAGTTGACATGTTGGGGTAGAGCTCCGAGTTGTAGTGCACCACATGCAGCTGTAGAGAGGAAGAGGATGGTTAGTTTGTCCACATACACACTCCTTTCTCCATCTTCCTACCATACAAAGGATGATCCCAAAACGTTGTCATCTCTGCACCGCTCTTTCATCCTAAAGTCACATGCTCCCCCCCCTACTGGCCAATAAAAGAAAGAGGGGCAGGAACTCCGGCTCGCTCTCTGCTTACGACTTCCTGCCTCGGCAACAAGCAGCAGTTTGTGTTGCGATACGATTTAGATCTTTGGCTTTTGTAAGTTCTTTGTGTTTTTCATGGGTCCAGTAGGGCTGTTTTCATGGCTTTACCTCTGCTAGGCTAATGGGGGTTTAGGTCCAGAGACCAGATCCTTCTACGCATCATGGGTTGGTCTGGGGCCACCTGGGATGGTGGGATGGGTTCATTCATATATCTGGTATCTTGTGTATCAATACATTTATGTTATTTATGTTGAAGCTCTTCTCCTGTTGTCTTACTGTGATGGGGAAACCAGTGTGTCCTCAGGTTAATTAGGCTGTTGGCTCTTGAACACCCCCCCCCCCACTCCTCTGCCCAACCCCTTCCTGATTAGTCTGAGGGCATTTAAGGCACCTGTGGCCTCTTTGCTGTCTTTGTCTCCCCCTGGTTATTGTGGGGGCTCCTCTCTGTCTGAGCTGCTCTCTCCCTCTTGCCTGGTCATACTGGTGTCTGCATCAACTAGTGAATGAAGTTCGCCTCCAATGTTGTGGATGCTCATTGATAAGCGTTGCCTGTACACCTTTTAATAAAGGTCATTGTCAGCTGCTGTTTTGCTTTACTTTAGATTTACCTTTGTTGATTTGTTTTATTGTACATGTTAGGCTGGACCAACTGGTGTGTTTTAAATTGTTTGTAGCAATATTTATTTTGCCCTTGTTTTCTTTTAGTGGCATTAGTCGGCTCATAGTGGAGGCTAGGCACATTAGAGTGGTTCCCTCACTGTTTGTAGTGTTAAAGGTCACTGGGACACAGTTTGCAGTGATGCACAGTTTGGAGTGATTGCACTGTTGTTGCACTCCTGGAACACCTTAAAGGAGTCATCACCTGGAAATCGCAATTTCTCTTGTTAAAACATGCATATCTGTGTTTGACCTCAGTTGAAACTTGCCTGAAAGGCTGGAGTTTGAAAGTGGCGCCGTTTTTTCGCTTCTGCTCTTTTTCCGAACAGGAATAGCACACAAGGGTGTGCATTCCTAAAGCACGAGATTTTGATTCTGCGCCTTCGGTGACGTCACCGTGGCGGCTACTTGCATAAGCCCACCCCTCTTTCACCACCCAACCCCGCCCCGTCCGCTACCTGAAATCGCCGAAGCGCCGCCATTATGTTTTGGAGTCTGCATGCAGGCAAGCACCCCCGGCTCTGTCCTTCCTGCGGCGAATCAACGCGCGCCTCATTACATATTATACAATGCACATCCGGACCAGTCAAAACCTCGCGCGTAATCTCGCGTGATAAAATCGCGGTACGAAAAAGGGTCAGAACAAGCTCAATGTTTGATTAAATTTTTTTTTTTTTTTTCTAATAAGTTTTACGAATTGATCCAAAGCGATCCAAGGGGGGCTGGATACGTATAAAACCAGGTGATGACTCCTTTAAAGCTGTATTCTAAGATTTGAAAGGTTTGAAACTCCCCCCTCCACACACACACACACCCCTCTGTGCTCCTACGAGCTCTATCGTTCTCCCCTCGCAGCCTCCCACCTCCCTCTTATTTTACGAAAATAGTTCAGCGAAGCGCGTTTCTGAAAACAATTTAGGCGAGAAATGAGCTATGCAGTTGCTGGATCTGTCTTTATTTTAGATCGACAACGCTCAGTTTGAAAGATTTTCGAGAGTTTGCGGACGGCGGCTTCTCTGGAAACTCGCCGCTCCGCGCTGGCATTACACGGCATAGTATGGAGCTAGAACAGTCTCATAATTCATAAATGCACACAGAAATTCATAAATGCACAAAAAAGATTTACAAATGTATTTGGGGATTTGTATATACATGTGACTCAAAACACAAATACATTTTCAATGCACACACAAATATGTTTCATTTCATATGTAAGTAAAAAATATTCACATATAAAAAACAAGATTCATAAACATATTTCCAATGCACACACAAATCTAAAAAAAAATCACAAATACATGAATGTTCAAGTATTTGCAATCTTCATCAAATACGCATTTGGGGCTTGTTACATTCATATATGAACTGTTGGACCTGTATTTACAAAGTGCTTTTAATTTGTAAACCTCCCTGCATTTGTGTGTGAAACTTTTGAGACTCCCCTGACGTGACTCTGATCCACAAATGCGTTTTTTCTAAGAGGAGGTTGTCTGTAGCCAATCAGATGTCTCCCTCCTTTACAGCCAATCACGTGAGTGTCTCCCCTCCTCCGGACGGCGGAGACGAAAGATGGCCTCTGGCAGTTCAAATGTAAGTAAAAAGTACTCATTTCTTGTGAATCTTTTACATAAGTCATATTCCAGAATTATGAATGACTGTTTAGCATGAATCGTGACGCTAAATCAGGTCTGAAACCTGTTTTCAGTGACAGAAAGTAAATGCATTCAGCTGTATTTTTTGTTTGGTTGTTTATCGGCTGTGTTTACCATTTCGGGTGCTACCGTATGCTGGTTAGTTAGATAAATTAGTCCTCAAACACATCATACACCACTCTTATTGTTTATTTTGGATGTGTTTCAAAAAGACACAATTTTACTTTTAACCAATAAATACAGGTCCAACAGTTCATATATGAATGTAACAAGCCCCAAATGCGTATTTGATGAAGATTGCAAATACTTTAACATTCATGTATTTGTGATTTTTTTTTTAGATTTGTGTGTGCATTGGAAATATGTTTATGAATCTTGTTTTTTATATGTGAATATTTTTTACTTACATATGAAATGAAACATATTTGTGTGTGCATTGAAAATGTATTTGTGTTTTGAGTCACATGTATATACAAATCCCCAAATACATTTGTAAATCTTTTTTGTGCATTTGTGAATTTCTGTGTGCATTTATGAATTATGAGACTGTTCTAGCTCCATAGCTTCTTACATAGACAATGAATGGGAACATTCCCTCCACTATGAACGGCAGGACGCCGTTTAGTTTCCCGGTGTGTCCGGGACTTCCACAACATGTACAAAGCAGTAATAGTGTTTATTACGGCCACGAATGATGAAACATTATCGGTGTAAATGCAGCGGGTGCCGGTCGGATTTCTCTCTCACCCCGACCGCAGTACGTCCCCGATCCCAAACTGCTCGGCGATCTGTAGCCATGCGGACCGGATGGCTACTATTGGCTAAAGTTTGGCTCAAGTGAAAAATCGTAGACTCCATCTTTAAGTTGGCTGCCTCCCTTCATGGCTTCTGTCCACTCTTATTGTTGATTTTGGATGTGTTTCAAAAAGACACAATTTTACTTTTAACCAAAGCATACTTATATTTAATTGTTATATTTTCAAAATTTGATTCATTTTCCCTGAGTTATCAACACCCTTTTCCACAGACATTTTGAATTATTAATTATTTCACTTCAATGAATACATTTCTCTTTACTTTGGAACCATTTGATTATAAGGGATGCAAATGCGATACAGATGTAAACATGTGTCTAAAAAGTATAATATAGTTCTAAAGTATAGCCTGTTCACATGTTGCCAGATTGGGCTGGTTTCTACTTTTGAACTTAAAAATGGTATTGAGCTGGTCGAGGAAATTGCTGCTTTTGAAACAAAAGATAAAGAATTCAGTAAGTTGTGTCCACTCACTCATATTAATGACTCATTTAATTTGAGAAAATATTTGATTGACACAAGTTGTATTAAGTTGCCATTATATAACTGTGGACCTACTTAACTAGACTTACATTGACGTGATAATCTGTGTATTTTGTTGTCTAACTGCACTTTGTTTGTCACGATGGCCTATTTAACATTTTATTTTGGTTATTTTTAATGCAGACAACCTTTGTGGGGACCAGTCCAGACCATATGTGATGATGCATATAATAATAAGTATACTATATATATATATATATATATATATATATATATAGTATAGTATAAGATTATCTAGTGTCTCCCTCCAGAATGAGAGACTGGCGGGCAGCACTGTCCAGAAGCATCTTCACAGGAACCTTTAGACTGTTAGAAGGCAATGAGAACAAACCCCCCATCAAGAACGCAGAGCAAAGTCTACCAGCTCAATGGACATCAATGAACAATGGCTCATCAGACATCACACGTTTCTTCACTAAAGCCTGTGGACACAGAGCAGCTTGCCACGATGTGTCTCTTTTTCTTACAGTAGAAGCACATTTGATTCTTTTTCTTCCAATCACAATCAATGATATATATATATATATATATATATATATATATATATATATATATATATATATATTATTCAACTGCTGAAATGAACTTCCAATTCTTTAAGTCTCATCACTAAATTGTAATTCCATGTCCACATCAAACGGGAATCTCAAGTTTGGCACGTGATGATCCTCTCAAGATTTGTTACTAAGTTAGACTTTTCATTGATGAACGGCGTTCTCTCTGGGCTGCCGTGAAATCTTGGGTGCGTGTTTAAGTGTTGAAAGGTGGAGGTTCATGCCGGGTCGTCTCGTGCTCCTGTGGTTGGATGAGGAGTTGGAGTTTGTGAATGTAGTCCTTAAGTGTGGAGGTCAAACATCACTGTGGGGTAAAGTTCTGGGTGACGCATTGTGGTGCCTGTAAACAGCTGTTTCCTCAACAGTGCATTCTGATAAGAGTGTATATTTCCTTGTGTGAACTTTGCTCTTCTCTTTCATCATACATTGTTCACACTTAGGGTGTGGGTCAGTGTTGTGCAAGTTCACAGTTCACAAGAGCACCCTCAGGGTTCATTTCACATAGACTCAAATGAACTACCGGCATAGTTGACCATATTAAATTTTGACCTAGATGTTCACGGCCTCAAAGGATATTCACTTGTTGGTTTTTTTTATTTTCATTTTAAACTGGTTGGATGCTATGCCTTTTAATTATCCTTTAATTATGTTCACAATAATATGAACAAAAATATGAATTTACTTAGATTTACTTAGAAGCTTTGAATTCAGCATTTCGGCCGTCGCCATCTTGGTTTCTTGGAACCATAAGTGACGAGAAGGTGGAGCTAGGTGAGTGCATTTTTCACGATTGGGAGCGTTTAGCTAATCAATGGCCCTCAACATAGCAACGCTTGAGAGAGTGGCTCGTAGCTAACGGTGCTAACGGCAGGAACTACAGTAAACATGCTGACAGAGCAAACAGTGTTACCTGACAGGGAACAGGAGGGTGGCTGCTACACTACTACATCGGTCAGGATGGCAACAACAGCTACAAACACTGTGAGAGCGGTGCAGAGTGATGGATACGAGCTGGAGCACACACACATTCAGGAACATGCGCTAACAGCATGCACAGCCAACCTGGCTATGTAAACAAAGCAAGGTGCAGCTCTGATAACAACGCACACGGAGGGAGAGCAAATTCATTCTCTGCTCAAGTCGATGTTACTTGCTTGTTTTCAGTTATATTAATGCTCTGAATATCATATATTGCACTAACTTGTCAATCACAGGGTAGCCCCGCCCTAAAGCACAACCTGCCTTATTGTCTATTTGACTCTTAATGGACCATCATTTACTAAATTAACATCATGCTGTATTGAAGAATGTTAAAACTATAGATTGAGACCATCAAGTCATGTTTACAATGTTTAGAAATGTTCAAATCTGCAGTATAATTCATTTTAATCTGCTGTTTCATCTTTGTGTAAAGGCTCAATTAAATTAAACTTATCTTGAGATAGAAAGTTAATTGTAACACACAATTGACATCCTGGTTCCTCCTAATCTTTTACCTGCACCAATGTCACCTCGTTAGCTTGGTAGAATTAACACGTTTTAATCCTCTAACAGTGAACAGACAGTCGTTCTGTGTTTGCAGGCGCTCTTTGGATTTTTTGCATTGTCAATCTGGATTCAAAGTCAAAGCTTTTTAAACTGATTTTCTTTTTAAATTTTGTTTTCTGACATTGTGGTAAATCCAATTGTGTTTCTTCCATTTAAATAATATGATAGTCAAAATTGCAAGAGGTACACTGTCAGTTCATATTTTTCTATAAAATAAATATAATACTATAAAACCATTATTAACACAGTTTGACGGCCGCTGGTCATAACTGGATTACCGTTAACGGAGCTGCGTTTGAACGTACCTCCGCATCTGCACTCAGTCCGTTGATGGTGTGTTCACTGCCCCCGTAACTTGGGCCGCCACTGCCCCAGTGGAGGTGCATTTGCACAGCTGTAAAGAGCCAGGGCAGCCCCCCCAGTCCCATCCAGTCAGGCAACGCAATCACTACTGATGGAGAGAAGAGCAAAACTGACTCAGTTTGAGTTCAGCAGGGAGCGGAAAGATGACATTCTCTACCATGGATGATGAGAAAGTGCCGTTTCCTTTTTCTAAAAAAAAATATGAAGAATGTAAATAATCTACTGAAGGTAAAGGATTGCTGCCAGGATACGATCGAGGATGGTGCATGATAAAGAGATCAGGCATCTCGGATACCCGGGAGAGGGTCGTATCAGAGCTGGCTGCCATAGTTACCTGTGTGTCCGTTGTTGTACAGAGAGAAGGGCTTGTTGCCGTGCTGGTTGTAGCCCAGTGGGGTCAGAGGGATCAAACTGGGGTCATATTTAGTCTGGGTGGTTACCACGTCAACTGGGGACTGAGAAGTACCACCACATTCGGGGAAATACTGCGACCACTCGGACTGACCCACCAAGCCTTTGACATGTGAAAAAATAGAAAACAATGATGTCATCAAATCACACAGCCCACTGGCCCCCAGTCCTCCAGAGAAAAGCCTCCATTGATCAGTCCCCAATTATAAGAGGCTATTTTTCCTGCTCTCTTTAGGTTCACAGCCTCATGGTGGTGAATAAACAATATAACAAGAAAATGTAAAAAAAAAAAAAAAAACCCAACATAATCATAATAGGCTGTGAAATTTTACATGGAACATATCTGTGACGACACCAGGCAGTTTTTAATGTTTGGGCCATTCGGGTTATAAAGGATCAACAATACTGGTTTGAAATCACCATATCTGACCCTGCATTGACTGGTTTTACTGAATCCACATTTGGAGGGTTTTCATAAAGTAATTGAACCAGTTTTTTCTTCGGTGATGCCTTTTGCTGGATTTAATACACATAGCAGAACGCATGTGTGTGTATCCATAACCACAGATACCACCGTCCAAATCATTTCCAACTCCGCTGCAACCTTTTGTTTGTATTAGAATTAATGCTGCTCTGGATCAGAATATCGAGACTCAGATTTAAATCAAATGCAGCTAACGTGTATCACTTATGATACAAAGAAACACACATAGGCAAACGGCTTCCAACAAAAGCAGGTGTCGAGGCACTTCATTGAAAAAACGGGTGTCAAATGATAGCAGCCATAAAATAATCAATACAGAATGTCACTTGAATCTTATATAACCACTATTATCTAGATCTCCACATAATCAGTATTATTGCAGTTACATTTCAGAAGTAGATTAGCCTCATAATACATAGATACTTAAGGTTCCGTCAATACTATAAACTATAATGCTATTTAGTCACATCTGCAAAACTTGGTCACATGAATAATAGATTTTGTTTTAATGAATACAAAATGTATTTGTCCTCGCATTAAGTAAGATGTAATGATTTTCTAGTCTGACATTGAGATATAATATAATATAATATAATATAATATACATACATACATACACATAAATAATATTATTCTGCCAGAGGAATGATTTATTTCAGCACATTAACACTAGTTTCCTTTAGAGTAAATTCCCGTATTGCAAACAGATGTAATTATTTTTATCCCATAGCCCAATGTTTAAGATTTACAACGATTGCCTTGTTAAAATTGATATTTGCAGGCAAAAATACAAATATTTTTATTACGACAAAGTCAACGTCAAATTTACGTCAACGTTAAATCTGATGAATAATGAAATTATAATAATGAAAACATTATATGCTCTGTTATTCAAATTCTTGGACATGGTTCAAACATTGAATTAACATATAGAAAATTAAGAACTGAAAGATAAAATGGCGGCGGACATATTGAGAGAGTAATTGAGGGAGAGGAGAGGGATTCAGGGATTCACTGAGCAAAAAAGAGAAACTGGTCTCCTCAATTGCATAATAGAAAGTTAAAGAAAAGAGTCTGAAAGAAAAAGAGAGTGACATGTGAGTCTAAGAATCTGAATTTCAATTGCAAGGAGAGGAATGCTTTAGAAAGCAGAGGTGACAAAAAAATGTGTCAGTTGTTGCAAAAAAAAAAAAAAACCTCTCCCCATGTAAATCATGTATTTGGGGTTGCAGCATTTGCAAATGTTGAAGTTGTTAGTAACAAGCATGTATGTGTATTTAAAAAGGCTGAAAAAACAAAATGAACGCCATCAATAGATCATCCTTCTAGAAGCAGTGGACTTTGATGCAAACACATACCACTTCTCCTCTCACACTGCAGCGCCTGCAACCCCCACCTTGCACCTCTAATCTGCCCCCCCCCCACTACTCTCCACAGCAAAGCCCCACACCGCGTCCTAACTTCAAAAGTGAGTCCCGCGGCCCCGCCACTGGTCGCCATGGAGGTCTCCATGGTAACCGGAGGCCGAAAATTCTGACCCTGTGCACTTGCTCTACCTCTGCTAGCATGCCATCCCCGTCCTGAGCACAGGCAGGAACAAGCACACGCATGAATATTCACTCGCTCGGAGCATGAGGAAATGATGGAATTTGAGGCCGACTTTCCCTCAATTGCTTTACATAACTGTCGCTTGTCTCTCGTGGAAAAAAACATGGAATTCTGCTCTTTCGTGTGACAAAAATGCAAAGTGCATAACAAAACCGACTTTCCACTTCAGCTAACAGCTCAGCAGCAGCCACATCATGCAACGCTGCATTGCACAACATGCCTCACACACACACACACACACACACACACACATGAATCACAGTGAACGTTATTTTGAAAAATACCCATCTAAACCGTTAAAACCCATCTGAACCCAAGACACATGTCAGTAAACATGTCCGCTACCATGTTTCTGCACACCTCCATGTCCATTATAATGAAGCCTACATGGCCTGTGTATAGATACCAGTTTGCTCCAGTCACAGCCTAACAGTTTGTGTGTATTTGCTGTGTGTTGTCAGTGTCCTGTACATGGATGTTGCTCTCCTGAATACATGCTGAGAGTGGTGGCCTGTGTGCCCCATTCATTCTCACAATGTCATTGTCCAGGGCATAGGCAGCCAGTGTGCGTCCACAACACAATAAACACATAGGTTATTGTGCGCTGCAACAATACAGAGCACGATTTGGTATGCTTTTGCTTCATCCCGTCCCATCTCCCTCACTCCGTCCAACACCCTCGTCCTCGTGCACCTGCCTCCCTCCGCCTGCCTCGCTCTCCGCCTCTTTTCTTTTTTCCCCTGCTTTCTTCCTCTCTATCTCCCACCACCCCTTCATCATCTCTGTGTGACTGCTGTGCTCATGCCAGCTTGTTGAACTGTAACTAATACAGACAGAGAGAATTAGAGGAAAAACAGAGAGATTGGAGATATGAGTGGAGGGGGGGGGGGGGGGGGGGGGTCTAACCAATTTACGGAAGCTTTTATGATAGTTTTAATGTTTTAGAGATATGTGAAATGAGTATCATTGTCATCAGATAGGTGCACTTATTTTCAGGAAACTTGGAAGATGTCTTTGTAATCAGCAGACGAGGTTATCACCAATCATTCTGATATGCTCCTCATCGTCTAGCCCCAGATTATACATGATATCTGACATGTATGCGTCTGTTATTGTCCACTGTCTGCTACACTTTGAATTGTCTTTGTATTATATTTTGCTCTACAAAATTGAAGTTGAACTCACCAGAGTAGGTCCAGGTTACTGCTGCTGAAAAAATAACAAAATAGAAAAAACTTCTAAACTTCTCAGAGTTCACAATGGTTCTAAATGTGATTTTCATGAAAAACGGACAATGTTACAGGCATCGCTTCTGTGTGATTAAATATAATATAATTCTATAATATGTTTTCATCACTTCTAGTCATTCATATTATTATGGTACAATTCTAGACAAGGGCTTTAATACTACTCAAATCCAATTGTTGTTTTTTTAAATACAGCTCACACTGAAACACCCAAACAATCTACAATAGCAATATCAAAGCAAAACAATCTCACGTGATGCTGATTATTTTGTTGATAAAGACCTTACCAGCAGCAGGGGCGGTTGTCCACTGGCAACACAGAAGCATTAGAAGGATACAAAGACCCCAAGAGTCCATGGTAGCCCTCCTTGGCCATACACGGCAATGGATAAAAGTGAACATAGAGATGAGGAGTAAGTGTGAGTGAGAGAAAGAGAGGGAGAGAGAGAGAGAGAGAGAGAGAGAGAGAGAGAGAGAGAGCGAAGGGGGGCCGACCGATTAGGTCTGGCGATCCCACCTGCCACAGCTCTGTTTAACAGCCGGAGTGTGGATGGTAGACGCCGGCTCCACTCTGGCATGCAGGGGCACCAGAAGAGGACTCGGCCAGAGAGAGATGGAGAGAAAGTGTGAAGAGGAGAGAGAGAGAGAGAGAGAGAGAGAGAGAGAGAGAGAGAGAGAGAGAGAGAGAGAGAGAGAGAGAGAGAGGGAGAGAGAGGGAGAGAGGGAGAGATGGGAGAGAAATCAGGGAGGCAATGAGGGCCCAGTGAGTGAGAACTAATTCAGTGTTGTAGCAGTTGTTGGAAAGGAGGGTGAGGGGGCAGAGAGGGGGACAGAATCCAGCACTGAGAAAAGGAGGTTGCTGCATGAAAACAATGGGACACCAAACAAGGCACCGAACACAGGGGAGAAATGTGTCAATCTTCCTAAAAATCCCTGTTCGGTGAGAGGAAGTTGTTTCACTTTTTCCGTTCAAATTCCATCTGACCTGAATTATGTGAGATAAACTGAGAAAACTGAATGAGTATGTATCACATAACTGTTCCCAAGTATATATATTGCTTAAAGCAAAGCAACAAACAATATGGCAGCAATTCCTTTCTCAAATTGTTTCATATTTTACGTTGTTGTACCTGAGCTCTTTCATTGAAATGTGAATTTATATACATGACTTATTTATTTTATTGTATTAATTGTGTACACTGTGGGACATATTTTATGTGCTGTACATCTGATATTGTTTATTTGTATTGTATATAATGTAATACAGTATATATCTGAATTATATATATATATATATATATATATATATACAGTATATATATATATATATATATATATCTGTTGTGTTTATTAATCAACAGTTAATTGTTGAATAGTTAAATGGGTTCTTTCTCTTTTTGTATATATATATATATATACAAAAACAGAAAGAACCCATTTATATAAACATTAACATATAACATATAACATTTTCCCACCTGATTTTTGCCCTATACTCTGCCTCTGATTAGCAAGTACGTGTTGCCTTCAAGAGCAAGATTGCTGGAAGGTTGATCGGATTAATAATTTCAAGTCTCATATATGATTGGAATGATTATGGAAGATTTTTTTTTATGCTATCTGGAATAATGTTGACCACTGATTAACAAGAAGTTGTCGACCGGTTCTGATTTTGGTTTGACATGAGTCTAAGGGGCTTTTTCACAGAAGACATTTTGTCAGAGCAATGAAAGCACAAATATATAGAATGAAATGAAGGATGGATGAATTCCATTTAGCTGCCTCAGTTCAAAGGTCCTGGTGCATGCTGCCTGTCTCACTGCACACTGTCACGGCTCACTGGAGCACCTGCACTGAAAGAAGCCGTCATTAGTGTTAGTAACATCTGTGACATGTAAAAATGTCTGCTGCGGAAAAGCTCTGTTATTTTCATCTTCAATTCTCTGCACAGCCAAATGCAGCATATAGACTAAAATATGAATGCTGAAGATATAACTGTTTCTTTGGTTGCATAAACGTGCACCATCCCGTCATATCAAAATGTTTTATTTATGTTTATCTAGTCTGAATAAAGACTAGCTGTGAATTAAAATGACACACTTTGAATTCACAATATGTCTCTGTTACAAGGTTACATAAACTGAACAGACTATGCAGGAACTTTACTGGACGACTTGTTCAGGTTTGAACACGAGGGGGAGCCCTCTCCACGTGACATGTTTAGGCTGATTCCTTATATGGAAAAACTGAACTGGCATTGTGTCATTCCTGTAACGTAAAAACTATGTTACGACCTTGGAAATGCTCCATAGACGGTGAATAACGGAACATTCTGATGGGGAATGACGGTCCATAGCTGTGATGAAACATCCAGCAGCTTTTCTGTTACTGTGTGTGTTTTTATGCACCAACACGCCAAGGCGAATGTAAAAACCTGCTTTAACTAAAACTGATCCTGGTTCCAATTGTTTTTTAGGGTGAATTTTCCCTTTAAAATCTCAAAGTCAATCCAGCCAAGGGTATTGATTTGTATCTAGATTACTTCATTGCATTCAGGAGTCAAAGATGAACTTTAAAATAAAACAAATAAATCAATAAAACATGCTAAAGGCTACATCACGTACCATATTGTGTATGGTAACTCTATCTAGACAGACAGACAGACAGATTTAATTTTATCTCAACTCTTAGTAGCCTATCCTGCATTAAGTAGCCTGTAGCTATGGCCTGTGTGTGTAATTATTTCTTGTCAAAGAAGTCATATATTATTGTTTTCTGCGGTGACTCATGTTTCCTCACATCATCTCATATCCCCGCCACTATAAATCCACTTTTGTTTCTCCTCCACCTCCCCGTCTCTCTCCGCTCCATCTCTTCGCACTGTGCGTCGACTCGCTCAGGCTGAAGCGCTCCAGCCAAATTATGCAACAGCAGCAGCCTCCCATTGGTCGCTCGGCGTTCCGTCGAGAGGCGTGGTCAGAGAATGTTCTCACGCACCATTGGCCGCGTCCACACGGGGGGCGTGGCTCCCGATTTCATTCACAAATCTCGCTGCGGAGGATCTCTCCCGACATGTGAAGAGCCCTCTGTTTATACCGATGAACACATGCCCCGGCTCCGCGGATGTGAGAGGCCGGAAAACGCTGCGGCACAGGCAGGAGGCGTGACCGGAGGCTTTTTGAAGAGCGCTCCTAGTGATTTATGCTTACATTGTAGCCCAATACATACCATAATAACATACTATAATGTAAAATAAATCATTCCAATCATATATGAGACTTGAAATGATTAATCCGATCAACCTTCCAGCAATCTTGCTCGTGAAGGCAACACTACTTGCCAATCAGAGGCTAGGACAAAAAAAAATATATATATATATATATATGCTATGTCCATGGTGAGTGAATATGAACTGGAAGCGACTCTCCAGACACTGAAGGTTGCGCTACGCATAAACATTAGAAATGGAATATACATCTTATCTTGTTGCTTTAGCAACGTTGTATTTTAAAGGAGGGTGAAGAAGGAGAAGTCAGACAGACAGGCAGACAGACAGACAGGCAGGTGCAGTGCAGCTACAGGACACAGCAGCAGTGTTTGACTGTTTCCCAGGTGAAACGTGATAGGTCACTCGGCTTCTGTAACCAGAGTGGGGAGAGAGTTTACAATTTTGTCTCTCTTTTAGGCCTCTGTCTTCCCTCGGGCGGCTCAGATTTCTGTTGGTGTCTTGCTCTGGCCACACCTGCTTGTGTCTTACAGGAACTGCTTGCATTCTTTCACTGCATGAACCCTTGCATGCTTTCACGGTGAGTGATACCTCGAGACGAACGTCTCCTGGGTAAATTAACATTAAACCCTACAAATGAATGCCGTCCATTTCATTCAGCCTTGACCTGACATAAACCACGGGATCATGTGAGTACGCTGCCATATGGAGTCACCTGAGGACAGCCTCAGCAGGGAATGAACATATCATTGACACACTGTTGTAAGTTCACAGGCAACATGTCTGTTTTGATTCCAAATGTGCACTACGTTTCTGCCTTGAGCGACCCAACTGAGGAAGGCTATATTTTTCAGATTAGTGACCGGGTTGACACATTGCACTTTGACCCACTTCATTGACAAAAGCACCATCCATAGGTTTAGACTTGACATGTTCACTCCTATTGAATTCTCAACCATGTCACGGGATGATGACGAGAAGAGGATGGAGACACCAAGTAGAGAAACCAGGTGGGGGATGGGAGGAAAGGGAGATGGAAAGATGGAAATGGAGGGGGTGGTCTTCAACCACCATGAACCTAGAGTAGGTTCAATGGGTTCATGTGCTGGAGAGGAATGCTGTGGGGGGTTGGAGAGCTTTTTCTATCGACCTGGTCCCTGTTACACACACACACACACACACACGCACACACACACACACACACACACACACACACACACACACACACACACACACACAAACAGAAACCTCTCCCTTGGTTTACTATTACCAAAGGTTAACCATTATTGTGTTTTGACAATAAAAGGGGCTAGTTTGCTCACCTGGTGTTGAGGTGACTAAGTGACGGTACATAGTTACAGGGCTCAAAGAAGGGCATTGTCAATCACACAAGGACACAGCTTGTTGTGTAGCTATGTGTTGAGGAGCGGGTTCACTGGGTTCATGTGTATGTTGTATGTATAGTGGGGGAAGGGCAGCCCCTTCATCCCTGCCTTCAACATGCAAGGTCTTTAGAGGCAACCAACAGTCCTCATGCTTTAACATGCCACATCTAAAAATACGAGAAAAAGTGAACACAGCTGATCTGCAATTATATGAGAGAAAACACCAACAAAAACTTTCATTAGAAAGAAAACAGTACATCTCCATACAAGAATGGGGTAGAAAATGTGTGTATGTGGTCTATTTGTGTATGGTGAGGGTAAACCCCATGACATGTTGCAAGTGTCACTGAGTTCACTCTGTAACCTTAAGTGGAGGGGGAAGTTGCAACATGGCCATAAATCATGAGCCTGGAAACAGAATTGCATGTATTGTTTTAAAAATCCCACTTACATTTTTGATGTACGAGTGATTTTTACTTTAACAATAGAGTCATGATGACACAAAATAGAACACAATATTGCATAGCAATAAAATAATAATAATTTAACTTTTTAACTCATATTTGTGCCACATTTTCCAATTGTGTAACTTGAAAAATGACACAACTTCTTTCTAAGGCTTTGTTTAGGGATGTTTGTAACAAAATATTTGAGTAACAAAGCCTGTTTTGTCAGTTTTAGCCTACTTATGAGACAACTGGAGAAAATACAGACAATTCACATATCCTGAAGTGAAACCACAATAAGTATTTAGAAAAAAGCAAATTTAGCAATAACACATTTAGTATCGGGTTATAGAAATTTGTTGGAATAACAGGTCGACCTATTCCCAGCAGTTGCGTACTGCCAGCCATGTGATACTCCTCGCGTGTTCCTGAAACTTCACTGCTTAGGCATTTAGGATCTTCAAGTAAGGTTTAACCTTATTGATGACTGACTTTACTCTTGAAGAGCCTTATTAGAAATAGCGTGGAGCATTACATGGTTATTAAAGTTGCATTGTGTCAGAGATGGGGATATAGATATTAACTGTAGACTGACTTTATACACTTAATTTATACATATAATATATCACATGACAATGGTTTGTGTGGTGATCTCGTGTCAGCCTTTAAGTTGTGTTTTCCCTCGACACAGAGGTCATTGCGTTCATGTGAGTCCGTGTATGAATCCCCAGAGTGAAGCTTACAGATGAGATGAGATTTGAAACACTCTGTTTCGTGGTCCATCATCCTCGACATGAGGAGAAAATAAGTAATCTATGCTCTGCTGGTGTTCTGCATTCATTCATTCAATTAAACCCCATCAGTGGGATGTGTGCGCCGCGTTGCATCAGGGTTCTTATTTCATGTGCGATGATGTTTTGGCAGTGAGTGCGAGGAGGCGGGCTTGATCAAAATCTGAGGCACGGGACGTTATTGTGCGTCTGTCGCGCGTGCTTGTGTTTACACCCAGCTCGCCGTAGTAGAGCAGGCCTGCCCCGACACCGTGCACACGCGCGACACATGAGTGGGCTGGGCCGTGAGTGCCCGGCTCGCCGGCCAATCGGCGGCGAGTAATGCAATCACTGGCTGGAAGGGTCAGCCAATGGCACGCGACACCGCCGGGCCGGTAGCCAATGGAATGCGCGCAAAACGTGGGCACGTGGATCCGCGCACATGTTGACGCTCGTAAACTGGCGAGAGAGAGAAAGAGCTAGCAAAGACCAACCGACGAGCTGTCGGCCGGGCAGAGTGCGAGAGGAGAGAGAGCCAAGGCGGGTCGCCCCTATGCAGCTCCGGCTACGTGTGTACTGACGGTCGTATCAAAGAGGAGGGAGATAGAGCCGTTACCCTTTGTTTCTGGCACCTGCTGTTTTTTATCTCTCATATTGAAGGTGAGTATCTCCTCTAACGTAACGGTTTTATTTGTTTGAGGACCACCGGTAACGTTTCCCGAAGTTGGCCGGCTAGTCTAAAGGAATGTCCCGTCCCGCTGTCTCCTGTGTTGTACTCCCGGTACTATCTGTTAATGTAGCCAAAAGCCCCGTTTCCTCACGTGGCTGCGTCTACTTTTGTTCACAGAGCAATAGTGTAATGATTACTAGATCTTTTTTTATGTGCCAGAACATTCCAGTGATGAAACCGTGATTCAGCCGACCTCATATCTGATAGTCAGACGCTGTTCTGTCACTCCGGTGTATTTTAAACGATGTAGCTTTTGTCAGAGATGTGCGGAACATTTTGTTTTAGTTCCTGTTGTGGGCATCGTGCCGCGCAGACACGCAGCCGACACCTGAGACGCAGCCTCATGGTCCATGCCTACCTGTGCAGACCGTACGGACAAATGCACCATCACCTCCATCCCACCCTAACCTCCACCCCACCATCACCTCCATCCCCATCCTAACCTTACCTCCATCCCATCCCACCCTAACCTCCACCCCACCATCACCTCCATCCCCATCCTAACCTTACCTCCATCCCATCCCACCCTAACCTCCACCCCACCATCACCTCCATCCCCATCCTAACCTTACCTCCATCCCATCCCACCCTAAACTCCACCCCACCCTAACCTCCATCCCATCCCACCATCACCTCCCTCCCACCATTAGACCCACCATAGGCTGTAAATTAAAGCATATGTTGAGGAAATAAGAATAAACACGTGCAGCATGTAAACTATTTGGTTTCAAGATGACTGGCTAGCCCGAAGTGACGGCAGCTATCAGACACAAATAAAACGTAAATGCTATTTTTCTTTTTCTTTTTTCTTTTTTTTGTATAATGTTGAAAATGTACTATATTCTCATATGGACTCAATGGGTGGTTCTTGCATCTTTTTTCATAAATCTGTGTCCCTCTCCTTTGTCTGAGAGTGAGTTTAGACTTGGTTTCTCATATTGATAAGGTGTGTGTGTGTGTGTGTGTGTGTGTGTGTGTGTGTGTGTGTGTGTGTGTGTGTGTGTGTGTGTGTGTGTGTGTGTGTGTGTGTGTGTGTGTGTGTGTGTGTGTGTGTGTGTGTGTGTGTGTGTGTGTGTGTGCTCGGTGACCCCTCTAATTTCCCCCTCTGTGTTTGTGGGATCAAAGACCAGCAGGCACTCGGGGATTACACAGAGAGTGAGAATAGAAAAGGGAAATGCAGATATGAGATGGGGAGAGAGGCACATGGCCAGAGATACAGAATGTAAAATGTGAGTAAGAGAGGAGGAGGAGGTCTGGTCTGTGGAAGAGGAAAGGAAGAAGAGCACCAGGCTTGTGTGCAGAGAGAGAGAGAGAGAGAGAGAGAGAGAGAGAGAGAGAGAGAGAGAGAGAGAGAGAGAGAGAGAGAGAGAGAGAGAGAGAGAACACACACCGTGTGTGTGTGTGTGTGTGTGTGTGTGTGTGTGTGTGTGTGTGTGTGTGTGTGTGTGTGTGTGTGTGTGTGTGTGTGTGTGTGTGTGTGTGTGTGTGTGTGTGTGTGTGTGTGTGTGTGTGTGTGTGTGTGTGTGTGTGTGTGAGAATCCAAGGGGGGATGGAGAGTAAGCCCGAGACAGGAAGGAGGGGCTAGAGAGAGCACCGGAGGCAGTAGGAGAGAGAGAGAGAGAGGCTGCCTATTCTGATTTCACTACTCTACAAGCTCCCATCCCCCTCACATTTAACTCTCCTTTCCAGTCTCCAATCTCTTCAATGGGAGCCAGACATGCACTACCATTGTGCGCCTACTGCCATGCACCATGTTAAACTAGGGCACTGGTATACCCACCATGTTGAGTAATCGGGGTTATTATTTTTGGTAGTGGGATAAGGGTGGGGGGGGAATGGAGTATTGCCAAATGGCAAGCAGGTCTTTGCTATGATTCTGTTGCCCAGACTTTCACTTCTCATCTGTCTGCATTTGCCCTGCCTCTCACTCCAGTAACACATTGCTAATTTTAGCGTTCAGCCAAGCCTTCTTTTGTTTCTTTCTAAGCTGAATTTGCTGTTAAAATAACAGTAAACCCTCTGCTTCTGCCCCAACAGCTATGCAGTCCCAGGGCAGCACTTCCTCTCAGCCCTCCTTTGATTCACTGAGCTCCAGTGACAGCCTCTTGTTCAGCGACTCGGAGCAGGCAGAGGACGACACAGACGTCTTCCTGACAGACGGCTCTTCCTCTGTCATTATCGGCGTTGTGGACGGGGCTGTAGCCAATAGAGACAGGGGGTCGGAGAGTCCTGGGTCCCAGTGGACGTGCGATGACTTCACAGATAAAGAGGAAGAGGAGTCATACAGGTCGCAGAGCGGCAGCAGCAAGGCAGCTCATATCGGTTTGGACAAGACAAATCCTACAAGCCAGATCCCCAAATCACAGGGAGACCTGCTGTTTGCTCAAAAGGTAAGGGACTGATGAGAGGAGGAATGACAGAGGAGTGTGTGCAGAGGAAAGCCCAGCAGACTGATTCAGACAGCAAGGCCTAACCCAAACTCAGTAGTAATCTATCTTCTCTTCCTCTTCCTCTGTCAGTGTGCTGAGCTACAGGGATTTGTCAGGCCGCTGTTGGAGCTGCTGAGTGGACTGAAGAGGGGCCGATTCGATCGAGGTAAGCGTCCTTACATCACTGCCTTCCGTCCAGCATGTGTGCCCACTGGCAGTTGCAGTAGTAGATGCTGAACACAGGTTCATATGATCTGTGTGGCCTCGTCTATTTCAAAAGAGAGTGCTACTTTGTGCAGCCGTCTGTATTGACGGAGCCTATTGATGCAGTCCAAAGTGGTGTGTGTGTGTTTGTGTGTGTGGCGACCTGACAGTCTTGTGGCTGACTCATCAGCTCACTTACTGATACCACAAGTGAAAGTGGTGTGTGTTTAAGCACGATGTGTGTGTAGGCGTGTCAGAGAGAAAGAGGCTGTCTACACGTGCATGACTTTTTCATGACTATGGTGTCTTGCTGTGTAAACGCTGACTGGGGATTATGCTTTTGATTGACAGGTTTGAGTAGTTTCCAGCAGAGCGTCGCCATGGATCGAATCCAGAGGATTGTGGGTGTTTTGCAGAGACCCAGCAGCGGGTAAGATGTCATGTCACAGTGTGGCCATCTACCATAGTTGGCCATAGTTGATAACTATCTGTTGCACTAGGTGCTCCATCTCAGTGGGATTTTAGCATGTAAATGCTTATTACATTTTTGTTATAACAAGAAAGGTCCTCACTTCCTGTTTTATTGAGTAGGTAAAGTTACAGCATTCACGTGCAGTGCAGCGAAACATCGAACATAAGAAGAAAAATGTATCCAGATCTATATGCCTCATGCTCCATAAACGTCCAGATGTTTTACTATGACTAAACACAGTAGCATCGCCATGTGTTCCTCACTTAAAAATTCCCTTTTGACTTGTTTTATGTTTTGTAGGGAGAAGTACCTGAACACTCTGCTCCAGGTGGAGATGATGCTGAAGGTCTGGTTTCCTCAGATCCACACTCAGCACGCCTCTGCAGCCTCCAGTGTTGCCGCGGCCCCTGCAGCCTCCCTCCACAACACGTCCAGCTCCACGCCGCCGCACAAGCACAGGGATCAGTCACACATCCCCGTCAAGGTGAGAACACATGCATTCCTGTGTGTGCCAGAGCCTTCTTGTGCACACGCACACCCCACAAACAAACACCGCCACAACCTGAATTGTATATTCACCTGCAAACTACAAATTTTTCAGAAACGCAGACTCAGCTGGACGGGTACGGACTCCGCCACGCCTTCCCCCGTGCTTCTCAAATGCCCTCGTATCGCTTCAGAAGAGGAGCCAGTGAAGCAAGATCAGGACGAACGGGACGGCCCTCCTTCTCCATCACTGGCGCCTGATGCAGACCAAAAGTCACCAGATGTGGCCAGCAACAGCCAGCTAAATGAGGACACAAAGGGAAAGGAGAGCGACAGCGAGGACCTAGGCAAGCAATCAAATTACAAAGCGGGTCAAAGCTCTGAGCCGAGCCTGACGTGGGTTCATGTTGCCCCCATCCTTTCCCCACCGAAGGCCTGCCCTTCACACGAAACAACGGCAGGTATCGGTGAAAACCAGCCCGCCACTGCCGTCCTCCCACCCAGACAGAGGGGCAGTCGGGCTACACAAGACAGCTCCATCACTTCCACCACACGCTACAAGCACCACAAAAATCTGAAGAACCCAATCCACTGCCAAAGCCAGCCTGTTGCTGGACAACAGAGTGAGAGTGAGACCACCAAGACATGTCAGGGTCAAAGTCATCCTCCTCAAGTCACGCATGCGCCTTCGCCTGAGGTGGGCCCCACCCCCGTGGAGACCTGATGCATTGATTAAGTGAAGAGCCGGCAGCCTCGTTTTTTTTTTTTTTTTTTTACACCACTGAGCTCAAACCTGCTGTATGAGGAAGAAGGGAAGAGGCTGAAGACCTGTGATTATAGATGCATTAAAGGGAGGAAGGGGAGGAAAGAATAGTGGGTGATAAATGTTGAACACAGATTATGGATCATGCATAACCCCTCATGAAAACCACAACTGCAACACATATTTCAAATGGCATAATGTGTTTAAAGGAATCAAATCCATTAGAGTTGATGATCCCATATGATGATTCCATAATAAACATGCACAAAAGCAGTTGTGGTCAAGGGGGGCGGGAAACACCTAAAGCTGAAAGGCTACTTGCAGTTTATTGAGTAATGATCAATAGGAGAGATGTTGAGTAATTTTTAGGAGCAAATAATAGTTTGTCCTCTGCATGAAAGCAATCACTATATTGAGAGATGACATCAGACTTGAGGGACACACTATCCACACTATCGGAAACTAGAAAAGCTGCTGTCAATACTCGGAATGAGAAGCTTCCAGGGTTTATTATGATTTCAGTAACTTATCTCCAGAGTGAGTAACACAGCTGAATCTGACAGCGGGAGACACGTTTGCCGTTCCATTGACTTGTAGATAGAAATGAGGCATCTGGCTTGAAGAGGAAACGTGACACTGCAGTCATGAGAAACCTTGTAGCTAGAGATGTGAGAAAATACAGTGTACAGAGTGCAGCATCACTGTACGTGTGGCGTGTTCAAGAGTCATCTCAGACTGTGGGGGAAAAATTATGTCATCAACTCACGAATGTAATCCAGCGATTGTTGGGGCACTTGGCATCGAGAGGTGTGACATCACAGCGATCAGAGGTCAACTTTTCTCATCACACTGTGGATCAGATGTTTCCGCCCGTTCCTCGACCACAAACCAAGATCCAAGACTTTGAGAAGCCAGAGGGCTGGCCAATGACAAGTGACTCTCAAGTCCCACGGTTAATTTATTCTTGTGTTGATCGGACACTGCATTTATTTATTGTTTGTATTTATTTATTGGGCAGCTGAATATTGCCTGCTGTGCTCTTGGACAGTTTGGCCTATAATTGTTTTGAGAGGATTGGGAATGTGCTGTTGACAGGTTGTGGTTTGTATTGCTATCATAAGGGGGGGAAAGAAAAAAACGAAGGAAGTGAAATTTTTCTAATTGGACTACTGTGCCTTTTTACCAAATAGGATGTGTTTGGAAAAGTATTTGGTGCTTTCAGTGCATTCATGCTGCGTTTTGATTGTTTGCTTGTATTTCACAAAACCGGCACACATTCAATCACGGACGCCTACATGTAGTCGTTTTCAGCTTTCTACTCAAGTTCTCACACACAGCATCCAAACCAATAGTATCACCAACTATCTACTGCTTAAAACCCGACATCTCCAGTTACTACACCTTTACACGCACCAACAGCAGTGGCTACTCTGTGACACATTGAAGTGTAGCCTTCATTCGTGGCTTTTCTTTCTGTTCTGATCAACACAGGAACAGACTGAACTGCACACGAAGCTGGCGCTCTTTAAAACTTGAAAGAAAAAAAATGGAAAATAGAAATGTAAGGGAGAAAATCTTTATTTGCACCACCCTCTACTGCTGCTATCGTTATCCTGGTTCCAGTTCTAATTTACATGTTTGAGAGGACGAATCTGGAAATGTGCTCACAATATTCTTCTAAATGTCAGAGGGGTTTTTTAGCGATGTGACTATTGCAAAAAAGTATTGTAAATATTTAGACTAAAATATTTTTTAATTGGTGTGAATGGTTCATACACTATTTCCATAGAGAAGATCCACGTCTCCTCAGAAAACAAAGTGAATCTCACATGTGAACACAGAGCCACCGGCAGCCTCCATTTCACTGCCTACGTTTGAGGAGTAAGTAACAACCCTCAGTCACAGACCCAGAGTCAGTCTTACCCCCATCCCGTCTTCAAATGTGACTGTATGATGTGCCAGACGCTGATCAGAGGCCGGGGACGTCCTCCGCCCCACTCCTGTTTTACATGGTTGTGGGATGACGGAGAAACCAATTGCACTTATTTATCATTGTTTATGTCCTATTTTCATGTATGTTTTCTACTGCAGCCACCACTGCTGATTGGTCAGGAATAATAATGTCTCATTATTTTAGCTGCCTTTTTTTTCTTCTTAAACTGTAAACGCCGACTGTAGTTCCCTCCTCGCCTCCCCTCCCCCAACTCTGCTGCATTCGTCTGCCCTTGCCCTCTCTCCTTCATCTCCCTCAATCCTGTTAGTATCTTTTCTATCTAAACTAAACTCTTTCTCTCACCTCATCTTTACATGATATTACTGTTCTGGCTACTTTTTTCAATAATGATGAACAGGAGAAAAAATCTTTTAATAAATGACACATTTTTGAAAACTGACATGTCGGTGTTTTTCTGCTTGTTTCATGAACCTTTACATATTTATTGGTGTGTTTTTGTTTTCATATTATACACAACAACATGAGCAAGACTTATGAAAGCAGCTCTCGCTAAACAGATGTGAGTCAGAGGGGTGCAGATTTACAGATTTTAGAGTGCGTGTGGGTGGGAGGGCAGAGGGGGTGATGAAGGGAAGGACAGGGCAGCGAGGAGGGGGGCGGTGGGGTGTGAGACTACAGTCTCCATAATCTGACCCGTAGTAGTGGGGGGGGGGCTGATCCTCTAACCAGCTGCTTCACACAAACACTACTGTGGCTTCGGTGTGTTTTGTTAATTTCATAGATCACAATGAGTGAATATCTCTGATAGAGAGGAGCCTGGCGTGGGTACGTCTCGTGGATTCCTGGTCCTGTAACAGAACAGCCAAACGGGCTCAAGTCTTATGTGTGCACCCAAGTGTGGTGAGTTCAGTCCCTCTAAAAAAAAAATAAAAGGGTGAGTCAGGAATTAACCCAAGCGTCACCAGAGCACCCTGTGTTTCTGTTACAGTCCATAAAACGTATGTGTTGCCAGGGATTTATTTTCTATACAAAACGTGTGAGGTGATTTAAAAAGAAAAAAATGGGTGCAAGTGAATTGTAATATTATATAAAATGAACTAATGATTTTTAAATCACAATGTTTTATAATTCATTGTTGAAAATCTGCAAAAGGTGTAGAAACAACTATGTGCATTAGTGATAAACAAATCTGCTACTATTTTGATAAACAAGTAATTGTTTGTTTTAAAGCAAAAACTCCAAATATTCTCTGGCTCCAGCATCAGTCATGTGAGCATTTTTTTTAAAACATAATTGTAAACAGAATATCTTTGGGTGTTGGATTTATAGTCGGACAGAACAAACAATTTGAACTTGTGCTGGAAATCTTTCACTTTATCTGGCATTTTACAGACTAAAGGGATTGATGATTAAATCGAGACGATAATTGGCACATTACTCCACAATTAAAATAATTCTTCGTTTCTGCTCTGATTTGATGAATTTAATCAAATATTAAATAAATATTAAATTTGATCCAAATTCCTGAATTAAAAATGCTGAAACATTCTCCATTTTCTCTCCAGCATCACATCGTGGATACACGCACATGGGCACGGCACTGGCACATTTTAAGAGGGTGTGGTTTGATTTCTCCCTGCTCAGACAGGATGAAATCAGCCATGCCGCACGTACACACACACACGTACACACACACACACACACACACACACACAAACAAACATACCCAGAGTCGTAAACACACACGTGCGCCACTCCCCACCACACGCTCTGACACACTGACTGGCTGATTTTGTGATGGGTCTGTCTCTGACACAGTGACTGTGGGCTACGTTACAACAACAGAGTCCGCCCTCTCTCCCCCCCTCCTCCCCCCCTCTGCCTCCCTCCCTCTCGGCCCCCCCTTGTATCCATGCAGTTTTTAGCAGAGAAGCCCTTGCCCTCCGTCTCCCCCCCCCCTTCCTCCTCTGGAGGATGGAAGCAAGGGGTAAGAGGAAAAGGACGGGAGGAGGATGTGTGGAGGGCACAGGGAGGAGACACGACCTCACTCGGTTTTGGGGAGCATGAAGGACGTTTGATGTTTTTCTCACTTGTTTTTCTTTTTTTTTCTCCACCTTTTTTGTGTGTTTATGTGGTTTGATTTCTGTCTCCTACAATGGTCCAAACAAAGTTTGATCCTCCCAGTACATTCCAGCCAAGTTATCTTATATCTAGCTGTATGTATAACCATCTATATTACTTTACATCATCAGTAAAAGGTTGAGAAACATCAGGGTTTGTTATT